>NC_137273.1:3004078-3369078 GCF_053477335.1 Acartia tonsa | reverse complement strand
TAAAATATCTACCTTTGAACGAATGTCCCCCAAGTTTTTAGATGCTTCAGTTTGAACTATATTTTCCCGTACATCCTACAATGATAAAGATAGATAGATAGATAGAAGGTAAGATAGATATAGATAAATAGATTTTTGAGCCAACCACCACTCTGTAAAAGTGAAAATTACGTTATAACTAATTGTTATAATTAAAATCCATTATCCTTAAATAGTGTAACTGAGAACCGGTTCTAACCCAGTGGATATTAATCGGTTTCGAAGCCATACTAGAATAGTTATTTCTCGCATCGTATTATAAACGGCTTTCCGCGGATATAGAAAGTACAAATATGAGATTAAAACTAGTTTTTTTAGCCCCGAGGTGCCGGAGGCACCGGCTAAAAAAACTGGTTTTAATCTTATGATTGTACATTTCTATATTCGTAGAAAGCTGGATATAATACGATGCTAGACATAGTTTTTTCGT
The DNA here is from genome assembly GCF_053477335.1 of Acartia tonsa. Classification (NCBI taxonomy): domain Eukaryota; kingdom Metazoa; phylum Arthropoda; class Copepoda; order Calanoida; family Acartiidae; genus Acartia; species Acartia tonsa. The sequence goes on along the minus strand of NC_137273.1, from coordinate 3,368,609 downwards.
ATGGATGAGAACCGGTTCCTATCCACCGGATTCGAATGAATACGAGAAATTAAATTAAAATCATACCTGGATCTTTTTAACAGATGTAAACTTGTCTCCGACTAAAATGCCATCCCTAAAACAAACTTTAATTAGTAACACAGCTAATAAATGTATAAGTATAGATGTATAACCCAGACAACTACCTGGTTCCAGTGGTGGGGACCTTTCTCGTCTCTGCTAGCAAACCGTTTTCTGCTCTTTTGTAGCGACTCTCTATGTTATTATTTCTAACGCTATAGGCTGATATTCAACACCCAATTGAAAGTCGGACAAGGTCCCCACCCCGTGTACATTCAGTTAAATATGAACCTGTGTCCCCAATATTTTTAAAAAATTAATTTAAAGCTACTCTATAATTAGGATATGTCCGTACGTCCTTCGGACCATTAAAGTAAAAGTTTATTTATAAGGGGTGAGATAAAGAGCACAAAACTTTTAGAGAAAAAAGTGATAATTTATGAGAGAGAAAGAGAAAATATAAAAGAGAGAGAGAGAGAGAGAGAGAGAGAGAGAGAGAGAGAGAGAGAGAGAGGAGGAGGAGGAGGAGAATAGAAATAAATAGAAAGAGAGAGAGAGATATAGAAAGATAGAAGAGTAAGAGAGAAAAAGAGAAAAGGAGAAAACTAGAAAATAAGAAAATTAGAGGCTATGATGTTGTAAATGTTTTAGGTACTGTATCCCTTACCCCTGAGGTTGAGAACAAAGCGATGCACAAAATAATTAATTGCTACAGATAAAATCTTTAAAAAAAAGAATGTTAAAGATAATATTCAAACGTTAATTCCCATAATTTTCTTTTTTTTTATATAAATACCGTAAACCATCTCAAGGCATTGATCTAAAAATAAATAGTATAAAACCATCCTTACACCTATGTAAAGCTTCTCCTATAGGGAAAACACAATCAATTTGGTAGTACTAATACTATATATAAAAGGATAATAAGATCTAAAAAAAACATTTAAAAGGAATTTTGTATGGAGTTGGTGTCAACACCCTCCTAAAATATAAAGATAAACACCCCTCAGGGAAATGTATGTGCACGCCAGTTAAAGTGATGTCAATGTCCTATGTTGATACACAAAATTACACATTCTGTAGATTAAAACTATTGGTTGAAACGTTTGGTCGCTCAATTTAATAAACCAACCTATCAGAATTCAATTAAAGTCCCCAAAGTTGTGAAGCCAACGAATATGAAAAAGTAATTATCAAACTTTGTACCAAAAAAGGAGAATTTGTAAAATTTAGAAATTCATCGGTTTAATGCTTTTAATAGATGCACAAAAAAATGAACGTCCCCGCATTTAAGCAAAATTACATTATAAATAATCCTCCGTAAACAAGAATCATTAAATAAGAAACTACTTAATCCTTATAGAAAAATATTGCCGAAATGATTTAGCTTTCCTAAACAGTGGAGTTTCTTTTAAGCCCCATGAAAGTTTTTGTCATTGAATTCTCATTCGAAAGAAGATAGCCCTTAGAAAAAAATTCTTAAATTTTTCCCTCACTTTTTCAAGTGAAAATCAAGGTTTTCTCACTCACAAGGGGCGTAGCCGCTAGTTGATACTAAAAATTTGAATTTTGAAAATGATTTGTTTTTAGATAATCATTATTTTTCAGATTTACTGAATACTTACTTTTTATTACAGAATGTTTGAACACTTATTTTTGGTTTTTAACCTTTGCCTCGTATTTTATGAATTTGTAGCTTGCAATTTAAAAATTACAAATTTAGAATTTCATGTAGGATTTAATTTTCGATGCATTTCAAGTAGATTTCAACCGGTTTTGCATCATGCTGAATAACATCGTATAAAAGAAAAATTTCCACGAAAATGAAATATAAGGCTCAGGCCAATAAAACTGGAATGGACATATTTTTTTTGGCGAAAACCATAATAGGATTCGATCACTAACTATTCTTAAGCGAAATTGGAGACATTGGACTGTAAATTATACTGGTACCCAAAGTTTCATAAACATGTTGGCTAAAAAACTTTAGAAAATTAAAAAAAAAACATAGGTTAGTTCATACTTTTAAAACAATAATTTTAATCTACAGAAGGGATAAATGAATTATTAGGGATGTATATCAAGTTATCTTTTAGCGTCTTATCCCTTAAGATCCCTGATACAACAGTATAAACAGTAAAAATATGGGTATTCTCTATTTTATTAATACTTAAGATATCTTAAACATAATGCACAAGATAGAAAGACATTAAACAAGGATGACAACATCCATAAAAGCGAAGCACTGAAACGGTAGGACAAACGGACATTAACACTTATATAGTATCTGAACTGAAAAATCGGAACATAAATGTATAAATGTCGAATCAAAATTGTAGGTAAATTTGTTGAAAAACTGCTTAAAAACAGGATAATGTTTATGGACATACTTACATTTTTGGACTTGATTATAGAGTTGCTTCGCTTATAATATTGTTCTTTGTTGTCCCAGGAATCAATATACCAAAAATCAGATCAATCGGATAATTAAAACACTTGAAAATTTGTTGTTAAAAAAGTAGAAAAATCAACATGTTTAAAATGGACGTACGGACATTCTGGTAATGGTTATAGAGTTGCTACGCTTTCTAAATCGTACCCAACTATTACAGGAATCATCATGCAAAGTTTGAAATCGATAGGACAATTCTAACATGCCTAAATTAACGAATAAAAGCTATCTATCTCGGACGGACGGACGGACGTACGGACGGACGGACGGACGGACCGACCCTAATTATAGAAAAGCTTCGCTTTTAACCGACCCTAATTATAGAAAAGCTTCGCTTTTAAAAAGATTTAGGCCATTTTTAGGTTCTTAATACATTTTTAAAAACCTGTGCGTTTTAAGATTTATTTATTTATACATGTATTGAAACTTTTAAATTGCAAGATTTAAACTTTAATTTTGGGGTTCAAAGTGATTCTATTTTAATACTTATAATTATTACACTTATAATGAAATAACAGGATGTCTATGTGTGTCTGTCTGTATGTACTCAAAGATCTCACTAACCGCTGAACCTATATGCTTATCCTTTACAAAGTAGCTGCTCAAAGGCCCTGGGAAGGTTTTTAACTATTTTGGGGGTGGTATCATCACCCTCAACCAAATCGTAATCTCCCCCACATAAAAAATTATGTTGAAGTGCTCCTAGACGCCTCTAGAGGCTTATCCGCTAGTAGTATTATAACCTGTTACTAAAATACTATTGTGATTTAACAGATTTTTAAAAATCTGGGAACGACTTTTGAAATGCATTTCCAAATTTAAAGTTTGACTTTCGCCCTCCTTCTTCAGCAAAATATGGTCTTAAGATAAAACAGTAGAAAACCATGATGATTACGTCTAAATAAAAACAAGGCATTGGAAAAATATCAGGGTTCTAAAGCGATAAGACAATTGTTAATAAATTTATGCCCATCCCCAATGATTAAACACAAAATTCCCCTTCAATATAGGTGATGTATAGTCCCTTTCTTCCTGATTTAAGAGCAATGCATGTATTTTATAGTTTAGCTTTTAGTTCTTGTGTCAACCGTTTCGGAGCAAGACATTGCTCTGCAACACGACACGAACATAAAAGTGAACAGTTGTCTTAATATTAATATTATTATTGTATGTTAATCTTGTCTTGAATTAATACACTTTATAAGAATATTTAGCTGTTTGTTCTTGCTATTGCTATACGTCATTTTGGCGCAGTAGTGTAGTACGAATCTATAGCTCAGATTTTCTTTTAATTGTATTCTTTCTTTGCTTTTGGTTTTTGTTCAGGATATTTGTAGTGACCAGGATGGACATTTCTGAATGGAGGAAGATGTCTCAGGTGGAGAAGGATGAGTACATGATTACTTTTTGGGGTACGGTTAAGAATGAGATTCATGCTATTGGGACTAAAATTGATAATGTGGCGGCGGAGCTGGGTGGGCGTATAGCGCCACTGGAGACGAAAATTCAAGAGTTGACGGATAATGTGGATACTAATGTTGCTGCGGTTACTGGACTGGCTACTCGGATGGATGATTTAGAAGATCGTCTTAATAAGGTGGTTGAGCCTAGTGTTGATAATGATAATGATATCAAGACTGAGAATGTGACCGTTGTGGATGAGTTTATGACTGGCCAGCAGCGAATTCTTGAAAAGATTGCCCAGCGGAATAGTTTGAATGATCAGCAGAATGGTTCGAATACCCAGCAGAATGGGTCGAATAACCAGCAGAATACACAGCAGAATGGGTCGAATAACCAGCAGAATACCCAGCAGAATGGGTCGTATAACCAGCAGAATGGTTTAAATAACTCTATGCCGTGGCAGAGGACGGCTGGTGGATCTGGAGGATTTGGAGGATCAGAAGAGAAGCCTAACCTGTTTGCTGGTGGTTCTCGGCCTATTTTTGGTGGTATGCAGGGAAATGAAGATAAGATCATTAAACTTTGGGAATTGTCTAGGGTTGATGCTGTGGATAATATCTACAATGGAGTTCTCATGTGGTGGCCAGCCCTTTCTGAGGTTGATGCGGAGGATTTTAATACGCTCAATTTTTTTGAAGCTGGACTGAGTGATTCGCAGGTTAGTTGGTGTAAATCTCTTGTTTATGTACCAGATAGATCTCTGTATGTTTCACAAGGGGAGGAGAATGTGCATAGGTACAATGAAACGTGTGCTAAACTTGATGATCAGTTCAGAAAAAATGCGCCTGAATTTGCGGTTGACGATGATGTGATTTTCTTTGATGATTATTTGGAGAGATTTTGGATGACTACTAGACGTTATCATATGACTAATCATCAAGTGTGTAAGGAAATTTTGTTTGATAAATGTGTGGGTGTAAGAACCGCTTGTGGTTATACACTAAAACCTGCTGACATGGAGAATAGGCAATTAACATTAAAGGGGTACTTGTGTAAAATGCGAGAGACATTTTTACCACCCGACATGAAAAATGTGTGTAAAGATGCGTATTTGAGTGTTAAGCAACATGAGAATGATAAGATTGATGCATTTTTTGATAAGATACTATCTTTCTGGAAACGTGCGTATCCGAAACCAACTGATGATATGTTCATGGATTTCTATTCTCAAGTGTGTAATGTGGTTTTATCTCCACTTTTGGCTAATCAGATGCGTCAATTTGCGTTGGATTTGGAGCGTGACGGACAAGTGCGAATGATAACGAAGTTTAGGACAGAGTTAATAGTTAAAGCACAATTGATTGTTAAAGGGCTACAATTTAATCAAATTTCAGGGTCAATGGCTAGAGGATGTACAACAAACCAGATGGCTTTGGCTAAAACGATGGTTGGAGGCGTTGGTTCCAAGTCAAATCCTGTAACTATTGATCAGGTTAGTGATGAAGATAATTTGTCATATGAAATAAATCAATGTGAAATTGATTTAGCTGATGAATTTGGTGGACCAGCTGAGCTTATTCCTTTAATTGGCGCAATTCAAGGTGGTTTTATTTGTTATTATTGCAACAGAAAGGGTCACATGATGAGGGATTGTTTTGATATTAGAGATAAAAAGTTGCCTAATCCTAAAGGAAAATACTTTTTGCGGTGGGGAAACAAGCCTTTTGTTCCTTATAAGACGGGGCAAAAGAGTTTTAAAAAGAATGAAAATAGTATGGATAAAAAGAAATTGGTTGGTGAAATTGAAGGAGAGGTGAAAGAAGGGGAGGATACGAAGGAAGTGGCGCATGTCGATGGTTTAGGGGCAAGCGATTATGAAGACGATCTTGTAGCGGAAGTCGAGGCATGGAATAATGCTATTATAGATGACATTTTATGGTTTTAATGTTGTGAATGTATTATAATCATAAAACCTTATTCCATTTTCTACTTATTACGCGGCATTGTTTTGATTTATGCGCATTGTAAATAAAACAACAACAAAACAAAATTAATGATAAAGAGTGAACGAAGCAACTCTAATTTTGTGATAATTTATTTTGATGGTTTATTTTGAATTATGAAAAGATAACATATTGTTTATAAGCCTATATGAAATTATGAGATTATGTTATAATGGAAATCAAAATAATTAATTTAGTTTTTGATTATGTTTTGTTGAAATTAGGAAAATTCATTTTTGTTTCAGACTGTTGTGGAGTCTAACAGAGATAAGAATAATAAAAAAGTGAAAATGAAAAACGAATTAGGAATACAATTTTGTAAAATTGCTATTGAAAAATATTAAATTGAATTTTAAATTGAATTAATTTGATAAAAATGTGAAATTAGATATTTGAAAAGTATTAAATTTTGATGAAATGTGGAAAATTGTTTTAAAAGATGAGTCAGTTATTGTGATTTAAAGTATTCGATTTTAAAACAATTATATTGCGATTTAGTAATGTTGATTCAGCAAAATTTTTAATGAAGTTTAGAATTTCATGAAGCAAAATTGTTATAATGCATTAGATATAATCGTGGAGAAGTCTCTTTCTATGAAGGAAGGGAGGGGCTGTCTCTCGGAGCTGGTATGCACAAATATGGTGGAGCTGTCTCTTTTGTTGGAGGAGAAAGGGGGAGTGAACATATTTGCAACGAAGATTGCACTACCTCTCAGAGTTGGTATGCGCAGATATGGGGGAGCTGTCTCTTTTGTTTGAGAAAAAGGGGGAGTGACCATATTTGCAAAGAAATTTGCACTATCTCTCAGAGCTGGTATGCGCAAAATGGGGTGGTGTATAGAGGTAGCTGCAATGATTATCGGGCGTGGAGCGCGCCATGCGCAGAAAGTTGAGCTGCGCAGAGAAGCAAAGCTGCGCAAGAAGGTGCTCTCAGGTATTGAGATATATAGTTAGTTGAATTTCGACTTTTAAACCTTTTATACATCTCAGTTTTAACCTGACAATAATAGTTTTGTTAGGTAATATTTTATTGAATTTCAAAAGAATTGATTATTGAACTTATGGTATTTGGAAAGATTAATTTGTTTGGTGATTGATAATATTTGATCATGTCATATTTCTTAATACAACTTCTTTTATTGTGTTACAAGTTTATTTGTTCAGTGAAAACATTTATTTATGGCATCTAAAATAATTGTATTTTATTTTAGATTGGCTGAGAAGAGTGTTTGTGGTGATTGGGAGATACTGTCATCATTATTTATTTGATGGTGAGTTGTTAAGATTTTGTTTCATGTTGTTAACATTTGATTATATATATATATATATTGCTGTTCGAAAAATAGTCTTGTAAAATTTGTTATATATATATTAATATCGATATTAATTCTTATGTACAGTGATTTATCCATCAATTGGCATCTAAAAGTTTGTAATATTTTAGATTGGTCGGAGAGAAGCTTTGCTGATTGTGGATTAACAAATAGTTTGGGGAGTTTCTGTTGGCCGGAGAGAAGTCTTGTTGATTGTGGATTAAGAGATATTTTGGACGTTTCTGTTGGTGGATGAAATATTGTCGGTGAGTGAATTGTTTTATTCAGTTATTTTGTTATTTGTTGTAGACAGATAGATAGTTATTTGATAGACAATTGGATAGTTACAACCTCATAACTGTTGGTGTTAGTTAGATAGCTGTTTTATAAGTTTCATGAAGATTCTGAGATGGCGGCTGGAGCGGCTGAAGTCTATGTTCCAACAAAGATTGGTGGCATGGAAATCCTGACCTTAATTGATAGCGGCAATGCAAGAGGCTGCCTGATATCTCAAGTGTTGGCTAGAAAGCTTGATTGTGTGATTGAAGAAACGGATTCGAAAGCAACAGGCGTGCAGGGTTCCAGCATCAAGATTGATGGTGTTGTTCGGAATGTTGAATTTCAGATTGGAGGTCACAGTTTTCAAGAAGATTGCTTTGTTATTTCCGGCATGACTGTACCTATGAACCTAGGCAGTTATTGGCTGAACAAAAATAACGTGAAGACGATATTTGCCAAAGACGGCAACAGGATTGAGATGCATGGAATCAGTGTGAATTTAGTAGCTAAACGGAAAATTGTAGTGAAGAATTTGGTTCATACAGTTTTGGAGAAAATGGAGAAAGCAAGAACTAAGAAACCTGAGATTAATGTAGCTGAGTTACAAGACCAAAAATGGATTTGCTCATTGAAAAATCGAATAGAAATTCCTGCATTGAGTACAGTGGTGGTAGAAGTTTCAACTAAGAGAAATATGCATGAAGGACAGTTGTGTTATATAGCTCCTAGACAAGGTTACTGTAGCCGAAACAACTTGTTGATAAACGAAGGAATTACTGAGGTGGGAAAGAACGGTAAAATTATGACTAAAATCACGAATTTTGAAACTGTTAAGAAATCTGTTCCTGCTGGTACTTTGGTTGGAAATTTGTTTTTGGCGGAGAAGATAGCAATGCTGCAAGAGAACAGAGTTAAAGAAGATGTGTCAACAACATTAAAGAAGATTCGTTTTATTAAAGATAAATTGAAGTTGGATAAAGTTCCGTTTTTAAAAGATAATGTTTCTTTGAAAGGAAGAATAGTTGGTTTGTTTTTAAAGAATTTCAAGGCGTTATCGATTGATCCTACGGATATTGGATCTTGTACTTTGGAGGAGTATGATATTCAGTTGGTTCCTGGAGCTCAACCTTTCAAGAATAGGATGATTAGACTCAATCCTCATCATGCAGAGAAACTAAAAGAACAGATTGATTTATGGTTGGAAACAGATGTGATAGAAGAATGTAATTCTCCGTTTAATTCTGGAATTTTTGCTGTTAAGAAGAAGGTTGGAAATACTAACGAGGTGAAAGTCCGTTTTGTCCTGGACTACCGCTCGTTAAATGAGATAACTGAGAAGATCTGTTACCCTTTGCCTAATATTGGTGAGCTATTTGACAAACTTGGAGGAAAGAAGATTTTTACGTCTATTGACCTAACTTCAGCGTATAATTCAATGCATTTGAAGGAATCTGTCAGGAAATATACAGCATTTTGTTCTAATGGACGGCAATATTGCTTCAAGAGGCTTCCGTTCGGATTGACCAATGCTCCAAGTGCATTTGTAAAGTTGATGGATAGAGTAATGGATTTGAGTCCTGAATTAAGGGCATTTTGCCTAGTTTATTTGGACGATGTTCTTGTATATAGTATGAATGTGGAGGAACATCTGGAGCATTTGAATACTCTACTACGAACATTCTGTGAAGCAGGCCTCAAGATTAATCTTGGAAAATGTACATTGTTTGCAGAGGAAGTGAAATTTCTGGGCCATATTATAAATGCAGAAGGCATATTTATGGACCAAGCATATATTGAAAAGATTAAGAATTGGCCAGTACCTGAAACAGGTAAAGATATTCAAAGATTTACTGGTTTCATAAATTATTATGGTTCATATTTCAAGAATTTTTCTGATATTACGGCACCATTGAACAAATTCAGAAACAGTAGTAAAATAGAATGGGATGAAAAAAGTATGGAAGCCTTTACAAAGACTAGAGAATTGTTCTGTGAAGAAATAAGTAAATCGTTCCCGGATTGGAGGATGGAGGCTGAACCATTTGTGTTGGATACAGATTGGTCATCTACAGCTATGTCTGCGGTGTTAAGTCAAAAACAAAATGGACAAGAGAAGATGATATCGTGTTGGTCACGTGTTTGTTCAACTCATGAAGCCAATTATGCAGCACATAAAGGAGAATTATGTGCATTAGTAAATGCTGTTGAAAGATTTGAATGTTACTTGAGACACAAGAAGTTTATCGTGAGAACTGATTCAGCTGCATTGAAACATCTATCTACTTGGAGGCAGAACGGATATTTTGTTGGTCTCACCATAAGGTGGATAAACTTTTTATCCACCTTCAGTTATGAGGTTGTACATAGGCAGGGCAAGATGCATACTAATGTTGATATATTGTCACGTACTGCATTAAAGGATAGTAAAGATAGGATATCTAAATTATCGACAGACGAACAAGGAGAGTTAATATTGGATACTGTATATCAATTGGAAGATCCTAAATTATGTCTTATTGCAGGAATTGGAGCAGAGACGGCCAGTCAAATATCATCCAGATTGAAGGCGAGAGAATTTAGTCGTAGCCTGGAGAAGGATCCTGTTTTAGTTGAGGTGAGGAAATTTATTGTAAATAATGTCAAACCTACGTCCAGAGAATTGTCTCAAATGCCTTATCGTGGTAAACAAATATTAAGATTTTTTGAACATTTGAGTTATAAAGATGGTTTAATTATCTTGACTTCACCTATGCGGCTCCAGAAAGAATTTCAATTTATTGAACGGGTAGTGGTACCTATTGGAATGTACAATAAAGTTTTCTTGTTAGCTCATGCAGATGTTACAGCGGGGCATAGGGGTTATTTGGAAACTTTGAGCAGGATTAATCGTCACTTCATTTTTCCCTATGTGTCTAAATATGTAGCGGCGGCAGTTGCAAATTGTGTCATTTGTTTGAATAGACGTAAAAAACCTAAACATAATCATAATATTGAATTTTCTCCTTTGGCTGGGGAAGCTATGGCAGAGTTGGCCATAGATGCTTTAGGTCCTTTGAATGAGTGTGAATATAATGGAGTCATTTGTAAGCACATTTTAATAGTAGTTGACAGTTGTACTAGATATGTGTGGTTGTTTGCTATTGAGGATGTTAAAGCTGAAACAATTATTGAATGTTTGAAGTTTAATTTATTTTCTGTTTGGGGACTATGCGAGAGAATCAGGACTGACAATGCACAAAGTTTCAAATCAAAAGTTTTTAGGGAAGTTTGTTTAAGGTTGGGAATTGAACAAATTTTTATCCCTCCAAGATCAGCAAATTCGAATTACAGTGAAAGATACAACCAATCGGTGTATTCGTTTCTTAAGACTGATTTACGTTTTCAAGATGGAGATTGGGCTTATAAACTTAAAGCTACACAATTTTGTATGAACACTTCTTTCAATCGGAGGTTAGGATGTTCCCCGTATTTTAAGATGTTTCTAAGAAACCCTAAGCTTCCACTTGACTCATTTGATCCGTTAACCCGCTCGAAAATTAAACATATGAATTTTTCAGAGTTATTGGAGTGCCTTGACAAAAATTGGAGAACTGGACAAGAAAGAACTGAGAAGTATTTACAGGTAGAAAATACAGAAAGGATAGGTCGGCCGATAGCTATAAATTCCTATTGTTATATTTTTTATGACGTCACAACGATTGGTGTAGCTCGTAAACTCTGCTCGCTATGGGTGGGTCCGTGTCTAGTGACAAAAGTAATTTCTGATAGTTTATTCGAGGTTCAACCCCTAGAAAAGTGTAGATTGAAAGACAAAGGGGTAAGAATTGTGCCAAGAGATAAAATATATGTTATTGAGAGTACTTTAGACTTGACTCCAGATGAAAAGATTGACTTAGTGATTACAGATGAGTTTTTCTCTGTGGATAATACCTTGAAAGTAAACTATGACTTTCCCAATACTTTAAGAAATTTAACTTGTTCAGGCGTTTCTGAAGAGGAGAATAGTTGTGGCGCTAGTCCAGAGGTGGTTGGAAGGCGGAAGGATGGACAGGTAACACCAGATTTTTTGGAGAAATCTTTTTTGGGTGTTGGGTTGTCACAGCAAAGGTCAAATGTATCTCAGGATAATGAAAATTTAGATGATTTAGTTGAGGATCTTAGTGATACTTTGGAAAGTACTCATATTTCTGATAGTGTAGATTCGAATGATATGACTGACAAAACTAAGTTAGACTCTACATATTCTACTATTAGTAAGGATAGTGTTTTTCATGGAGATTATGCCTCTGATAATAGTTTAGTAGACAACAGTTTGGGTGTAGAGGATGTTAACATGGAATCTGCTAGAGAGTTAGAGTCTCGGATGAGTATTTTAGAGGACACTTTTCCAAAACTGCAAAGTAAAATTGTAAACTTGGAACAACGAAGGGGAAGTGTTAAACGAGGTAGAGATGTTGAGGAGGATGAATTAGATAGATCGTTAGATAATGCAAAATTGCAAAAAATGTCTGAGACTATTCCTGTTAAAGGTCGTCCTAAAGGTTCTACAAATGAAGTACAATTACAAAAATTGGAAGAGGATAGACAAAACAGAGAAAAAGACAGATTAGAACGTTATTCAGTAGCAGATGTAGTAACTAGGAACCTCGCAAAATTGATTAAAAAATAATATTTGTAATAATTTGTATAATATTTGCAGGAGAAGAGATTACCACGAAAACCGTAGGGAGCGTGATGACAAGAGAGGAAGCGGCGGTGGTGATAGACATGACCGGAATAGACGAGATGGAGATCGTGGTATGCGCAAGAGGTCGCCTGACACTTGTAGTTCAAAGAGTGGACGTGCTGGACCAGTACCTGTGAAGAAATCCAAGGATGATAGAGGAGTCAGGTACTTGGATATTTTGTTATTTGTTGTTGTGATGCAGGTTTATTGTTTGATTGTTGTTGGTGGTATGTATACGTCACAGGATCCACGGTTAGCAGCTTATGATTGTTCTCAAATAAGTAATGTTGAACTTAGATCAGCTGCCTGTTTGCATGATAGGATGGAACCGGTCAGATCTGTGGAATTATTGGGGTTAGCAGAAACCGATTTTATACTGTCAGAAGCCATTAGTTGTGAGGTTAGACTAAAATTGGAGCGCTGGTTTTGCGGTACCGCGAGTCATGTGCACGTACTAGACGTGCCACATGAAAAACAGGTAGAGTTGAGTATGGACGAATGTAGAAGGATTTTTCATTCTGGCAAGTATCAGCATGATGGTATTAGTTTTAAAGTAAACATAGACTTGCCAACTGTTCACAGTTTCACAGTTAATGGAACATTGTCACCTTTCTGGGATGTTGGTGGTGAAAATATTCAATGCAAGACACTGGGAATATACGCACACAATATGTGGTTCAATTTAGGTTTTGCTGTTGGGACTTTGCATATTTTAGTAAAAAATACACCCGTTTTGATCAAGGGAAATGTTGTTATGGATTATGATAAAAAGACGATTGTGGCGAATTTTGAAGATAATCATTTGTGGGCAACATCAACTTCTCCATATTTTCCGTATGTAGTACGAAAACCGGCCAGTAATTTTAAGGTAGTTTTTCAAGATACATTCAATTTAACTACGTGGAATGAACAACTTTTTGTTTCTAACTTGGAAAGGAATATTTTAGTTAAAATTATGGGAACAGAGAAACTTACTTTGCAGCATCTGGATTTCAACATTTTTGTAACAGAATTGGAGGGTATCAAGTTTTTAGAGGAACCGAAGGCGGCTGTTAGAAGTTATTTTGGGGATTTGTTAAAACAGGAAGCTAGATTTGATTTGAATGCTATGTTTTTGGCTAGCAGAGAAAGGAATGAGAGGATGATGGAACTTTTTAGTATTTCTAGATGTGCTCAAACAGAAGTTAGATCAAATGTACAGATGCATCATGGGTTCAGAATTATATACCTGGGAGAAATTGCTAAGTATGAAAAGTGTACAGCGGTTGAAATTCCAGTAAAGTTAGGTGTGGATTATGGATGTGCAGTAGGACATTTGATGGTGGATTATAAAGGTGAGACAGTTGGAATACAAGAATATAGTAGAATGATTGTTGCAGTAGAGGATATAAAATTGTTAAATTGTTCGCAAAGTCCGGTATTTTTGAAGTTGACAGCTAATTTGTTCCTTGGGAATCAGGGGCAGGGACTCGAACTTCTGCACATTGCCAATGAAAAATCAGAACATGTGGGACAAAAGATTTTTCTGAACGATGAAAAGGTGTTTATTGCTGATTTTAATAAGACTATTAAATATCAGGGATTAGAGGATTTTGAGGATTTTAATGGACAAGCTTCTAAGTTGGATTTTGTTGATCATAAGTTGTCATTTTTCGAACAGGTTACAGGTCCTTGGTTTGGTTTAGAACATTTGTTCAAAGATATATTACCATTGTTTGCCAAGTTTGTTTTGATTGTGTTAATGTTGTTGTTGTGTATAATTCCTATGTTGGCATTGTTGTATTGTTGTTGTTCATGGTGTCATAAAAAAAGATTTACTGAGGAAGAATTTAATGCTAGATCTTAAATTCTTATGCTGAAATTTAATTATATTGTATTTTTGCAGGTTGGTTACGGCGGCAACAATGAATCAAAAGTTATTGAGCAATGAAGAAGATGGCCGCCACAAACAATCTGTCAATGAAGGAAATCAAGTCAAACCTGGTCTACCGGTATCTGCATTGGTCAGCAACTCTGCATCCCGGCTGGTGTTGGTAATGTCGCGTGTTGAGATGCCCACGTTGAGTGTGGGCAGGGCGACGAGGAACATATTTTTGAGCAGTGAGGACATGCCACTGGCAGATTTAGCTCGTCTTATTGATAATGAACCAAGGTTTAAGTTGAATTTAGTAAACATGTTATCGGTACAGTTAGAGATGGGGAGATGCATCAACTCCATAGACTGGCCTGTGGACAGGATCCCTATCTTTACCAGCCAGAATTCAAGACACCTCAACCTGATGGCGGCTGGTGAGCATTCTAAAGCTATAAACAGAAAGTTGTCATGGAACGAGACAACTAGTTTGAATAAGTTGAGTGCAACCATATTTCTCTCTAAGCTTGTTTGCGAAATTTTACCAAGTTTGGTGTTGCTTGCTAAGATTGAATACCTGGATGGAGATGAGAGAAAAAGCTGTCAAACGTTGGGCGAATTGTTACCCATAATCAAACATATGGGGGAACTTGAGGATTGGCATCAACTTTCAAAAATTGACGTCATACCTGCAGATGGTAAAATGAGTCTTCAGACGGTGTTGAGAACGGTGGGTAATAGCGTTGATCTGAGGTTGAAGACGCAGGTTGTGTCAGCTATCCGGCTCCTGGCACATTGGAAAGATGTCGTGAATAAAGTAAGCTTTATTCTGAAGCAAATGCCATCCACAACTTTGTTCGAGTTACAGAAAGATTGGCTTGATGGAAAGTCTGAACAGGATTTGAGTGCTAAAGTGTTTATTGACTCTATTCAGGTGAATGAATACATGAACTTATCAGTCTACATTCCACGCATTGTAAATGTGAATTCGGTGAGTTTAATCACCAGTGGAGAGATGCCAGCTGAGATACGTTATGTTATATTGGATGGTCAAAGAGAAATAATTGATAACCTGGTGAGTGCCACATATGCAGGTAGTCTGTTGAATGATAAAGTAGACGCAAGAGTTTTGTTATGTGATCCAGATACCACTTTAGAGAATGTAGTAAAGGAAATTAGATTGGAGTTGGATGGAAAAGTTTATACAAGTTTGTTGACAACCAATATTGAGTGTAAGTTTAATCCTGAACACAAAGTAAATGAGTGGTTCGAAGGTGATTTCAAATTGGTTACTCGGTTTGGGGATCCTGTTTGTGTTCAGATGGATCAGCCCTTAAATCCGAACATTCCTGTTTGTCTGGACCTTGAATTGTCAAATCAGCAATGGCGTGTTGATGAACAAGTGAGGGAGGAGATGAGGATGGAACACACGCCTGGAATATTGATGATGCTTGATAAATTTGGAGAGGAGGTTAGTCGTAAGCATCAAAAGATTTTGGATAATCAGGAGGAGGTTGATAACGTTGCAACCTCGATTTCGGTTGCGGTTACTAGTGGATTTGAAAGATGTTTTCATATGCTTGGTGATACTGAGGCAAGGATGTCTCAAGACGGCTTGTGTGATGAGACCGCAAAACTTGGAGTGAATGATGATGAAGCTATCATGCCCATGGATATTGAAGAATCTGGCAAGAAGAGCAGAACATCTGGAAAAAGAAAGTAATAATTATAGTTATGTGTATTAATTCATATTTTATTTTATTTTATGTATTTAATATTTGTTGAGGCAGTAGTAGTCTCAAAAAAGTTTAAAATTAATGTTTCATATTAATGCTCTATAATACCATGCTTAAATCTGATGGTTATATGTTAACCAATGTTAATTTTATATCATGTATTTATGATAACTATGTAATTAATGCATTAGGTGTTAATCAATGCATTTTTCAATGATTATATGTTAATCAATGTTTTTTTCTTAAAAAAAAATATTAAAAAGAAAAAAAAAAACACATAAAGAAAAAATGAATATAAAAAAAAAACACAAAAAAGAGTTCTAAAGAACCAAAATAAATAAAAAAAAATGTATACGAAGTGTTTAAAGATCTGGAATAAAAATATATATAAAAAACAAAAAAAAATATGGCAGGTGTCATACCAGATCAACTATTATCTATTTAATAAGCGTTCAACGCTACTTATAATATATCTATGATAATTAACATGTAAAAACCTATTGTTATATTTAATCTGAAATATTACAGTTTGAAATCCAGGTTCATGTTAAAGCCAGGGAGAAATGTGATGTATAGTCCCTTTCTTCCTGATTTAAGAGCAATGCATGTATTTTATAGTTTAGCTTTTAGTTCTTGTGTCAACCGTTTCGGAGCAAGACATTGCTCTGCAACACGACACGAACATAAAAGTGAACAGTTGTCTTAATATTAATATTATTATTGTATGTTAATCTTGTCTTGAATTAATACACTTTATAAGAATATTTAGCTGTTTGTTCTTGCTATGCTATACGTCATAGTTGTTGAAACATTTGGAGACTCAACTTAATAAACAAACCAATCAAAATTCAATCAAAGTCCCCAAAACCCCCTTCCTCCATCGAAAAAAGGGTAAACTTTAAGCCTTTTCCTGTATAAATACTGAGCCATACTGAAAAATTATGTATGGTGTAGTTATTATTGTGAATTTTCCACGATATATGATGTTAAAATCTTTAATCCCTGTTTTGTCGGCCTAGGCATTTAGACCCACTCTGGGAGAAAAATAAGTAAAAATGCTTATCATCATTTTAAAAATACGAAAAAAAAGGAAAAAAAATTAAGCATTGTTTTAATAAAATTGCTATTAAGGAATACTTTTTTTACATGTTGTATTGAATAAACATTCGGTCAAAACATGTTATTCGAGATGTAAACCTACGCAGCTGAAATAACAGATATATAGAAATGGATAAAGAATACTTGGATATTAAGACAGGGGGAGTTTTGTCGTCAATATAGATTAAAGGTGCTAATATAGTCCTCAAATATTGGTCGATATGTTGCAACAAGGGCAGGGGAGGGGAGAAGAGTGGAGGGCATCGTTAAATTAGCCAGCTGGGTGAAATATTAGTTCAGAGTATGCGAGAATCTGTCGCAATATCCACGTATTATATATCCATTGTTATTGGAGATTTAAACTTGCGCTGCTAAAATAACAGAATAGTTATTTCTTTTATCGTATTATAAACGGCTTTCCGCGGATATAGAATGCACAATTATAAGATTAAAACCAGTTTTTATAGCCCCGAGATGCTGAAGGCACGGGCTAAAAAACTGGTTTTAATCTTATGATTGTACATTTTTATATTCGTAGAAAACTGGATATTATACGATGCTAGACATAGTTTTTTTTATATGGATGAGAACCGGTTCCTATCCACCGGATTCGAATGAATACGAGAAAGATAAATACATTGTTCATAGGTTTATAATCCTAGATGGTCAATCAGACACAATAATCCATCCAACTTAGAAAGAAAGGAACCATGATTTTTGGTTGATTTTAGGACTTTATCTTATTTATATTCTCCAAGCAAACTTTATCTATAAGTACCAAACCTTTATACGTGTGTACCAAAAGGTGTACAATTTCTTACTAATAATGTTCCTAAACAATGTTGTTATTGCCTTAATTAAAAGTTTGGGAATCTAGTCTTTTATACTTTTACATTTAGAAAGAAGAATGGATTAATAAACACAGAGAGACAGACAGCAAGACAGAGGGACTGAAGAAAAAGACAAACAAATGGACTGAGATAGACAGACAGACAGAAAGAGACGGACGGACAGACAGAGGTACTAAGATTTACAGACAAATACAGAGAAAGAGACAGAATGAGAGAGAAAGAAAGAAAAAAGAGAGAGAGAGAGGGAGATATTCCTTAAAATGTCTTATTACCTTGTATTAAAAGTAGAATGAAGTTGTCTGAGTTCGGAACCATCTTCAACTTTCCTGTAAAATTGGATTTATTATTACTTACATGCACCAGATTATTATGTAATCTAATAAAGTAAAACTCGTATCTGGCTAAAATAACGATTCTCCCCCCTCCTTACCCCATGCCCTCTCCTCCTATTGTATGGACGAACTGACCAAAAAGTGATGTTGACTATTTCAAACAAATTTTCTTTTAAAAATCAACAAAACCGGGTATTATCTAATTGTTTCTAAAAAATTTGTAATAAGGAAGAATACATTTTCACATATGTCTTACATATGTTTTAATATCTTTTATTTTGAAAACATGACTGATAGACCAACAGATAAAGTAAATTATTTAATGAATTCTGGTATAGTATAGAGTATCTTCACCAAAAAAATATCAGTCTTAAATAGAAGGCCCATAATCGTTACGGACTGACAAACGGACAGACAAAATGAATTATAGAGTAACTTCGCTACTATTGAAAAATGCGTATCTAAAAACCAAAACTAACTTGAAGTCCAAAAATAATTTGGCCAAAAAATATTGCATTTCAAAAGTGCTAATAATATTTTTTTGATATCAAAATTGTTTTAAAATATAGAATAAACAAGGATGACAACATCAGTAAAAATGAAGCTCGAGCAATTTCAAATCAGACTTGCCAGTTTGAAAACGATAGAGCGATTTTATCTGTACAAAGGTGCTGTCAGTAAACATAAATAAACAAGGATCTAAAGGGATAAGACAATCGCCGATAACTTGATGTACATTCCAATGATGATACACAAAAACCCTTTTTGTAGATTACCATTAGTGGTTAAAACGTCACTCAACCTAATAAAAATTCAATAAAAGACCCAAAAATTGTTAATCCAACGAATATGAAACTACAATTACTAACAAACATCGTACTACTTAATTGCTGGAAAAAATATTAGACAAATGTGTTAGCAAGCTAAATTGAGGACAATTTTTCTCCTATCATAATATCCACGTATATTTTATATCCATTATTGGACACGCCTGAATTAAGTCTGGGAAAGGAAAGTCGACTAATGAAGCTTTTTGGGTATAATACCCCATTTTGCTAAGTAAAAAACCTTATACCCACCCCCCTCCTTAACTTTTTTCAAGCTTAAATCTTATTTCATGGGCTTAAAAAGTGTTGGGAGGGGGGGATAGTACAATTGGTGAGCTTTGTGATTTCCAAGGGATCATAATAGATCAAAATTATTGGTTGAAAAGAATGGACATATCTATTTTCAACCAAACTAATCAAAATTTAAGTATCCAAAGTATTGGAGCCAACAAATAAGATAACGTGGTTATAAAACTTTGGTTACCATAGTAATTTACATTCCAATGTCTTCTCCCTCCCATATGTCTAACTTATAAAAGAAGCAAAACCCTTTGGTACTTTTTAAACATCTTACTTAACCTAACCAAACATAAACTAACAATCTCACATGAAGTTGAAAAACTTAAAAGGGGGATTATAAAGACACTAATTACAGAATAAGGAATTTTACCGGATTTTTTCAACAATCAACGCCTACCTAAATTTGTTGAAATTAAAAATTTCAAACTGGTATTTTGAAAATTGATCGAGTCTATTCTTTTTAAAAGCGAAGCTTTTCTATAATTAGGGTCGGTCCTTCCGTCCGTACGTCCTTCCGTCCGTAACGGACAGCTTTTTTCGTTAATTTAGGCATGTTAGAATTGTCCTATCGATTTCAAATTTTGCATGGTGATTCCTTTAATTGTTAGGTACGATTTAGTCATTACCAAAATGTCCGTACGTCCATTTTAAACATGTTGATTTTTTTACTTTTTTAACAACAAATTTGTATGTGATCTAATCATCCGATTGATCTGATTTTTGGTATATTAAATCCTGGGACAACAAAGTGTAATGTTATAAGCGAAGCAACTCTATAATCAAGTCCTAAAAATGTAAGTATGTCCATAAACATTATCCTGTATAAAGCAGTTTTTCAACAAATTTGATTACAATTTTGCTTCGACTCTTATTCTTTAGAAACCACCACGTCATACTAAAGACTTTCAAATGGTATCTACTGTTGTTTTTGTGTTACGAAAAAGACCTGTTACGTTTTAACTTATAGATAAAGTTCGTGCAATCAAAGTGTTGGTTGTCTTTTTGGTTATATTTAGTTATTTTTGGCAATCTATAAATCTATCTATTTATGCATCTTAAAATTCATCCATATATCAATCTATCCATCTATTAACCTAACACAACTCTATTAATCTATTCATCTATCATCCATTAATCTATCCATCAATTTACCTGTCTTCATCGTGATCAGTTTCAAATGTTTGTTTATCCTGAGTTGTGTCTGTAGTTATTACTGGTAGTTCATCTTCTACTACTCGTCCATCCTAGATAGATAGATAGTTAGATAGATAGATAGATAGATAGAAAGATAGATAGATAGATAGACATATATTGATAGACAGATAGATAGATAGAGTTGTGTCTGTAGTGATTACTGGTAGTTCATCTTCTACTACTCGTCCATCCTAGATAGATAGATATAGATAGATAGATAGATAGATAGAGTTGTGTCTGTAGTTATAACTGGTAGTTCATCTTCTACTACTCGTCCATCCTAGATAGATAGATAGATACATAGATATAGATAGATAGATAGATAGAGTTGTGTCTGTAGTTATGACTGGTAGTTCATCTTCTACTACTCGTCCATCCTAGATAGATAGATAGATAGGTAGATATAAATATAAAGATAGATAGATAGAGTTGTGTCTGTAGTTATCACTGGTAGTTCATCTTCTACTACTCGTCCATCCTAGATAGATATATAGATAGATAGATATGTAGATAGATAGATAGATAGATAGATAGATAGATAGATAGATAGATAGATAGATAGATAGATAGATAGATAGATAGATAGATAGATAGATAGATAGATAGATAGATAGATATATAGATAGATAGATAGATAGATAGATAGATAGATAGATAGATAGATAGATAGATAGATAGATAGATAGATAGATAGATACATAGATACATAGATAGATAGATAGATAGATAGATAGATAGATAGATAGATAGATAGATAGATAGATAGATAGATAGATAGATAGATAGATAGATAGATAGATAGATCGATAGATAGATAGATAGATAGATAGATAGATAGATAGATAGATAGATAGATAGATAGATAGATAGATAGATAGATAGATAGATAGATAGATAGATAGATAGATAGATAGATAGATAGATAGATAGATAGATAGATAGATAGATAGATAGATAGATAGATAGATAGATAGATAGATAGATAGATAGATAGATAGATAGATAGATAGATAGATAGATAGATAGATAGATAGATAGATAGATAGATAGATAGATAGATAGATAGATAGATAGATAGATAGATAGATAGATAGATAGATAGATAGATAGATAGATAGATAGATAGATAGATAGATAGATAGATAGATAGATAGATAGATAGATAGATAGATAGATAGATAGATAGATATAATAGGTTAACTCACAAACAAAATATGAATTTTACACATTTATTGAGACATTACAAATTGTTTCGTGCATGTTTGCACTCTTCAGATGTCAATGTAAAACTAAAGTTTAAAATAAATTTAAATTTAAAGGATTTCTACAAATATTTTAGAAGATTTTTTGAACATAATATTTTTAAAAATTTTGTTGAACATAATATTTTTTAATTATTTATAGATAGATAGATAGATAGATGCTTCTCATATACTCGCCTATGGCCTTATCTATGAAATTGTTTAATTAAAACTGTTAATGCTTGGTTAATATCTTTGGATAGCATTCAAACAAGATATTTCAAGGGAATAGGCATGTGTAAAAATCATATATTTAGGGAAAAATGAGCAGTATTAGAGATCTTAGTAAACATATAAATAGATAGATAGATGCTCCTTATGTGCTCGCCTATGGCCTTATCTATGAAATTGTTTAATTAAAACTATTAATGCTTGGTTAATATCTTTGGATAGCTTTCATACAAGATATTTCAAAGGATTAGGCATGTGTAAAAAACATATATGTATTTAGGGAAAAATGAGCAGTTTTAGAGATATTATTGAACAGACAAACATGCTAGGAAGGGAGAAAACATTAGACTGGGAATTACACTGGTACCCAAGTTTTAAAGCCATGTCTTCTAATTCGTTGGCTTAAAAACTCTGGGTACTTTTATTGAATTTTGATAGGTAAGTTCCACACTAGTTCCAACAATAATTTCAATCTACAGAAGGGTTGATTTTGTCAATTATCATTGGAGATGTATGTAAATTTATATGCAACCTATAATTTCAAAATTTTCATTAAATTTACTAGATAAAATTTCTTCTCAAGTGGATTCAAACAATCAGTAATAATATTATTTGAAAAGAAAAATAAATCTTTGTATGTTCTATGCCTTAAATTAATGGATTAAAACTTCTTTCAAATCAGACATTAAATCGCCCACGATCTTTTACAAGACAGAGGAACAAGTAGCAAAATAAAATAATAATACAGGACTTACAAAGTTTTAATTACATTAAACAAGTTTAACAAAACTAGCGGCCACGCCCCCAAGATGCCCCCCCCCCCCCTCCTTCCCACGTTCAATTGTAATTTCAAAAAGATAATGTTTTTCAAGGGACAATATCTTTTGGGAAGGTGAAGGTGAACCATATCGGTTCAGTGGTTCGCAAGATTCTAAGGTATGGAAAGACACAGAGATAATAGACATCCTGTTACTTTTATACGAAGAAAGATAGGATTAGATTGTCCATCCCCAATGATGATACTTAAAATTATCCCTTCTTAAACAATCAGTGGTTGAAACGTTTGGACACCCAACTAAATGAACAAACCAATGAAAATACACTAAAGTTTTCAAGCCAACAAATAAGAAAACGTTATAATTAAACTTTGGGGACTAGTATAATAATAAACCGCCCATTGTATCCTCTCTCTCTGTAAATATGGCTTATTATGTTAACTTACATGAAATGTTTTTATTTATGTATTACTAGAAGAAAACCTACCTCTAAAACAAGTTGTCGTTTGATTTGACGTTCGACATTTTTTGTCGTCGTAATTTCGACTTTTTTCTTTGTTATCCATTCTTCCTCTGCCTCTCCACGACGAACTGAAAGAATAACAAGAGCATTACAGACAGACCGACGGACATATAAAAATTGTTTATAGAGTAGTATTGCTTCAAAAGCTCTAAAATGAACTATCTATTTATAATACAAAGAAGAACAATGTCAGTCCGTTTGTACGTCCCTTAAGATCTCGGTAAGCACTGGACCGATTGGATTCTATTTTTCAGGGAATATACCTACTAGTCCTGTGGTGGTTTTAGGTTATTTTCTTGGGGGGTCCAACCCCCCAAAAAATCAAAAAAATCCCCATAATTTTTTTTGATGATGCAGATGATACCAATTCTTTGGTGCTGCACCACATGTACTACATTTTTTTTAATTACCTCTTGGGGAAAAGCCTCTAGAGGCAAGGGGCGAATCCGCTATCTATAATACAAAGTAGAACGATGTCTGTCCGTCTGTCTGTCTGTCTGTCCGTCTGTCCGTCTGTCTGTCCGTCTGAAGCTTAAGATCTCGGTAACCACTGAACCGAATGGGCTCTACTCTTCAGGAAATATACCTACTGGTCCTGTGGTGGTTTTAAGATATTTTCTTGGGGGGTGGGACAACCCGAACCCCCCCAAAAACAAAAAAAATCCCCCCCCATTTTTTTTTTTTTTTTTTTTTTTTTTTTGTAGGAGATTTCCTTGGTCCTTTTCGAATTTCACCTTACTTTTTTTTATAACCTCTTGGGGCAAAGCCCCTAGAGGCTAGGGGCGAAGCCGCTAGTTCCTATATATAGTAGTCAGGTTTTTTTGAGCTTTACAAAGTGTCCTAAAATATGTATCGTGTGACGTCATAAAAATGAGGGATGAGAGGTGGAAGTGGGAAAGGAAACCCCTTAAAAAGAGATGGACCTATTGACGTTAAACGGCTCATTTTTAAGAACACGTTGTAGAGCTTCGTTTTTCTGTCTGAGGCTTCAGATTTCAATAACTATTAAACCGATTGTGTTCTTAATTTAGGTAAGCTTCACATAGGTTCAGGAATGGTTTTAGTCTGTTAAATTTCTATCTTGGGATGGTTTTAGACTATTATTCAATATTTGAACACAGGTCTTCTATATGCTAGGGGCAAGGCTATTAGTGTTATCAAACTATCTGTCCGTCTTTCTTAGTTCTAGTGCATTTTGCTTTTAAGGAAAGCTTTCTATAGTTAAACAATATATAAGCAGAAATAATAAGTGTCTGTTTGTCTATCAGTAATGTTCTATTTTAAGTTTTTTTCTAAAAGCTTTTTGATATCGTGTTTTTTTTCTCTTTATATATGACATAACCATACTATTTTTGGTAAAGATTACGTATCATTTAGAAATATGTCACGAATATTTTCAAATAGGATTAAAAATTTCACAATTTTATTTTTGTTCATGGGACGTTGAAAAGATAATCCTTATAAAGTCCGTGTCACTGTCTGTTGTATCTAAATGTACTGTGGTACTTGTACTATGAGCTACGCTTCTAGAAGCCTCTAGGGGCACTTGAGGTGGGTGAAGTTGAGAGGGAGAAGTGACCCCCCACATACAATTATTCAATTTAGAGTTTAGAAGAAAAGGCTTCACTGTAAAAGAGAACCATGAAAGTTTAGCAGTTAGCAAGATCCTTCGTAGAAACACCGACGGAAAGCCCGACATCCTTCTCGGACCTATGAGAAGCTTTACTGCAAAAGGAGAACCATAACGGTTCAGGGATCGCGAGATTATTCAATACATACAAACATCCTGTTACTTTTATATTAAAGAATATGATAATTACCAAAATGTCTGTCAGCTTGATTGATTGGAATAATTTGAGATCCACCGTCGGTTCGCATCTGAAACAAAATTCATTGATTAATTAATTGATTAAACAGGGATGACAACATCCATAAGTAGCAAAGCATAAAAAATGGAATGGCCAAACGAACAAAGTGAGTTAAAGAGTAGATGTTGAATTGTCATAACAAAGAAATGAAACAAAGAGAGAATAGGCAAAAACTTAAAGAAATCACGAAACCTGTTAAAAATAAGATTTATGTCTTTTGAAGTATGATTGACAGACAGGCGGACAAAACAATCTATATAAAAGATGCGCATTTGTTAGAGGAATTAACATAATAGAAGCCGAGAAAATCCTTTTTCTCATAATGTTAAGAACTGACGGATAGGCAAAGAGAATTATAGAGTAGCTTCGCTACTAACAAAGATCAACAGATAGATTAAACAAGGCTAACCAAAACCATGTCATTAAGTAGCGTAGTAATATACAATATATTCAAATAACAAGAAAAATTATGACAATAAATAGAGTTTATAAGTTATTCATCGCATCGTTAAGTAGACTGTTTTCCACAGAAAGTAATAGAAAAAAATCTTAAGATTAATTCTAGTTTTGTTCGTGCATAAGCAATTTAAAGTATCGTATTATAGACAGCTTTCCTTTGATAGCAAAATAAAAAATCATAACATTAATTCTAGTTTTGTTGGCTCCTAAGCCACACTGAGTAATCATTTATCGTATCGTATTATAGACAGCATTCCGCGGATAATAAAATGGAAAATTATAACAATAATTTCAGCGGATTTGAAGCCATACTGGAAAAAAACATACTGAACAAAACGAATAAAGAAAATTATAGGCATTTAAAAACATATCATTATCTTTGGATCAGATTGAAATTAGAATTCTAAAATTTTCAGGGATCTAAAGGGATAAGACAATGGACGATTAATTAATATACATCCCTATTAATGATTTACAATATTAACCCTTCTGTAGATTAAACTATAAGGACTTTATTAGTTTTGAAACAACAAATAAAAGTACCCAAGGTTTTTAACCAACAAATAACATAACTGAATAAAAAACTTTGGGTACTAGAATAATTAAAGTCCAATATCCCCTCCCTCCCTGTAAATTTTCCAGATAAAGGTCCAAAGCTAATTTTGAGTGATAGCTTCAAGAATCGATAAATAATTTAACACTGTTAGGTTTTAGGGTGTGCCTATTTCATATTCATAGATAGATTGATAAAAAATCGCCTAAAATATTTTTAAAAATCATCTGATAGTTTTGTTAAAAATCATTTCAGTATGGCTTCGAAAACGATTGATATCCGCTGGATTAGAACCGGTTCTCAGTCATACTGAAAAATCATATATAGCATCGTATTACAGACAATTTTCCACGAGTATTTAAATAAAAATCATAAAATTAAAACCAGTTTTGTTAGACCCAAGATCATAATTATTCTGAAAATTTCTAATTCATTAACATTAACATTAATAACATTAAACATTATTTTCAAGGACGTCCAAGGTACGTCGCTTGCAGGCTTAGTCTCGGCTGACGCGCAGCTGACGAGCACAGCATATAGCAGATGTTCTTTAATTATAATAAAGAGGTGAATATGTGATTATCAAAAAGTAAAATATTACGAAACCTTTAAAAAAATAAATATTTAACAGAACCAAAGGCCGTTCTTTAATAGAAGCTGTTACTAACTAACTGGCAGACGGACACACAGATTTAATCATAGAATAGCTTCGCTACTCAAATTGGTAAAATGTATGCACAGTCATAAATTGGCTTTGTCATATTACCTTCCCCCCATATTCATTTGGCAATAATAAAGTTATTAGAACAAAATAAGAACTTTTCCAGTATGGATTCGAACCCGATTATCCGGTGGATTTTAAATCGGTTCTCAGCCATTTTGAAAATCATGTATAGAATCACATTTTTGACAATTTTCAACGAATATCAAAATAAATTCATGAAATCAAAACCAGTTTTCAAAGACCCGGGCTAACAAATCTGGTTTAATCTTATAAAATTTTTCATTTCGATATCCGCGGAAAACTGTCTATAACAGTCCTTTAAATAAATAAATGGGTAGATAGATAGACAGATAAATAGATAAAAAAACTCCTAAACATGAAGTAAGTTTGTTCATCTATTGACTAATAACTGTATTTGCAGTGTCCTTATTTAGATGACATTGTATGTCTTTAAAATATCTTTGCATTTCTACAAATCATCTATCTAATTAGACAGATAAATGGGGTAGGTAGATAGATAGATAAAAAGTAGATAGTATAGGAATCTAAAGGGATAAGATAATGGTTAAGATAAATTTATTACAATCAGTGGTTGAAACGTTTAAACATTCAACTTAATAAACAAACCAATTAAAATTTGTTAAGTTACGAATAAAAAAAGTCATAATAAAACTTTAGTCACGAGTGTAATAAACAGCCCAATGTCCCCTCCCTTCCTGTAGATAGCTAAATAAATCCTTTTATAAAAGTATCAGGATGTTTATCTATCTGTGTGTATGTAACGAACGATCTCGGTAACAGAATGAAAGTTATTATTTGTCTTTACAGTTAAGCTTCTTTAAAAGTAAAATGATGTTTGTCCGTCTTTTTGTCTGTACCAAAGGATCTCGATAACCGATATGATTGTCCTTAACATTGAAACTATTTTTTTAGGTCTTTAGAAGGTTTATATCTACTTTTGGGGGATAGCACATCAACCCTTTTAGATATACCTTTGAAAAAAATATCTCCCCTCAAGTACCCCTAGAGGCTTCTAGGGATCCTAGCCGTAAGTATATAATTATAGAATAGAAACAAATTTTTATTTTACAAAGAAAAGCATTAATCCTTTACATAAATTAAAATCTTATTATTTTTTTTACAAATGTTCTATGCATCATATGTATGATGTCATCCTTGTTTTCATTAGATGTAGATTGAGATATAAATAAATTAGGGCGGGAGTCATATAAAGAATGACAGACTTACAGACAGACAGACAGAATCAGTGACAAACAGACAGATCCAACACAGGGAGGGAGGGGACATTGGTCTGTTTATTACACTAGTCCCCAAAGTTTTATAATATTCATTGGCTTATCAACTTTAGGGACTTTTTATAGAATTTTGAATCGTTGAATAAAACGTTTCAACTACTAATTGTAATCTACAGAAGGGGTAATTTTGTGTATCATCAAAGGGGATGTACATCAATTTTTCAACCATTGTTTTATCCCTTATATTCCCAGATACACCCACAAATAGTGATGAGATGCAGCTTTGGACAGGGATAAAAGGATATATCAATGAAAGATAAATAATTTAGAGCATTTTGAGTTAAAGACAGAAATAATTTTATAAAATAAAGTAGTAAGATCTTTTGTATGAAGCTGAGTTTTCCAATTTAGGAAAGCTTCACATAAGTTCAAGAGTTGTTTTAGGCTATTTTATTTTTAGATTTAAGTCTTGGGGGAATAGTTTATTTTCATTACAAATAATTTGGTGATTTCACACAAAGCACCTTGTTGAGCACTGATAAACCCTCCCTTCTTTTCAGAATATACTGGAAATATTGGGAGGGAGGGGGGGGGGGGTTGGTTATGAGGAGTAGTTATTCCTTTGCTTGTTTATTACTTAAAGTATTGTTAGGTTAGGTCATATTGGGGTTTGTGTAGCTCAGCAGGGTTAGGCATAGGTTAAAAAACTATTTTTATTTATTTCAAGATCAAAGGGGGGGGGGGGGGGGCGGGGGGGGGGGGTGCGGTAATCAATGCAAAAATATTGTTTTTTAGCTTTAAATTATCTTGAAAAAACTTATCCCTTTATCTCTGTTTATTAGAGTATGACTGTATCATATAATACATCTATTCTTTAGCTATATCTTAGTAGATTCCCTACAACTTTTAGTGAACCACATTACCTTCACCCTCCCCCCCCCCTGGAAGACTTTAAATTTTGAAACTCAAAGAAAGTATAAAATATAGGAAAATAGTTATTTATCGCATCGTATTATTGACAGTTTTCCGCGGATATGAAAATTAAAAAAATACTAGGGATCTCGCTGACCGCTCAACCGATATGGTTTTCCTTAACAGTGAAGCTTAACAGGGAAGGTTTAAAACTATATAATAGGGGGGGGGGGGGAGGTACCACCACCCACCCCAGCTCCAGAGAGTAATCAGCCCAATAAAAAATTAACCCCTTTAATTTTTTTTTACTTTTTCTTTTTTTAACTTAGAATTAAAAGTAGCACCCCCCCCCCTTGTATTCAAGTGCCCCTAGAGGCCTGTTGGGTTGTTTCGCTAATATTTACATGATAAAGCTACATATTAATCCCTGATTTATTTTCAAATATTGCCTCTAATTATATAAATCATTAACATCTAAATTAAGGAAATAAAAAAGAAGAATTGATTTTATGTTTTTATGATAAAGATAATATCAACTATTAGCAAAAAGGTTTACATATTATTTTTATTGTTTAATGCTAATTTTAAGACATTTAGCCTAAATTTCTACCAACAATTCTATTATATAAAATAGTAAGGTTTATTGATTTCTCTCTTTTGTTGAAGTTTTATTGTTTCGGAAAGGTTTTAAGCTATTTCCTTTTATATTTGAGCTTTGGAATGGTTTAAGGCTATTTTTCTGCTCCCTTCTTACCCCTTTAAAAACAAAGTGACTAGAAGCTAGGGGAACACCCGCTGTCCAGTGTTTACATATAATTAATTCTTATCATTAAATTAACCTTGAATAATAGTATCGTCTTAAAGTAACTTCCAAGGGAGGGAGGGGACATTGGACTGTTATTTTATTATGGTACCCAAAGTTTTATGATCACATTCTACTTTTAATATATATCGATTGGTTGGTTCAAACTATCAATGTCAAAACACTACATAAGTTGTAATGTTGTAAATCATAATTGGGAAAGTACATCAATTTATCGTTAATTGTATTATCCCTCGAGATCCCTGAGAAGGAATGATTATGTAAATTATCATTGTGGAAGTATATCAATTTATCGCCATTGTCTTATCCCCTTAGATCCCTGAGAAGGAATGATTATGTAAATCATCATTGGGGAAGTGCATCAATTTATCTCCATTGTCTTATCCCTTTAGATCCCCGATTAAGGGGTGATTTTGTTTGTTTAAGCGCACACTATATACTCAACAAACTCATTTCCTGTGATTTGCTCATAATTACAAGTGTTCAAACTATGTAGACAAAAGTCGCATTATCTATTAGTCATTTGGTTTGAGAAAATTGATTTATTGCCTTGGCCTAAGTATCACTCAAAACAAGGATGACAACAGCCATAAGTACCGAAACACAAAAAACTGACTGATGGGCAAATTGACAACCTGAGTAAGCAGATGTTCAGTGATGATATAAAGAGAGAGAAAGAATAAAGTAATAAAAAATATTTTTTCTTTGGTATGCTGGATGCCTTCACTAAAAAAAGTAGTCTATCATCTTATTATGGCAGTGTCCAAACTTTTTAACCAATAATTTTAATCTACAGCAGAAGTATTTTTGTTTATCAACATTGCATTGGAAATGATGTACATTAATAGATCGCCCATTGTTGTATTACTGTTGTAATTCCTAAATCTTTAGTTTTGACAAATAATTTTTGCATTTGCATATTTTGTAGGAAAGTTTAGCATGATTAATCTACAATCCTTTTTTTCATCCAAACATCAGGATGAAGAAAAGGTTTTTTTATGGTCCATTGTCTACCCAAGGACCCTCAATATTTTTTTGGAGAAGGGGAGATGAGGGTTTTCAAAGGTTTGAGGGGGGTAAACACTTAACACCCCTGTACCTCCCCCCCCCCCACCCCATTGAACGTCTATTGTCCTATCCCTTGTTCCCTGATATATTTAGATTTGATAGGCATTGCAAAATATTGGCCAAGGAAATTGTATTTCATACATTTATCCATCTATCAATTTTCATTTTAGCCCTGCGCCCCCCTCCCCCAAAGTCAGGAATGCGACCTACATCTCAAATAAAGGAGAGTTATCTTTTTTAACCCCCCCCCCAAAAAAAAAAGGGATCAAACGTTGCTTCGTATCTATACATAAATGTTTTTGCATTTGAAGAAATAGGTAAGGGCATAAATATAGCCCAAAACCATCCATAGACTTACTTAACCCTTAACGGTCGGGGGGGGGGGGGGGCGTTGAACGCCCCCCCATCCGGTTTTTTCTATCTCATTTTCTGTGTGTGAAAGATAAAGAGCCCAAACTGCTTGACTTTTTAAGTATGGGTATGACACATAACTGAGAGTTGAAATTTTTTGAATATCTCCATCCTGGCGGGCACAG
Source organism: Acartia tonsa (assembly GCF_053477335.1). Lineage (NCBI taxonomy): Eukaryota > Metazoa > Arthropoda > Copepoda > Calanoida > Acartiidae > Acartia > Acartia tonsa. The sequence goes on along the minus strand of NC_137273.1, from coordinate 3,337,212 downwards.
GATGCCAGCAAACATGGCAGGGTCATCCAGGTAAAGAGCAAAAATATTTTTTTTGACTAAAACAAAGCATTTTATCATACAAAATTACTAAAAAATCCTCTAGTAGTACATCCTTATATGAAATACAGGTGTTCAAGTCACTTTCAGGTTCCAGGTATGATCCTGCAGGTCCTGATCCTCCAGGTCTCCAAAAAACTTTAAAAGGCTCCTGTGGCCGCAATTTTTGACTTAGAGACTTCAAATTTTAAACTTAAGCTTTTCTGACATGTTTACATAACGTATTAAAATTTCATGAAGATCCGCCGCCGTTTTCCCGCCGACCGCCGACTGCGGCGGCTGACAGCTGCCAAGTACAGCTGCGGCCGCTGAAATTTATATTTTGATATTTCTAATGTAAAATTTACATAAAGATAAACATATTCTGGAAAAAAAATTTCTTCTAGCTTCAAAAATAAGAAAAATACAGCCGTTTGAAATTTTTAAGTAAAAAAAGATCTAAAAACAAAGGTTGTTAAATAAAAGGGTGAAGGAAGCGAAAATTGACTTAGACCTATAAAAGGTCGGAAATTCATTATCAAACAGGGGACTTGCACAAAAAAATTTAGCCCTCTAGCTCTAATAGGAACTGAGATAATAAGGGGGGGCGTTGAACGCCCCCCCCCCCCTCGACCGATTAAGGTGCGGCTAGGGGCCCGACTGTAAAGGGTTAAGTGACTGTGAAAAAGCCTAAAACCACCCATAATTTGTTTAAAATCATTTTAAAATATTTCATAAAATAATTTATAATAGGAAAATATGTATAATTTTTTAGAGTTGATATATTAGGTTATAATGAACAGTTACAAAGATACACTGTTAGATTGATAAAAATATAATTATATAGATAGAAAAAAAACAAGTATTAAAGAAGTATAGTTGGATATTAATATATAGATTTAAACAAATCTATAATACGAAGTAAAACTATGTCTGTCTTTCCATCCGTCGGAAGCTTAAGATTTCGGTAACTGATTCATGATTGGACTTTAATCTTAAAAAAATTGGATAAAAAAATATTTGTTTTTATAGTATTCTATAGCTTTAAAAGATCTTCTAAACAGAAGGGGACTTACAATTATATCTTGGGGCAAAGCTAATAGGATAGATAGATAGACAGACAAATAGATGTTTGCATTACTCTCTGTAAATTTTAAATTTTAATATCCGTTTCTTTTCCTTTTATTCTACTGTAATTTAACGAGGATCTAAAGGGATAAGATAATGGCTGATAAATTAATGTACATTCCAAATGATAATACTAATGATAAACCTAATTCTGTAGGTTACAATTTGTAGTTGAAACGTTGGTCACTCGTCAAAATGTCATTAAAAAACTTTGGGGACTAGTATAATAAGCAGCCCAATGTACCCTCCCTCCTTGGTGTTATACCGTTAAGAAATCATAATATCTCAATTCTGATTTTATGGTCATCGGTTTATACCTTGCAAGAATCAAGGTATAATTAAATCAATTAAAAATTCCCTAGCACCAAGAAACGTTGCTTTACGCCTGAATTTTTTTCAGATCTATTTCTCTTGATGGATGGAGTTTAGACTGATCCAAAAAAACATGAATTTTAAATCTTTAACATATCAATTTGCAGATACCTTGAAGTTGTTACCGGCTCAAAAGTAGACCTTTTAGTGAAAACTAGACCTCTCTACAATGAAAATTGATCTCGAAATTTCAATCTTAAGCTTTTTATCAAAAACTTCATATTTTCATGATTTTAACAAGAAATAAGTAAAGAACTGCCAACCTTGAATAATGTAACAAGAGTTCAAATATTAAGCAATCATAAAAAGTAGACAGAACCGCCATTCCTGCCAGATAATTCCAAAAAACGTCTAAAAACATTGTTTTATTCAAACTGATAATTTGTGTAAGAAATTGAACTAAAACAGTAGTTATTAGTCTTATGAGAAGAGAAATGCTGAAAAACTCTAAAAAATCTACATTTTAATGACGTAAAATGGGAAAAAGAGTTTTTAATAAATTTCATGTCTCAACAGACATTGTCGCCAATAAAGAGACAATTTATTTAAATAAGAAATTAAATGAAGGTAAAAAAATATGTAAGACACTTATTCTCTTATCTAACTTTAAAAAAAGGATACTAATAAAAAAATTAATATTGCAAAAAATAATTTGATTGTTTATTATTAAACCAGAGTAAAGAGTAAGGCATATCTTTAATTATTTTTTTTCAATGATTTTGCTGTATGAATTAGCTTTCCCAAATTATTGTAATTGTACATAAAAAAAATTAATACTTTCTTTCTTGATATGTTTAGTTTATTCCTGGTGATTTTAATATTTTATTTCAATGTTTGTAAACAAACAGACAGAAAATTTGATGTTTTGCTTTATATCTTGTGTAAGGCTATATTAATTGGGGAAGAAAGAATGAAAATAAAAATGCATTTGACGAGATAGCAATAGATTTTTTAAAATATACAAAAAATGCATAACATATTTTTACTTTCCGCACATTGAAAAGCGATTTAGACCTTCATTTGGGCCACACTAATGGAGTTACCCTCCTCTAAATTAATTATTAACCTCCAATGAAGCTTTACAAAGTGTCTCAAGATCAGCCTTGTGACGTCACAAAAAATCCATATCTTTTTTTAGAGGTTTCTTTTTCCACTTCTACTGTCATTCCTCATTTTTATGAAGTCACGCGGCCTTCACTAAACATATAAAAAGCTGAACTGTAAATGAGATCCTTTGCTACAAACACACAGACATCCTTTTAATTAGGACTAAGGAGAATTTAATATTTTTCTAACTTATTTACTTATTCCTTTTTTTAAAAAGGCTGGGCCGCCAAATCAATAAATATTCAAAATACTTTTTTATGACCGTCCTTTTTTGGGTCATTGTGTTCTAAGTTACAGGAACGTGGCTACTCTAGAATTACGTTTTTTTGTATGTTTGTTCGTCTATATATGCATCTATTACTTGAAGTGGGGGTAGGAGTCGACATTTATTTCAATTTAATTTTTTTGAGAAAGTATAAAAATTCAATTTTTAGGGTCATTATTTTCTTTTCTCTTTGGAAGGTGGTAGAACCCTCCCAAAAAATAGTTATAAACCATCACAGGACCTATGGAGAAGCTATATTGTAAAGGAGAACCACACCAGATTTATATCCGTCGAATACAAACCGGTTTTAAACTGTGCAGACAATTTTTTTATAGAATTATCATGAAAAGTATTTTTTTAAATTTATTGTATTTTAAGATATGTATTAAAACCTAAAAATTCTAAAGTCTTTATTTGGTCATTCGAAATGTTGTTTTATTAAAGGGAAAAAAGAACAATTATGTCCAAAAAAAGTACAGCAATAAATTAATAAAAAATCTAGGGTCAGTGCCAAAGAATAAAACATAAATCTTCGAAAACTAAGAAACTTAATTTTATAATAACATCTTTTAAAAAACCATAGTTCAAGCAGTGTTTTGAAAATTTTTACACTTCCCTCACGATTCTAGAGTGATAACCTTTTATTTAAGACAAATAGAAGAGGTATTTACTTTAGGGTGTTTGGGTTATTAAGGGGAGTAATACAGCCAACAAAAAAGGGTGTTATTTGATTATCAAGGGAGTGGATATACCCCTCTACCCAAACCCTTTGCATGCCCATGTCATACAAGATCATGTGTATCCAAAATTATAGCCTAACAAGGCAAAAGTTTACACGTACAAAAATATTCAATTAGGATAACATTTAATATTTTAAATTAATATGAGTTATTTTGTGATTTAATCAGGAAGGAAGGGGGCGTTGGTTTTTTTTACACTAGTCCCCAAAGTTTACTTATTCTTAGGCTCAATCATTTTTGGGACTTTTATTAAATTTTGATTATTTGGTGCATTAAATTGAATTTCCTAACGTTTCAACCACTATTTGTATAGAAGGGGTAATTTTGTTCATTATCATTGGGGATGCACTAAATTATCGGCCATTGTCTTATCTCTTCAGATCCCTGGATTTGTTACAATTTCAAGAATTTTATCTTTTTATCTTAAAAATGTCCTAAAATGTAAAAGGATTTGATAAATCTAATCAAAAACTAGTATTTTCTTATAAAAAAAAATATCATTAAATTGCAGCTCTTCCATGAGAATTAAAACATGAATTAATGACTGCGTTCCAAGCATCTAAGGGCTCCTTATTAAAACGATGCAGAAGCCAATGGGTTTTATTAGTTATTGAGATATTTTAGATTTTATTTATTAAAGATAAAGGGATTTTTTATATTCATTGAACATTTTGTGAAGTATTTTGGTTAATACTTATTTTAATTTATTATTTAGCTTATAAAGTACGTATGTCCTCTATCTTTTAAAAGATATTAAATTTTAAAAAAAGGAGTTTTCATTTAAAATAAAAAATATGATGGCATTTTTAAATTGAAACATTAATACTTTGCTTACATGATTATGCTTGTTAAGAAATGATGTATGGGGTGGAGGTGAGGGGATTAATAAGTGCTCTACTTCCAAATTATGATATTTTACTCAAAAAAATAACGGATTATAATAACATGGCTAATAATAAGTATATTCATGTACAAAAAGAGTAACACAGATTACAGAATTGGGTCATACCAGAGTATAAAAACCTAACAATAATATATTCGAGATATCATTGAACAAGGATGATTACATCAATAAGCAGAAACACAAAAAATCATGGAATGGACAACGGACATAGTGAGTTACAGATATGTTAAGATATTGAGGGGGTATGATTAGTGCTCTACTTACAAATTATGATATTTTACTCAAAAAAATAACGGATTATAATAACATGGCTAATAATAAGTATATTCATAAACAAAAAGAGAATGCCACAGAGAAAAGAAACCTTACTGTAATATATTCAAGAGACTATCAAAAAATTAAAAATTAAACCTTCAGGAACCTTTTAAAACAAATGACCACTCTTTAAAAAAAATAAAACAATGCTCTGATGTTTAGAACTTTTAATACAATAGTTAAGGTATTTAAGAATTATAAATTATGAGGGATTGTTATTATATTTCATATTCTATGGCCATGTATTTCTACTCAAAAATGATCCAACTCTTAGGTGCTCTAATACATATACATATTTAATTAGATAGATGTATTTACTTTTTAAAAAGTTGTCGTGTCATCGTAAATAATTCTTTATGTAAAAGATACTTTTTTTGAGTTAATCTTTACAATCTAACTAGAGCATCTTATAATAACTGTACTCGTATTATAGACAGTTTCAACATAAAAGATTAATTTTGGCTTTTTTGGCCCTGAGAGGCTGAAGGACCGGGTAACAAAACTGGTATTAACTGTATGATTTTTATTTTATTACTCGTAGAAAATTGTCAAAGCGATACATGATTTTTAAGTATGGCTCAGAACCGACTCTAATCCAGCGGATGTAAATCGGTTTAAAAGCCATTCTGAAAATACTCTTATTCATTTATTATTTTCAAAAACCTTTATCCATAACTGTTTCTGAGATCTTATGCAAATAACTAAAACTTACCTTTCTCTCTTTTTATAATTCTAAACTGAAAACCTTTGAAAAAATTCAACCGCAAGCTGATACCATTGTTGGTCACTCTGAAATTACAAAATTGATCAAAACATTTTAGGGGATTTTTTTATGCGACTAAACATGTTTTTTTTACAAAAAATCTTTTAACATTTTATTAAAAATATTCCAGTATGTCTTCCAAACCGATTAATATCCACTGGATTAACCCGGTTTTAATCTTTTAATTTTTCATTCTAATATCCGCGGAAAGATGTTTATAATACTAAGCGTCAAATAACTATTTTAATTCTTTTTTAATGTAAAACAATATTTACCAAAATAAGAAATGATTTGTTAGGGTTAGTTTTGATTTGATTTCATAGAGTCCCGCAGTGGTATAGATCCCTCGGGACTGGATGCCCAAATTGGATCGAAGCTATTTCTCCCAGGGAGGGAGGGGACATTGGACTATAAATTATATAAGTAACCAAAGTTTAATGAACATGTACAGTAAATGGCTGCCTTAAAAACTTTGGGTAGTAAATCTTAATTGGTCGATTTAAACTAGCAGTTTCCTAACTTTTGAACCAATAATTTATAGAAGGTATTATTTTGTTTATCATCATTGGGGATGTACATTAATATTTTGTTTATTGTCTTATACCATGCAAAATGATTATGGTTTTAATCTGCATTAACATTTGAAAAAAAAACATTAACATTTATAAATATTACAAAATAAACATTTAATCTTTAATAAATTGTTTCCTTATTAATTTTAAAGATAATTTTTAAAGGTAGAAAAATAAAAAGAACACAACACTCAAAGATAATAGTTATTCATCGTATCATATTATAGACAGTATTCCGCAGATAGTAAAACGATAATACGTAAAATTAAGTCCGGTTTTGTTAGACCCGAGGGACCAATGAATATTAATCAGTTTCGAAGCCATACTGCAAAATAAAATATAATCAATTGAAATAAATTTATATCCTATTATATTAAATAGTAAGGTTTTTTGGTCTCAAGCTTAAGATCTCAGTAAGTACAGAACTAATTTGGGTTTCTATTTTAGTTAAGCTGCACATAGATTAAGTGATGGTTTTAGGCTATTTCATTTTCATATGTAAGTTTTGGGATGGTTTTAATCTATTTTTCTAGCACCTTTCTGCCCCTTTGAATACAGAGCCCCTAAACGCTAGGGGCACAATCCCTAGTAACATAATAAAGTAACAGGATGTGTGTTTGTCTGTATGTCTGTACTAGCATGTTGAACATTATATTCCATCATAAATCTATTATTTTTCCCACTTGTAAGTAAATACATTTTATCAGGGTTCGGCAGCCGCTTGTCAGTCGCGATGAAGCCTCAGATTTAAACCAGTTTGGATACTTTTAAAAGAGGGATTGTCATATCTAGGTCAGGTTTAGACTTCCAGCTTATTTTAAAAAATGTAAAAGGTTGATTTCCCTGAGGCTTACAGGCGGGTGGCGTGCAGCTGCCGAGCCCTGTATTTTTTTATTTATATAATCCATTTAACCTTTTGAATATAATAGAAGGTTACATATTACAAACAATTGAATTTTTAATAGCGGAGCTACTCTTAGAGCTAATTAGGGTTCGTCCGTACGTCCAATATCACTTGCACCTTCGTTAGAGGATTGGGTTACTACTGAAGCAAAGAGTTAACTTTAGTTTAGGTAAGGTAAGGTTATATTTGGTACAGGGTAGCTCCAAAAGCAGTGAGGAGAGAAAAATAACCAACTTAATTTATTCCAACAACAAATGTTAAAGAGGAGTTCAGTGCCCGCTAGGCGCTTTTAGGGAAACCACCCCACTTATCTAATTGACTTCAAAGTACTAAAAACGTAAAAATGAAACTATTTTAAAATATTAGCTACACTATTAAAATGATTATTGTCATGCTATATTTTTCCATGGAGGGAGGGGACATAAGGCTATTTATTGCTCTAGTCCCAAAAGTTCTATGATACGGTTTTCTTAATCGTTGGCTTAACAACTTTAGGGCCTTTTAATGAATTCTTATTGGTTGGTTCATTAAGTTGAGTGTCCAAACATTTTGACCAATAAATTTGATCTACATATCACCATTGTACATCAATGTATCGGCCATTGTCTTATCCCTTTAGATCCCTGATATTTTTCTGTAAGATTACATCATGGTAATCTAAAAAGGTATTACGTGGATTTTTTATATAGTGATTTTACAAAAAGAGTTTAGGTTCCCTAAAACTTAATTTTAAGCCAAAATCCTCCCCCCCATAATTTTCAATAGTTATTTTTCTAACCATATTATGGACAGCTTTCCGTGGATATTAAAATAAAAAATCATAAGATTAAAACCAGTATATTAAACTCGAAACAAAACTGATATTAATTTCATGATTAATTTGTTATTGTCAATAATACGATGATATACATGAATTTTCAGTATGGATGAGAACTGGTTCTAATCCAGCGGATATTAATCGGTTTCGTAGCCATACTGGAAAAATAATTCCATTTCAGTATGTCTTTTTCTACATTTTTTGACTTTTATTTTATTTTTATTGGGGGGGGGGGGAGGTCAAGATAACCTTAAAGATATTACCTAAATTAGTAGGATTTTTTGACAAGCTTAAAAACAAGGATGATATCACATGAAAACAAATCTTCCAACTGAAATTGACCAAAAATTAAAATTTTTATTTAGAAGATTTTTTATTTTTAAAATTTATGTTGAATACCTAAAAAACACAAAGGTGAAATGATTGAAACAACGTTTTTTACTCTTTTTAAACAAATATTTGCTAACATCACCTTTTTGTTGCAATAAAAAATCATTTACTCATTTAACAATCTATAGTACGATACGATATAAATAACTATACTTGCTGGCTTATTTAATGAATATCAAATATACCTGTCATAAGCAATAATGGATTTAGAATACGTGGATAGTGTGAAACATTATTGCATACCAGATAATATGTTACTTCCAGCTGGCTAATATAACAATACCCCCCTCCATCCCCTTCTACCCTAATGGTGGAACTAACTGACCAATAAATAAGGACCATTGTAGCAACAAAATTTCCACTGACATAATATCCACGTATTCTTTATTCATTTAAGCAATGCATTTAGTTTTCATTATTAATTAGTTAATCTACATTTAAAAGCAGAAACAAATCATCTCTCTCTTTATTCTACCCCCACTCTATACCACTTATACTTAAAAGGACAATCTAAAACTTAAAGGCCTCTAGTGGCAGTTGAGGTTAGGGAGGAGAGGGAATCGACCCCCCCCCCCTCCTATAGTGTTTTATCGAATAGTATTATACATAGCTGTCAGCGGATAGTAAAATAAAAAAAATCAAATGTGTTGGCCTCGAGGGGCCGAAGTAATAATTCTCTGATTTTATTTCATTATTCATGAAAATTTTCTATAATATGATATGATATATGATTGTTTTCAGTATGGTTGAGAACCGGTTCTAATCTAGTGGATATTAAAAGGTTTGGAAGCCATACTGAAAAAAACATAATAAGCTAAAATTTCTGATTGTCCTTTTTTAGCAATTTTTTAGCATCACCATTTATGGGAGAGAAAGAAAGAAGTCATTTTTTTCTCTGTTTTAGGCACTTCATACAGGGAACTAAAGGGATAAGACAATTGACGATAAATTGATGTATAATACATCACCAATGATAATACACAAAATTACCCCTTCTATAGAACAAAGTTAGGGGTTGAAACGTTTGGACACTCAACTAAATGAACAAATCAATCAAAATTCAATAAAATTCCTAAGATTGTTAAGACAACAAATAAGGAAACGTTTTTATAAGACTTTGGGGACTAGTGTAATAAACAGACCTATCTCCCCTCCCTCCCTGGTTTTAGGCCATTCATGCTATTCTTACAAAACAGCCAACTTTACATTTTTAACAAACAGTTAATTATTGTTGTTGTCCACGGAAAAGAAAATGATAAATCATATGTATATTGGCCCTAAAGGATTTTTTTTGAAGTTTCTAAAGACAATTCGTTAAAACATGGCTTCCCTTCAAAGTTTAAAAATGAAATAATTCCAATGGAAAATAGAAATTTATCATAATATAAGCTCAAAAGAAAAAGTTTTTGCTTCTTGGCTGTAAGACTAACAAGAATGACAAAATCCACAAACATTTGACAAACGCATAGCTATCTATCTTTAAATATAAAGTGACAGCACTCTTAATATTGAATTTCACAACTTCTGTTGGGTTTTTAAAAGAATTTCTGCAATATTTTGCCTAATCGTCCATGAAATCATTAGATATCTTAAGAATATTAAAATCTATATTATTATTCAATGTCAGAATTGCAACAAAAAATAACAAGTCTTTCTTAAATATACTAAAAACTACATCGATAAAAAATTCATGAAAGTTTTGTTATTTCATATTCTATTATTTAAAGTAGAAGGTTTTTTTTCAGTTAAGATCTCGCTTAACAGAGAACCGATAGGTCCAGGCATGGTTTTAAGCTACATTATTTTTAATTTTACGTCTTGGTAAAGTCTTAAGCTATTTTACTACCCTCATAAATCCTTCTCTTTATGCAAGGGGCGCAGCAACTAACTGTTTTAATATTATATGGATATTAAAATAATTCCATTTATATTTTTAATTTCGTATATGCTTTTAAATAAATATAGTAACTAGTTAGTGCGATAGATAGATGTTTGAGTTTCTTTGTCTTTTAAAGGAGATGAAATGAGGGAGAGATTGAGAAAGATAACTTTTGTTATGGTTATGTTTATACAATAAAAATAATATTCTACATTAGCAAAAATGAAAAAAAAAATATTAAATTGTAACGAAGCAATAACAAGTTAACAATATGCAGGAAGGGAGGGGACATTGGACTGTAAATCATACTGGTACCCAAAGTTTTATTAAAATAATCTCTCATTGAAGGGTTCTGAAACTTAGAGTAACTCATGATTGGAAGGTAAAAACTAGCAGTGTTTAAGCTTTTCGACCAACAATATTAATCTACAGAAAGGGCAATTTTGTTTATAATCATCGGGGATGTACATCAAATTATCGTCCATTGTCTTATCCCTTTAGATCACTGACAATAAATTAATTATAAAAAAAACTATAATAGAGAACATCAAATCATAAATAAGCTTTCCTGTATTGTACGGATTTGAAACAGATATATATTTGCTGGATTAGAACCGGTTCTTAGCCATACTAAAAATCATGTATCGTATCGTATTACGTACAGTTTTCTACAAAACTGGTATAGATATTTTTATCATTTTACTATCCGTGGAACTATTTATCTATAATACGATGCGATAAATAACTTCTAACATTTTTTTGCTGTTGTATAATGTAACTTTTTTGGCAGAAAACACACACACACACACACACAAACAAATAAATGCTTTAAAAGCGCAACACAAAAGTTTTAAAAAGCTAAAAGTTTCATAATTTTACTTTTAAATTTTCAAAATAATGTTTATTGTTATATTTTAAAGGTAAAATCATTTATTCAAAAATTTATAATCATTTAAAATCTTGTTACAGTTGTTTATCGCATCATAATATAAAAGACAACAAAAGGCCCGGGCTAACAAAACTGGTATTAATATAATTAATTTTATTATAACATTCGTGGTAAATTTTCTGTAATACGATGCTATACAAATTTCAGTATGACTGAGAACTGGTTCTAATCTAGCGGATATTAATCGGTTTCGAAGTCATATTGGAATAGTTATTTCTCGCATCGTATTATAAACGGCTTTCTGCGGATATAAAATGTACAATTATAAGATTAAAACCAGTTTTTTAGCCCTGAGATGCCGAACATTTGAGCTTCGGTACTTATAGCTGTTGACATCATTTGTTTAGGTACTTTGGAATTTATCTATATGAAAAACTCACATAAATTTTTAATAAATAACAATAGTTTTCGTAAATTAAAGTGACCTCAACAAGTTTATAAAGAGACATCGTATATTTCAATATTGATTATCACCTATAGAAATTTATAAATTTTAAAATTTGTGCATTGCAAATTAATATGCACTGTACTATATTTGTTGCAAAACTGCTTAAATAGGGAATACTGTTTAAGGATATACTTACATAGCCTTTTTGGGATGGCAGAACTAGGTCAAGAAAATAGCGTAAACCCAACTAGAGACCTTAATACAGCCTCACTGAAGAACACAATTTAATCGGAGCAATGTTTCCGAGATATTAAGTAGCTTTAGACAAAAAACCTTACTGCTTAACATAATTGAATTTCTTTTCAAATAAAGAATACACAAAAAAACACATAATTAAAATCACTGAATCTCCCAATCATTGTATCACGAGTCACTTATATTATATCATTTTAAAGAGCCGTTTTTTTTGGAGGTACCCTCCCCAAAATTAGTTATAAACCTTCCCAGGACCTATAAGAAGCTGCAATATAAAGGAAAACCATATCATTCAGCGGTTAGCGAGGTAGTTCAGTACAAACAGACAGACAGAGAAACTGAAAAGCATCATGTTACTTTTATACAAAGATATACTTTACAAAAAAATTGCTATAAAATTAAAAATACACGAAACTTTATTAACATCACTGAATAACTTTCCCAATCAATGTGAATGATCAGGGAGGGAGGAGACATTGGGCTGTTTTTATTACACTAGTCCCCAAAGTTTTACAACAACGTTATCCTATTCGTTGGTTTAACAACTGTGGGGACTTTTATTGAATTTTTATTGGTTGGTTCATTAAATTGAGTGTTCAAACGTTTTAACCATTAATTGTATTCTACAGAAGGGATAATTTTTTGTATTATCATTGGGGATTTACATCAATTATCGGCCATTGTCTTATCCCTTTAGATCACTGGTGCATGAGTCACTATATATTATATCATAAAATATACGTGAGTTGTTACACAAAGGCCTGGAGGGGAGAGGGGGGGAGGGTACATAATGTAAAAAGGGGAAACGTCACTTTGGCAACTACGGGCTTATACTCTTAAGAAATCTAATAAAACAAAACAGAAGAAGATTTAAATAAGGATATATGGACTATATTTTTTTACATCCCCAATGATGGTAAACAAAATCTCCCCTTCTGTAGAATAAAATTATGGATTGAAAACTAACCAAACTTCTATAAAAGTACCCAAAGTTTTTAAGCCAACGAACAAGATAACATGGTTATAAAACTTTCATCAATCACTAAAATTCATTATTAATTCTTTTTCTGCTCTGTTCTATCATTTTTTTTTAGAATCATTGCCCCTATGTGCTTTTTTTAATCACTACAAATGAGCGCTTTGCGTTCGCTCGCGCGCGCCCGTTATGTGCTTGGTTCATCAAAGGCGCGTTGCGCTGCCCAAGACTTTTAACAATCAACTGGATATTCTAAGATTCATGAAACGGCTTACACCATCACACACACACACACATATACACACACACAAACACATATAAAATGGAGAGACTTAAAGTCAAGCAATATTTTTGGGGCGTTTCTTAAAAGTTACACAAATTTCTTTTTTCTTATATCTTTGGAAAAAATACAAAAAGTTTTGATTTAATCGGATGATTCTTACAGAATAATGAAAAACCCAATTACAGAATAGCTGCTAGCGATAGAACTATATATACGATTTATTAATATTTCCACATCCTATTATGTATTTTTTTTTTGTCTGAGCTTAGGATTAAATAAATTGTTAACTGATTGAGTTTTTGAAGCTTTCATATATAGGTCCCGAATGGTTTTAGGCCATTATACAACCCCATTATAATACCCTTTACTACAAAGATTCTAAATGCAAGAGGCGCAGCCACTAGTGTCAAAAATAATGTATGTAAAGTAATAAGATTTTTATGTCTTTTACTTAAGATCTTTTAAGACTTTGCATGGTTTTAGGCTATTTTATACCCTTCCCTATCCCTTCGAATACAAAGCTATTAAATGCTAGGGGCTCCTGTAATTAATAAAGCTAGTTTTTTCTTTTCTTTTCGTCGTTATCAAAAAACTCTGCAGTATATATATATTTGATATATATATGAATGTTTATTATTATATGCAATATTTAGGCAGCAGTTAGGTGGCCGAGATTTTGAGTGGGGGCCAATTCAAATAATAAGATTACATGCCCGGGCTCACAAAACTGGCATTTATTTTATAGGTTTTTCTTTAATATGCGTGGAATTGACTGTTATAGGATGCTATACATGATTTGTTAGGTAGCTGGTTCTAATCCATCGGATATAAATCAGTTTCGAAGCTATACTGGAAATTTAAAAAAAATCTTGGCCACTTCATAAAATACGCTGCTAACAATGGTGAGCGCTTTTCAAGTGTGTATGTGTGTGTGTCAGAACTACGTACATTGCAAAGTGGCCCATACCATAACGTAGATGGTTTCTTAGCCCTTAAATATCACCACAATGACGTTACAACAAAACTAATATTCAATTGTTATTATTTGCTCATTAATATATCTACAACTGCGACAAGACTTTGCGCACTTGTTACATGATAGGGTATGCTTGGGCAATTCTGTATTTATTGAAAATATTTTCTGCAAAAAAATTATTTAATTTTTCTGTTATATATCAGCAATCAAGATTTATTTCTCCCTTTTTGGTGGTATAGGCTAATACCCACTTCTAATTATATTATTATAAGAAATGATAGAAAGGTTTTTTTCTCTTTATATTCTGAAATCTGAAAAGGTTCAAAAGCAGGACATCTATCAATACAAAGCGTTGTTTTTGAGATCTTTAAATACATAAAATGAATGAACACATATACTTTACTTGCTTGTATTTAAAATAACTCAAGGTACCCCAATGATTATATATAAAATTACCCCTACTCTAAATTACTCCGTGTTATCCAAGTACCATTTATTAGCATAATACGGGCGGACAGAGAGTTCTTAAGGGATAAGACAATTGACGAAACATGAATGTACGACAAAATTACCCCGTGTTACCCAAGTACCATTTATTAGCATAATACGGGTAGACAGAGGGATCTAGACTTTTTACTTACCGTTTAGAAAAATATCACCAGTGTAAAATTCAGGAATCAAAAGGGATAAGACAATGGTTGATACATTGGTATACGTCCCCAATGATGAGAAAACAAAATTAAACCTTCTCTAGATTGTGAAATAAAAGGGTATAGAATAAGTACCTGATGTGTATTTTGTTAGTGTTTTTTTACTCTCATTGTGTATACAACTCATAAATTATCAAATTTTACATTGGTTTATATATTTTTATCCAACAAATTACAGGTGTGAAAAAGTGTACATTTATGCTGGAAGTGTATTCCTTTACCGTATCAAAAAGTAGTTTCAAATCTTTTTTGATTAACAATAAAAAGATATATTAAGAAAATTCAATCTCAACTTTAATCATTTTTAAAATAGCAAAATATTAAATAAAATCCTACACTTTTACTTTTTCTTCAAATACAAAATTTTCATATCTTTTAAAATTAAACAAATAATTATAAAAGTTATCTGTTACAAGATTATAAAATTATTGATTAAATTGTTTTGACACTACTTGTTTGGAACCAACAAATCAAAATTAAAAAAATACAAATAAAAAACCAATGGGTACCATTGTATTTTACAGTTGAATGCCCCCTCCCTCCCAGGTAACGGGTCTTCTCGTTGACGGGTTCGAGTTTGGTTCATAACTTGTCATGCTAAAGATGTTAAACTTTGTACATTATAGGCCCCTGTGGAAGCACTTTAAACCAAGCTCTTAAACTTTTCATTAAAAGGAATATTTTTGTGGATGAATTGACTATAAATAGCTAAAAACCTTCATAGGTTCTTTGGTTTTAGAGATCTTACTTGATTTTACTTTGTTATAAACGTATATTTTCTAATCTTGCTGTAACATATCCAAGTAACGTTAAACGATGAAAGGTAGTCCAAATAAATTATCCCCCCGCCCCAACTCAATACCCCCCAACCCCGCCCCCCTGTAACAATCACTTACATGTTAGCCAGGGATCTAAAGGGATAAGACAATTTACATCCCCAATGATGATACACTAAATTACATCTTATGTAGATAATATGTATGATTGAAACGTTTAGACACTCAACTTGATAACCAACCAACAAAATTCAATTTAAATTCCCAAAGTTTTTGTGCCAACGAGTATGAAAGCTTTATCATAAAACTTTGGGGACTAATATAAACCCCAATGGCCTCTTCATCCCTGCATATTAGCACATACGTTTTGAACGACTGGCCAAAAATTATTAAACTGAAACATGTTTTAACCAAAGGGCAAGTAAATTTAAATTTAAATACCACAATGCTTACTTTTTAAAGTTATTTTGTTCGGTCCTTCCGTACGTCCAAACGTCCCTAAAGAATATATCTGATTATTTATTTAGTCAAATTGGAGTCGTCCTCTTAATTTCAAACTCTGCATGTTATTAACTGAAACAGTAAGGTAGAAGTTTGTTCGTCTGTTTGAATTTGTTAGCTTCACTTTTATGTATGTTTTAATGCTTGTTTAGAATTTATCAATAATTTTACTTACAACGTCTGTTTGTCCTGCTTTCTGAAAAAGGATTTATTCGGCTGCTATTTGAGACAATCATACAAAAGATTCTCCTGAACAATACGAATCTATTATATAAAAAAACTTTTTCCTTTTCTCTGGTCTATAAGGAAAATACATTTTAATCAGTTGTCATTTGACATCAAGTTCTGAAATTTCTAATTCGATTAGATTCCCATTATCTAACAGTCGACCCGACGCATTGGAAAAGAGTTGTCTGTAATTTTAGTTAAACAAATAATCTATGCAAAATTGAAACGTTTCTTAGAAGAAAGTGTCACAATAGCCGTTTCAGAGATATTACTCTCATTTTGATACTGTCCTTTTGAATTTACCTATCAAAATTCAATAAAAGTAAAAAAATAACATAGTTATAAAACTTTGAGTACCAGTGTCATTTACAGTCGAATGTCTCCTCCCTCCCTGCTATAAAATGCTTGTACCGCTAAATGCATAGCTAACATGAACAATTATACCAAATCTAATTAATTGCCATGTTCAATGTTACCAAAATGGATATATGATATGCGTGGATATATTTACATGCATGGTAATTTTGTCGTCATTTATCTGGCTAATATGGTATTTATTTATTGGTCAGTTCGTAAATTTAGAAGGAGGAGAGGGGATGGGGTAAAAGGGGTGTAGTGGATGAGCCAGTTGCGAAATCACTTTATCAGAGTACAAAAAAATCTGGTGCAACATCCAAGTAATAATATATCCATCATTACCATCAAAAGTTGCGCAGCTTTCAAGAAGTTTCACAGTTTTCAGTTAAATTTTGAAAAAATATCCCTTAAAGAGAATGTGTATTTTAGACAATTTAATCCAATGATATAAAGTAGTAGGAATTAATTGGTCTGTTTAAGATTTCGAAGACTATTAGTTACCCAAATTTTGTAAGCTTCACATAGATCCCAGTTTGGTTTTAGGCTATTTTATCATAAGATTTAGGTATCTTTATGGTTTTATTCTATTTTTTAAATCTTCAAATACAGAGCCCCTAGAGCCTAAGGGTGCAGCCACTAGTAACTTAATTGAGTATTTATTAAGATCTCTAAAAGGAACAAGCGATAGGCCCATAATTTTGTGGGGGTTTGCGAAGAGGTTTCAATATATATTTGACCAATACCATTTTGGTTTTCACTTTCAAAATAATATAATTTTGACTTTGAAAATTTAAAAAAAATGGTGGGGGGCAGACGTCCAAGCTTTTGTTTTTGGAAGGGGTGGTTAATTAAGGTTTTTTAGGGGGGAGGGGGGAGTAATCTAATGTAATCGCAATTTTTTTTCCTGGGAGGTGAGTAGGTTGCTAATATGGACCTCATTTATTGGTCAGTTCTTCCATTCAGTAGGAGTATAGATGGATGGGGTAAAGGGGTATAAATGTTTTAGCCAGCTGCAAGTATCACTTTATTAGAGTACATGAAAATCTGGAGTATCATCGAAGTAATATTATATCAATTGGTAATATCTATAGTCCGTACGTCCATTTAAAACAAGCTGATTTTTTTTACTTTTTTGACAATGAATTTTTGAATGTTAAGATTATCCTATTCATCTGATTTTTTGAATACTGATTAATATTACAACAAGTTACAGTGTTATAAGCGAATTATCTCTATAATCAAGTCCTAAAAACCTTAGTATGTCCTTAAACAGTAACATGTATTTAATTTTTGCAACAAATTTACAATTTCGTAGAGACATATGCAATATGCATTAATATTCAGTTTATTCAGTTATGACACTCTACGAGTATTAATGTTCGTTTGTCCTTCCATTTCAGAGCTTCGCTTTTATGGATGTTGTTATCCTTGTTTATTTGTTCTTCAAGAATAAGATACGGGGATGGTACAATGACGGATAAATTCATTAAATTCTGAAATTAGTCCATTGAATATATGCTGCTGGGATCTAAAGGGATAAGACAATGGTCAAGAAATTGATATACATTCCCTGCAGTTATGATAAATAATATTACCCACCTGTGGATAACAATTATTGGTTGAAACGTTTGGACACTACTAGTTTCGGACCAACTAAGTACCCAAAGTTTTTAAGCCAACGAATAAGGTAATTTGATCAAAAAACTTTAGATAACAGTGTAATTTACAGTCCCTCCCTGGGCAGAAAGATAAATTTTACGTCCATTGTCCTCTCCCTAACTCCCTGACCTCTCCTGATTATTTGCAAGGAAGTATTTTATGAAAGAGAACACAGTTTGACTTCCTTGACCTTTCTGTCACAGGAATCATTGGGATGGGTAAATTGCAGAAACGAGAGAGGGGACAATGGGCTGTTTATTACACTAGTCCCTTAAGTTTTATAATAACTTTTTTTATTTCGTTGGCTTAACAACTTTAGGGGCTTTAGTGAATTTTGATTGGTTGGTTTATTTAGTTGAGTGTCCAAACGTTTCAACCACTAACTGTATACTACAGAAGGGATAATTTTGTGTATCATAATTGAAGAAGTATGTCAATTTATCGTTCATTGTCTTATCCCTTCAGATCCCTGGTAAATTGCTTAAAAATAATGATGACTTCTATAAAAGCGCAGATCCGAAACGGTTGGACAAACGAACATTGACATTGTAGTGTGTAAGAAATAAATAAGCAAAATATAAATGTAAAAGTGTAAACAAAATTGTTAATAAACTTGTTGAAAAACAAGGTAAATACTGGGTATTGTTTAAGGACATACTTACATAATTAGGATTTAATTATAGAGATACTTCGCTTACAACAGAACATTTTACTTTGTTGTCCTAGAAATCAGTATTCCAAAAATCAGATGAATAAACATTACAAAGTTTTTAAGCTTTCTAAATTTTACCCAACTATTACAAGAATCACCATGCCAAGTTGAATATTCAAGATTTAATAGTTTAAACTTAAGCTCAGGAAATAAAGGGGGCCATCAATTAATGTGTAAAAACATTTTTAAATCTTAAATATGATATTTTTAGATAAGTTGCCCATTCCCTTTTTTCTGATATATTTGCGTACTGACAACAAGTATGACGGACTCCAAGTAGATCGAAAACGTACATAAGTTTAAAAAGTACAATTAAAATTAACTTTGTAATTTAACTGATTTTAAAAGTAGATTGGATTTTAAAAATATATTTGTCTGTGTTTTGAGGGATCTTGTTAACCGCTGAACCGATATGGTTCTCCTTTACAATGTAGCTTCTCTTCATCCAGTGAAGGTATATGTATTATTACTTTGGTGATGAGTACAACCACTCTCGTAATAGAAATCACCCATATAAAAAATACTCAACCCCCCCCGCAAAAAAAAAAAATTCTTAAATTTTCATTTTAAACTGAAATAGGGGGGTGGTCGACTTACCTTCACCCCCTCCCAAAGGCCTCTTGGGGCGTACAGCTAGCATTGTATTATTTAGTAAAATTGTGGGAACATCAATCTCTAAACTTCATGATATGCGTAGTCACTGAAAAATGACTTGGATTTGAACTACTTGAAACAATACTAAAGAGATAAGACACTAACCTATAAATTGATGTACATTTTCACAATGAAGATACACAAAATTACCATTTCTTAATGGTTTAAACGTTTTGACACTCAAAGTTGATGAAAAGTCCCCAAAGTTGTTCACCTAAAGAATTCCTGATTTGAAACAATTCTAAAAGGCAGGGATGCAGGAAAAGTGTAATGGCGTAGAATAAGCCCTCTCAAATCATGAAATTAGCCCTCTTTTATATTAAAATTATTGGTAGAAAAATATGGACATTGTTACTTTATGCAACCCGATTCAGGTATACGACAATGCCCGATAAATTGATGTACAATTACATCCCCTATGATGATAAACAAAATTACTCCTTTTATAGATTACAACTGGTGGTTAATAAGTTTGGACACTTAACTTAATGAATCAACCAATCAAAATTCAATTAAAGTCCTGTTGGAAGGGTTACCCTCCCTCAAAATAGATATAAACCTTTCCAGGGCCTATGAGAAGCAACACTGTAAAAGAGAACCATATCGGATAATTGGATAACAAGATCCTTCTGTACATACAGATAAACTGGCAGATATCCTCTTATTATTATATAAGTATTATCCTAAATGTAGTAAAAATGAAAAAAAGGTTTCGTGATTTTCTATTCATATATTTCCTTAAAATTTTTAGAGAAAATATTATTTCTTGCCTAGTCCTTACAAGCAGAGGCGTGCAGAAGGTAGAAATACCCCCTGGCTAAATTAAGAGTTGTCAAAAGGGTTGTTTACCCTCCTTGACAAGGGTCTCTAATCTCAAATAGATCCTTCTAAACCAGCCAAGGGGAGTGTCAAAGTAAAACAAATCAAACCACCCTTTTTTTTATTGACATTGATGTCAAGTGCCAGTAGTAGGTTTTTCTTTAATGTATCTGGAATAACTTGATTAAAACCAGCAACCACCCTTATACAGGCGGCTCCATTACCATTTACGCGTATGCAATTAGTTTACGGGCTCACAAAATGAAATGCCATAAAGTAATTACCGTTTCAACCTACGCCAGGCTACAATTGAATCAAGACAAAAGTAAGTGCCGAGCTCTGGGACCTATGTATGGTGAAATTAGACATAAAACCATTATGATTCCAGATAAAACCAAAATATTTCAGCGGGATCTTTTTGAGAAAATTAGATTTAAAAATTTCAGGTTCAATTTTCACCCCCTAGGAGTGGCCGTATAATCATGACAAGCAAAGCAAAGATTATTCATTTTAAATTTTGAACAACTTTGCTTTTATGAAGTCTTTCATAAAACCTCTCTATATATGATTTATTTAAGGCTGAATTAAGGCAAAGCAACTGATAAAAATGGCCATTAATTAACTCCCTTCAGGAGTGGTTTTATGAAGAACTTTATAAAAGCAAACTTGTTCAAAATTTTAAATAAATATCTTTGCTTTTCTTGTCATGATTAGGCGGCAACTCCTAGGGGGTGAAAATTGAACTTTATATTTATATTTTCAAATCTAATTTTCTCAAAAAGATCCCGCTGAAATATTTTGGTTTTACCTGGAATCATTATGGTTTTATGTCTAGTTTCACCATACATAGGTACCAGAGCTCGGTACTTACTTTTATCTTGATTCAATTGTAGCCTGTCGTGAACTATTACCCCTTGCATCTAGGGGCTCTGTTTTCAAAGAAGGACAAAAAAACCTTTCAAAGAAACAAAATTATAAATACAAATATACAGGGACAAGGGAAGGCTATTCTGGCAAACAATGCTTTAGAGCTGATTTCTTAGATTTCCAGTTTAAACTTGATGATGAGATAAAGCAACTTTTGGCAGAATTTGATAATAAACTCAAGCATTATTTTAACACTTTTTGCTTTGTTTACTAAAAGCCATGCTAAAAGGATAGACAGAGTTTGCCTGCACGTCCAGTTTAAAGATGTATGGGCAGAAATAAAGCTTTTTTACAATATTTAGGTATTTTATCTAAATCATAAACTACTCGTAAATTATATGTTAAAGAGTGAATAAATTTATAAAAATCCTAAAGAGTGAATAGCTGTGATACTTTGAAAAATATTTAAGATTATTTAAAAATTTATCTCATATACATATTTTAATTCAAAAAAGGTTTTTACGACACCTAGCAATAAAATTCTGAACTACATAGCTATGAATTTTCACAATAATACATTTTATAATATTTGTAGTAGTTTAATTTTGACTTTCTTGGCAACTTCTTGTCTCTAATAGCTAAACACGTTGGAGGAAAGTGGCGAATTAGGGAAGTAAAATAAAAAAGCTTTCCTGAAATCATGATTTAATAAGTACTGCAATAATCAAACCTAAAAACTTATAATCTTCTCCGAATATTACAACTTACAAACATTTGAATCATTTAAGATATGGGTAATTTCCCCCAAAGTGCCTTGTAGAGCACAGAGTCCCCCCTTTCCCTACCATTAATGTAAAACAAATTGAAAACGATCAAAAGGGCGGCATATTAGAATTGTCCTATGGTTTTAAAACTTTGCATGTGATTCCTGTAGTAGTTAGATACAATTTAGAGAGCGTAGCAACTCTATAATTGTTACCAGAATGTCCATATGTCCATTTTAAACATTATGTTGATTTTTTTTACTTTTTAATAACAAATTTTTATGTGATCTAATTATCCTATTTATTTGGTATACTGATTCCTGAGACAACAAAGTACAATATTATAAGCGAAGCAACTCTATAATCAAGTCCTAGAAATATGAGTATGTCCATAAACATTATCCTGTATTAAGCAGTTTTTCAACAAAGTTTACTAACAATTTTGCTTCGACTCTTATACATTTCACTTCTGATTATTCAGTTCTGACATTCTATAAGTGTTCATGTCCATTTGTCCTATCGTATCAGAGCTTTGCTCTCATAGATGTTGTCATCCTTGTTTGATAAATAATGAAAAATGAATTTAATTTTGAGCTTTAGGCATAAGTTTGATTATTTTCTAATTATTTTCAATTTTTCTTTAAAGATCCAAATTGTTTTGATTGAATTTGTCCTATTTCATTTTTTATAGATTCATAAAGTGAGATATTAATTAGTTATTGAATCATTTTGAAACTTTTGCGTTAACCTACTTCAGGGGGTTAAACAAAGTGCTTGAAAATGTTTAGGATTAAAATTTTTTTGAAATATTTTGTTTTTGATTTTAAACAGTTACAAATATTTTGGATAAGAAAAAAATTTAAAGATTTTAATTTTAAGAAGTTTTTAAAAATATTTTTTTAATCTCCCTAATTCTAAATTCTTTAGAAAGAAATCTTTGTTTTGATTCCACCAGCAGACGGCAATTCTAAAATTCTAAGCTAACAAGGTTTGGTGATAGCTTATGATTTATACTCAGATAAATGAACAATAGTACATAATAGAAATAGTTGCATCTTTCTTTTTGCTATATCAGCTGACAATTACCGTGGTAGGTTTGGTGATTTTCCAAGAATTGTTGAAGAATTATTGAAGAATTGTTGATGAGACGGACTGCCCCTGACAAATATAGCTTTTAACAAAATCGAGACTAAGTAAAGTTTCCCTAAATAGGAGAACTCAATCGGTTCAGAGGTTATCGAGATCCTAACGGACAAACAAAACACATTAATGCATTATGTGATAAAATATACGATGAATATAATTCAAATTTATTTTTACCTACAAGGTATAATATAATTTTAATAAGGAGTACATTCAAATAAAATTTAATGAAAAATCTACAACAAAAAAAAATAATTGTATTGTATAACAAATAATGAAAAAATATCTAAAACCGCTTTTCTATAATAAGGGTAGGTCCGTCCGTCAGGAACGTTTATCTCTTTTCTAAAAATATAAGTATGTCCTTAAACAGTAACAGTAACAAGTGTTAATGTTCGTTTGTCTTACAAATTCAGAGCTTCGCTTTTATGGATGTTGTCATCCTTGTTTTTCTGAAATTACATATTAAGGATGACAACATCCATAAAAGCGAAGCTCTGAAACAGTAGGACAAACGAACATTAACACATGTATAGTGTCTGAACTGAATAATTAGAATATAATTATATAAAAGTCAAACGAAACAAAATTGTAACTAAATCTGCTGAAAAACTGCTTAAATACATGATATTGTTTAAGGACATACTTACATTATTAGGACTTGATTATAGAGATGCTTTGCTTATAAAAATGTACTTTGTTGTCCTAGGAATCAGTATTCCAAGATTTAGAACAATCGGATAATTTTATCACATAAAAATTTGATGTTAAAAATTAACATGTTTAAAATGGACGTACAGACTTTCTGGTAACGATTATAAAGTTGCTACGCTTTCTTATTCGTGACTAACTGTTATAGAAATCTCAGGCAAAGTTTGAAATATGTTTAAATCAACGAAAAGAGCTATCCGTTCCAGACAGATAGACCTATCCTGATCATAGAAAAGCTTCGCTTTTAATAACAAACAAAACAAACAATAATCATATATTAAATGTTTATTTATCTATCGCTCTCCCCTTGGTAATTAATAAGAAAGCTAGATTTGGACAAATGCTTATCCCAATAGGGAAATGCTTTGGCTTCTTTGTGGACAAACAACACATCAAAATAACAAATTCTTTTCAGCTCCTGAAATAATATTTTATTCACATCGTATTATTGACAGCTTTTCGTGTATAGTAAAATGCAAAATTATAAGATTAAATCTAGCTTAACAATCTGGTATTTATGTTATGATTTTCATTTTAATATTCGTGGAAAAATGGCTATACCATGATATTTTTAATTTATCAGTATGGCTGAGAACCGGTTCTAATCCAACGGATATTTATCGGTTTCGAAGCCATACTGGAAATAAATATTTTTTAAGTGAAAAAGCTGCTCTATAATACCACATGTCTGTCTGCCCGTCCTAATTTTTAGAGGATTTCTAAGATAAGTTTGTTACTTTCTGTGTAGTTTTCAATAAAGTTTTAACGAACTAACCTAAGTGATGGGCCAGGGAACATGGGGGATATATCCAGATTTATCCAGTGTCCCCCCCCCTCCCTCCCTGGGTACTACTAACCTCATAAGTGATGGGCCAAGGAACATGGGGGATATATCCAGATTTCTCCAGTGTTCCCCCCCCCCCCCACCTACCTGGGTACTACTAACCTCATAAGTGATGGGCCAAGGAACATGGGGGATATATCCAGATTTCTCCATTGTCCCCTCCCCCCCCCCCTCCTTGGGTACTACTAACCTCATAAGTGATGGGCCAAGGAACATAGGGGATATATCCAGATTTCTCCAGTGTCCCCTCCCCCCCCCCCCTCCTTGGGTACTACTAACCTCATATGTGAAGGGCCAGGGAACATGGGGGATATATCCAGATTTCTCCAGTGTCCCCCCCTCCTCCCTGGGTACTACTAACCTCATATGTGATGGGCCAGGGAACATGGGGGATATATCCATATTTCTCCAGTGTCCCCTCCCCCCCCCCCCTCCTTGGGTACTACTAACCTTATATGTGATGGGCCAGGGTACATGGGGGATATATCCAGATTTCTCCAGTGTCCCCTCCCCCCCCCCTCCTTGGGTACTACCAACCTCATAAGAGATGGGCCAGGGAACATGGGGGATATATCCAGATTTCTCCAGTGTCCCCCCCCCCCCAACCTACCTTGGTACTACTAACCTCATAAGTGATGGGCCAGGGAACATGGGGGATATATCCAGATTTCTCCATTGTCCCCCCCCCCCCTCCCTCCTTGGGTACTACTAACCTCATAAGTGATGGGCCAGGGAACATGGGGGATATATCCAGATTTTTCCAGTGTCCCCCCCACCTCCCTCCTTGAGTACTACTAACCTCATAAGAGATGGGCCAGGGAACATGGGGGATATATCCAGATTTCTCCAGTGTCCCCCCCTTCCCTCCATGGGTACTACTAACCTCATAAGAGATGGGCCAGGGAACATGGGGGTTATATCCAGATTTCTCCTGTGTCCCCTCCCCCCCCCCCTCCCTCCTTGGGTACTACTAACTTCATAAGTGATGGGCCAGGGAACATGGGGGATATATCCAGATTTCTCCAGTATCCCCCCCCCCCCTCCCTCCTTGGGTACTACTAACCTTATAAGAGATGGGCCAGGGAACATGGGGGATATATCCAGATTTCTCCATTGTCCCCCCCCCCCTCCCTCCCTTGGGTACTACTAACCTCATATGTGATGGGCCAGGGAACATAGGGGATATATCCAGATTTCTCCAGTGTCCCCCCCCCCCTACCTGGGTACTAATAACCTCATAAGTGATGGGCCAGGGTACATGGGGGATATATCCAGATTTCTCCAGTGTCCCCTCCCTCCCTCCCTGGGTACTACTAACCTCATAAGTGATGGGCCACGGTACATGGGGGATATATCCAGATTTCTCCAGCAGTGGCAGAAATTCAGTTTTAAATGTTTCAATACAGGGGCTCGATCTTCCACCCTCCACTAAAAAATTAGGGTCATGTGAAGGAAACGAAGTTGTGGAATTCGTCGTATTTTCACAGTAGCTTTTCACAAGAAGTTTCAGCCTTCTCTCTTAAATAGCAGCTGAGAAAATAAAGGGAAAAGTAGGTTGCAGGGTAAAATCTGTAAAGGTGTGTGTTTTAAGGCTTAACACCAGTAGTAGAACGATAATATTCACTAAATATGTGTATTCCTTATTATAAAGAACTATAGACAAAAAAAATTGTAAGTTAAAAAAATTGTTTAAAAAAATCGAAAAAATCATCGAATGCTTCGCCAATGTCAAACTGAAAATAATAACTAAATTGACAAATATAAAAAAAGTTATTGGAAAGAGTTTCAAAAATTACAAATAATGCCAATTATTTCAAAGATATCAATTTTAAAAACATTATTTGATTGTCCATGGTAATTCTATGTATTATATGTTAAAAATAAATTTTTGTCAGCTTGACATTAGCAAAGCTCTCTTGAATTTTTCAGGTTTTATTAACAATTTTCAGGTATCGTTCACTTAAAATTTTTTTTTTCTAAAGTTCTTTTAATAAGGAATACACATATTTTACATTATAACTACTGTTTTTAAGCCTTAAAACACACACCTTTACGGATTTTACCCGCAACCTACTTTTCCCTTTTTCGTTACGGACTGAAGTACGGAAAGCCATATTGAATTATTTTGATCATTAAATATTTTAATTGAGCCTTACATGACAATTAAAGTTTTTTTTGTAGGAAGGAAGGGGGCAATGGCCTGTTTATCACACCAGTCCCCAAAGTTTTTGATAACATTTTCTTGTTCGTTGGCTTATCAACTTTGGGGTCTTTTAATAAATTTGATTGATTCATTTATAAAGTTGAGTGTCCAAACGTTTTAACCAAAAATTGTATTCTACAGAAGGGGTAAATTTTGTGTATAATCATTGGGGATGCACATTGTACATCAATTTGTCTTATCTCTTTAGATCCCTGCATTTGATGACACAGTATACCAGAAAAATAAGGTGTCTTTTTTAGAAAATGATTAAAATTGACCTGAATCACAATGCATGATGACCTCCATCTGAATATAAGGAACAAATTTTGGCTTCACATCTAGCTCTAAAAATTTGGTCAATGCCTAAAATTTAATTTATGTTAATAAACAAAGATGACTTCATACATACATAAATAGCGAAGTTCAAAAAAATGATATGGAAAAAGTCATTTAAGTAGCAGATGTTCAGTGGAGGAAATCAGAATTCCCTCATAGCGCTACGAACTAACAGACGTTCGGACAGAAATAGTGAATTGATGAGTAGCCTTGCTACAAAAAAAATACGTCTTTTTCATTCTGATTTGTATCCTGCTGAAATTAAATTGACACCGTGATGGAATAGCTATTAATCGCATTGTTTAATATACAGCTTTCCACGTATAGGAATATCAAAAATTTAATTTTAAATTCCAGTTAAGAGGCCTAGACCAAAAAAAGGATTAATTTTAAGATTTTATTGTTAATGGAAATTTCTATATAATACGATACGATACATGAATTTTAAGTATGGCTCAGAAACCGGTTTTAATCTAGATGAAATTTATTGGATTAGAAAAAAGAAAAATCTACTTGCCTTTCATTCAAAGCCTTGGATGTCCAATTTTAGAATGAATGTATCTACATCTGTGTATATGTTATCTAAAAGAAAAATTATCTTTATTTCACAAGCCACTTCGCCCCTAGCCTCAAAAGATGATGAAAATACCCCCAATAAAGATTATCTTAATAGAAAATTAACAGCATGTTCCTCTGTCTGTCTGTACCAAATTAAATATGAATGTATTTACATCTGTGTATATGTTATCTAAAAGAAAAATTATCTTTATTTCACAAGCCACTTCGCCCCTACCCTTAAAAGATGATGAAAATACCATCAAGATAAGCCTAATATAAAAGCAACAGCATGTCCCTCTGACTGTCTGTACCAATTTTAGTATAAATGTATCTACATCTGTGTATATGTTATCTAAAAGAAAAATTATCTTTATTTCACAAGCCACTTCGCCCCTAGCCTCAAAAGATGATGAAAATACCCCCAATAAAGATTATCTTAATAGAAAATTAACAGCATGTTCCTCTGTCTGTCTGTACCAAATTAAATATGAATGTATTTACATCTGTGTATATGTTATCTAAAAGAAAAATTATCTTTATTTCACAAGCCACTTCGCCCCTAGTCTTAAAAGATGATGAAAATACCCCCACTAAAGATTATCTTAATATAAAAGTAACAGCATGTCCCTCTGTCTGTCTGTACCAAATTAAATATGAATGTATTTACATCTGTGTATCTAAAGAAATATTATCTATAATACAAAGTAGAACGATGTCTGTCTGTCCGTCTGTCCGTCTGAAGCTTAAGATCTCGGTAACCACTGAACCGAATGGGCTCTACTCTTCAGGGAATATACCTACTGGTCCTGTGGTGGTTTTAAGATATTTTTTTGAGGGGTGGGACACCCCTAACCCCCCCAAAAACTAAAAAATCACCCCCTTAGGGGAGACTTCAACGTCAAATAAGGTGGTATCGTACATAAAAAATTAAATTTTACAAACAAAAACATTTAAAGTGCCACTAGAGGCCTCTAGGGGCGTAGCCGCTAGTCTTTATTAAAGAACTACTTCGCCCCCTACCCTCCAAGGATGCTGAAAATACCCTCAATAAAGATTATCTTAATATAAAAGTAACAGCATATCCCTCAGTATGTCTGTACCAAATTAAATATGAATGTATTTACATATGTGTATATGTTATCTAAAAGAAAAATTATCTTTATTTCACAAGCCACTTCGCCCCTAGCCTCTAAGGATGCTGAAAACAAACCCTTTAAAGATTACAACTCTATAAAGTAATATAAAACAAGGATGACAACATCTAAAAGTCCTAGAAAAGTACAAAAAACATTGACGCACAAACGTCATAGCAGCTGATGATTTGTCATTAAAAAGTATTTAAAAAGAGATATTTTGCAAAATATCAAAGAAATCACGAAACCTTATAAAAAGAAGCATTTTTGTCTTTTGAAGCATAAACAACAGACAGAGGGGATAAAATGTATAGAATAGATGCACACAAGTCATAGGAATCTTCACGGTAAATTTCAGCCGTCTATCATAAAAAGCAGCCGTAAAAAAAAACACATTTCCCCCCAAGGTGACACAGAATGTCTGACTGACAGACAAACCAAAAAAAAATATGTTCAATTTCTTAAATTAAATTTATAATTGAAATAACATACCAAATATATCAAATATTGTAATAGAAGACATCGAGTTCAGAGAATATTTCTGAAAAAAAGATTAATCATAAAACAATTATCCTAAAAATCTCCTATGATAGTCTAAAAGTTAGTATTTTCTTTGCAAGGCATAGATATAAAAAAATATATAAGATTTAAAAAACCCCAATACCCAGACCAGCCAAAGCAATTCTAAAGCATTTAAATCCTCACCTTTATTTATTAATAAAAATTTTATGATCATTTTTTTGTTTCATTCTATATCTAATAATGTATTTGTATGTATAATTCTTATTGCATATATATTTTTCAATCTATGTATTTATATCTATAACTTTGTCAATTCAATCCTTTACTATAAAGCAGTATGGTTGAGTTCTCCATTTTAGGGAAGCATCATATTGGTTTTCTTTTTTAGATTTTATCATAATTTTCTGTTCTTCAATACCCCTTTGAGCTCATAGATACTTTAGAAGCAGCCGCCAGTATATTATTAATACTAGCAGAATCAACTAGAGTACCACTAACATAATAATGTATAAAGTGTCTAGGTACCTTATTACTGATACTAGTAGAATCAACTAGAGTACCACTAACACCTGCTCCATAATATTTATAATAATGTATAAAGTTTCTAGGTACCTTATTACTGATGTTAGTAGAATCAACTAGAGTACCACTAACACCTGCTCCATAATATTCATAATAATGTATAAAGTGTCTAGGTACCTTATTATTGATACTAGTAGAATCAACTAGAGTACCACTAACATAATAATGTATAAAGTGTCTAGGTACCTTATTACTGATGCTAGTAGAATCAACTAGAGTACCACTAACATAATAATGTATAAAGTGTCTAGGTACCTTATTACTGATGTTAGTAGAATCAACTAGAGTACCACTAACACCTGCTCCATAATATTCATAATAATGTATAAAGTGTCTAGGTACCTTATTATTGATACTAGTAGAATCAACTAGAGTACCACTAACATAATAATGTATAAAGTGTCTAGGTACCTTATTACTGATGCTAGTAGAATCAACTAGAGTACCACTAACATAATAATGTATAAAGTGTCTAGGTACCTTATTACTGATGCTAGTAGAATCAACTAGAGTACCACTAACATAATAATGTATAAAGTGTCTAGGTACCTTATTACTGATTCTAGTAGAACCAACTAGAGTACCACTAACACCTGCTCCATGATACTCATAATAATGAATAAAGTGTCTAGGTACCTTATTACTAATGCTAGTAGAATCAACTAGAGTACCATCCCCATCTGCACCGTGATACTCATAATAATGTATAAAGTTTCAAGGTACCTTATTACTGATGCTAGAAGAATCAACTAGAGTACCATCCCCATCTGCACCGTGATACTCATAATAATGTATAAAGTGTCTAGGTACCTTATTACTAATGCTAGTAGAATCAACTAGAGTACCATCCCCATCTGCACCGTGATACTCATAATAATGTATAAAGTTTCTAGGTACCTTATTACTGATGCTAGAAGAATCAACTAGAGTACCATCCCCATCTGCACCGTGATACTCATAATAATGTATAAAGTGTCTAGGTACCTTATTACTGATGCTAGAAGAATCAAGTAGAGTACCATCCCCATCTGCACCGTGATACTCATAATGCCCATCACTAAAATATTCGAAAAAGTTTTAGTTTGAAGAAGTTAGGTACATTTATTTTGAAAGAAATTAGAAATGAAAAAGTAGAGTTTTAAGGTTTGGTTATTTAAGGTTTAGAATAGCCCCGTATGGGCAGGGCACATATTGGATTAGCATAAAATGATATTCCCCATCTCCTTGTTTCAAATGTAATAAGAGTGGGATATTTCTTTGAGGTCTTTGTTTTTCATTAAAAATTTGAAATACAAAATTACCACATAAAAAACACAAATTATACCTGATAGCGTTTAATATTTGGACTGAATTACCATCGAATCCATTTAATACTAAATTAAAAAATATCCATAATGCATCCATTAATGAATCTGTCAATATATCAATCAATCTATCTATTAAAATTTATCAATGTATTTAATGATGTATTTATCAATGTATCCATCAATGTATCTATCAATGTATCTATCAATGTATCAATTAATGTATATATTAATGTATCTATCAATGTGTCTTTCAGTGTATCTATAAGTGTATCTATCAATGTATCTATCAATGTATATATTAATATATCTATCAATGTATCTATCAATGAATCTATCAATGTATCTATCAATTAACCTATCAGTGTATCTATCAATGTATCTATCAATGTATCTATCAATGTATCTATTAATATATCTATCAATGTATCTATTAATATATCTATCAATGTATCTATCAATTAACCTATCAGTGTATCTATCAATGTATCTATCAATTAATCTATCTGTGTATCTATCAATGTATCTATCAATGTATCTATCAATGTATCTATCAATTAACCTATCAGTGTATCTATCAATGTATCTATTAATGTATCTATCAATGTTTCTATCAATTTTTTCTATAAATTGATCTATCAATGGATCTATTTTGGGATCTATCAATTTAACTATTGATGTATCAATTTATCTATCAATCTATCAATTAATGTATCTATCAGTGTAACTATCAATGTATCCATCATTGTACCTTACAGTATATCTATCAGTGTTTCTATCAATGTATCTATCACTGTATCTATCAATGTATCTATCAATGTATCTATCAATGTATCTATCAATGTATCTATCAATGTATCTATCAATGTATCTATCAATGTATCTATCAATGTATCTATCAATGTATCTATCAGTGTAACTATCAATGTATCTATCATTGTACCTTACAGTATATCTATTAGTGTATCTATCAATGTATCTATCACTGTACTTAATAATGTATATAACAGTATATCTATCAATGTATCTATTAATATACCTATCAATGTATCTATCGATGTATCTATCAATGTATCTATCAATGTATCTATCAATGTATCTATCAATGTATCTATCAATGTATCTATCAATTTATCTATCAATTAACCTATCAGTGTATCTATCAGTGTATCTATCAATGTATCTATCAATGTATCTATCAATTAACCTATCAGTGTATCTATCAAAATATCTATTAATGTTTCTTAGTTTTATCAGTTGCTGCATTAAATAATGTATAAAATTTACCTAAACTATTGTAGAGTAGAGCATGATTTTGAGGGTTAGCATCAACTGAAATGACTGGATTACCCATCGCTCTACTTGCTAGAGTATAGGCTCCAATATTACTTCCCATATCTGAAAAATTAATAAAACTTAAGTTATATTCATTACGTGATTTTTTTATTAAATTAAAATTATTACTTCATTTAACCCACTTACCCCTGACAGAAATTTACCATTAGTAGCTTATGTTCTTTATTGGTTGGGGGACTTTTACATCACAACTAAATCCAGTAATGATTGGGAGGGAAATGCAAACTTTCTTGGCTGCTTTTGAAGATAAATAGTTAGAATTTTTAGTAAATCTTTACATTCTTTAGTCCGTTTTAGTTGTGTCGGTCATGCTCCAAAATACATTATCTTTAAAGTTATTATGATTTTTTGACAAGTTTTTGAATATTCTCTGTTTTTTTCAATGAGAACAGAAAATCTGCTCTATAACTCACTTTGTCAGTTTACCCATTTCATAATTTGTTTATGCTTTGCTAATTATGGATGTTGTTATCCTTGTTCATAATTGTCCTACATATCCTACCTAAAACAACAGCCTCTGGGTAATTATCAAGAAGATGTAACCAGACATTTATCAAATGTTCTTCAAATCTAAAATAAAATAATAACTTAAAAAAAATATAAATTGAAATTTTTGATGCTCAGTCCCTTTAAAGAACATTAGCTTTACTAAATAATTCGTTTATTCTCTCTTGAAAAGTTAGTTTAAAATAATCATAACACCTATCATTAATAGCAGTTGAGAAAGTTATTGTAAATTATAAGTACGTTCCAGCCTTTACAAAGTGCTAAACAGGCAAACAAACACATTTATAGAGTAGTTTAAAATGTGAATCTTTACATAAAATTCTATACATCTGTAATACCAGCATATTGGACAGACGGACAGACAAATAGAGTTATCGAGTGGGTGATTAATCGTGTTATAAAAAACTTTATGCGTATACTAAAATTTAAAAATTAAAGCCCGGACCTTTGGCCTATAAGGTCTAACAAAACTGGTATTAATATTCCAATTTTTTATTTTAGCATTTGTGGAAAGTTGACTGTAATATGATACTGTACAAGATTTTCAGTATGGCTAAGAACCGGATCTAATCCTGCGGATATTAATCGGTTTGAAAGCCACACTGGAATAGTTATTTCTTGCATCGTATTATAAACGGCTTTCCGCGGATATAGAATGTACAATTATGAGATTAAAACTAGTTTTTTTAGCCCCGAGGTGCCGGAGGCACCGGCTAAAAAAACTGGTTTTAATCTTATGATTGTACATTTTTATATTCGTAGAAAGATGGATATAATATGATGCTAGACATAGTTTTTTCGTATGGATGAGAACCGGTTCCTATCCACCGGATTCGAATAAATACGAGAAAAAGTTTTAACCTTTTAGAAGTTCCTGTTATATTTGTACCAGTAAATCCAGCCATCCCAATATCTAAAAAAAAATACTTCTAATAATGTTCTAAGTCAACAAAGGAGAATATAGGACGTTCTATTAATTTCCCTAATATCAAATTTGTCCGTAGGCCTAGGGCTTCATAGGATTAGATTTTTTTTTTTTTGGGGGGGGGGGGGTTAGATATAGTCAAGAAATAGTTTTAGTCATGGAAAGAATTAAAGACCTTTTAAAGGAACTGACTCAGTTTTTCCTCTTAAATGAGAAGTTTGGTCAACAAACAATATAAGGTGATCTAAATATTGAGAAACCAGAAATGCTACCAACTTGTTAACACAGATAGTCTCTCTTATAGAGTAGCTCTGCTACTAAAATTAAATATCCACTTACATCCATTAGCTAAGAAATATGTTGACACCATCTATGCAAAATTTATTTCATGCAATCGGTAAAAAGTTTAACTTTTATTACATTTAGAATGTATGTCCACATTCACAAAGGAATTAAGTTATGATTGAACTGTCCGATTAGATTCAAGCTTTGCACAAAAGACTTCTGTAACAATGCGATTATTGCTCTTTGGTAAGGAGTTTCCTTACACAATAAGTCCAGCCAAGAAAAATTACATTAATGGGACAGTATTACGAACATCAAATAAATTAAATTATAGAGTAGCTTCGCTTGGTATATAATAAAAAAAAACTGGGATGAACAGAGAGAGTTATAGATAGACATACCGATTCATATTAGTTGTAAAGAGGTTTTCCTACTTAAAACAAGAAAGACTACGCCCATAAGTAGCGAAGAAAAAGTCAGGTATGGAAATGTGGAGAAAAAAAAATTTGAGCAGCACGTGTTCAGTTAATGATAAATTGGGAGAAAATCAAAAAATATTTCACAGTTGATTTTACATTTGTAATTTTTTAGCATGACAGACTGACGTAACGAGCAAATTATATACTAGATGCTTATCGGTATAGGAAATCTTCATAAACTATGTAGTTCTCAATCGGACGGACGGACGGACAGACAAAGTGAATGATAGAGTAGCTTCGCTACAACCAATTGCATGAAATTACCGGGTCTTTGTCGCCATCTTTCAGACATATAACAAATGATGTATTAAACTGATGTGCACTGTAGGGTAGCATAGACGTCCAAGGGTGGGGTAAAGGGGTATTTTCACCCTCCAATCCCTTTAAACCACTCATTTTACCCCCTCAAAATTTTGTTGAAATACATTAGATAACCCCCCCCCTCCCCAAACATTTGAAACCCCTTATCTAAAACCATCAAAATTTTAGGTTCATTAGGTTAACCCCCATAAAACTTTGAAACTCCCTTAATTAAAAAAATACATGGAATTACCCTTCAAACAACAAAACCCCTCATTTTACCTTATACAATTTTAAAAAATACATTAGATTACCCCCCTAAAAACCTTTGAAACCTCTCATTTTACCCCCTCAAAATTAAGAGAAATACATTAGATTACCCTCCTTAAACCATTGAAACCCCTCATTTTACCACAGTTAAAAATTTAAACAATACATATGATTATTATTATTATTATCTTTAAACCTTTCATTTTACTCCTCAGTTTACCCCCTCAAAATTTAAAATTAGACTACCCCTCTAAACTTTGAAACCCCTTATTTTACCCCCATCAAAATAAAAAGCTTGGACGTCCCTGTAGGGAAGAGTTTCTTTACAAATATAGGCTTTATATGTTGATATAGCTTCTCTCAATAAACCTAGATAGATAGATAAATCTTTATATAAAAGTAACAAGATGTCTGTCTGTCTGTCTCTGTAGGGTAGAGTTTCTTTACAAATATAGGCTTTATATGTTGATATAGCTTCTCTCAATAAACCTAGATAGATAGATAAATCTTTATATAAAAGTAACAAGATGTCTGTCTGTCTGTCTGTCTCTGTAGGGTAGAGTTTCTTTACAAATATAGGCTTTATATGTTGATATAGCTTCTCTCAGTAAATCTAGATAGATAGATAAATATTTATATAAAGTAACAAGATGTTTGTGTGTTTGTGTATTTGTGTGTTTGTGTGTTTGTATGTTTGTACCGAAGGATCTCGCTAACCTCTGAACCGATCGGGTTCTCCTTGACAGGGTAGATTCTCATATGTCCCGGGAAGGTTTATAACTATTTTGGGGGAGGGTACCACCACCCTCCCTAGAGAAATTAATTTTTTTTTTTAATTTTTGATTTTAGAAAGAGAGTTCAACGAAAAATAAACGTCAAACGTAAAAAAAACATATTTTAGATATATAAAAAAAACATTTAAAGTGCCACTAGAGGCCTCTAGGGGCGTAGCCGCTAGTCCTTATATAAAGTAACAAGATGTTTGTTTGTCTGTGTGTCTGTGTATCTGTGTGTCTGTACCGAAGGATCTCGATAACCGCTGAACCGATCGGGTTCTCCTTAACAGGGTAGATTCTCATAGGTCCCGGGAAGGTCTTTAACTATTTTGGAGGAAGGGTACCACCACCCTCCCAAGAGAAATTTTAAAAAATTGAATTTTTTTTACGTTCTCGATTTTAGAAAGATAGTTCAACGCAAACATAAACGTCTAACGCAATAGACATATTTTAAATATTAAAAAAACATTTAAAGTGCCACTAGAGGCCTCTAGGGGCGTAGCCGTTAGTCCTTATATAAAGTACCAGGATGTTTATCTGTCTGTGTGGCTGTTTGTGTGTAACAAAGAATCTGTCTAACAGCAGAACCAATATAGTTCCCTTTACTTTGATGCTTCCTACATAGGCTTTAGGAAGGATTATACCTATATTAGGGAGGATATAGGGAGAAGTAGATCTTCTAGGGAAAAGTATTTTTTTCTTCTTTTTAAAGTTTATAAAAAAACAAGGATGACAACATCCATAAGTAGCGAAGCATAAACAATTAAATAAGAATTTAGATATAGTTGACAAAAGCATGTATATTAGGAAAAAATCACGAAACCTTTTCAACATTTGTTTTTAATTTCTTAATATTTATTTATATTTCAGTACTATGACTAACAGACTGACGGTCAAAGTAAATTACATACTGGATGCTCAGAACAACGGGAAATTTAATTTTGATATTTTTAACTACAAAAATTTAAAAAAAACGGACCATAAACACCAAAGATATGAAGAAAAATGTGAAAAATATAAAAATAGCCAAAAACCTGCAAAAAGGCAGTCTGACCGCCATTGATGTGTTCTTGAAACGAAAGGAAATCTAATTTTGATATCTATAACTGAAAAACTTTGGAAATTGGGCCATAAACACCAAAGGTATGGAGAAAAATGTGAAAAATACAAAAATAGCCTAAAACCTGCTTAAAGGCAGTCTGACCGTCATAGTTGTTTTCTTGAAACGACAGGAAATTTAATTTTGATTCTATAACTGAAAAAATTTTGGAAATCGGACTATAAACACCAAAGATATGGAGAAAAATGTGAAAAATGTCTGTCTTTCTGCCTGTCTGTGTAAACCACTGGACCGATTTGATTCTCCTTTCCATAGGTCCAGGGAAGGTTTTAATTCTTTAAACTATTTTTTTTTCGGGGGGGGGACACCATCTCCAACCTCAAGTTTTCCCTGTTTTCATTAACTGCAAATAATCTAAAAATAATGGCAATTAATTATTTTTTGACAAGGATGATGACATCAATAAAAGCAAGGCAGAATATTTAGTCATAAGTCTACACATAAAAATTTGTTGCAAAATTGCGTAAATATATCATACAATTTAAGGACATACTTGAAATTAAAGGGTGATTTATTTTTTTATGTCTAACCCCTGCAATGGGCCCTACACCTTACCTAACCTGACCCAAAAAGAATAAACACAAAAACTTACTTTCAATTTATTTAAAAGGGGAGGGGATCAATGCTCGCTGGTGACTTTGAGGGAAGTTGCAAATCCCTTTTTCATGCTTACCTTATTAATAAAAGTGTATTTATGATCAAAAATATACAGATTATGGTTCTGTAAATTAGTGGATTTCTAACATATTTATTTAACATTTTTGCAATATATGTATATTCTTTTATCTGAAAAAAAAGTATTTTATCACATCGTATTATAGACAGCTTTCCGCGTAAATTAAAATGAAATAATTATAAGATTTGAACCGATTTAATTCTATCACTTAAAAGAACCACTCTTGTTGTGATAAATTTAGATCTAGTGCAGTAAACGGTAAAATGTTTCTGGTAACGATTATCTCAAAAAATCGTTATAGCCAACAAACGGCGTAACGTACGTTTCATGCCAGCACATCGTTTCATGCTGCATAAGAAGTCCTATAAATAATCTGGAATAGCCAAGATCCATTGATGCACAGGGAAAGCTTAAATGGAAAAACGCATTTATGTGCACTGGATACACCAAAACTTGCTTAATGATGTTTTATGATCAAATGCATCTGACTTAGTAGCAGTTAAAACCATTTTTAGCGTGTTGATTTTAACATATCACTTTTTTATCACTGTTCTATAAATTTTTTTGCGCTTGCAAGATTTTCCTCTCGCTTTTCAGATGTCAAAACTTTCTCTGGTTTTTTATAACTGAAAAGTGCCTGTAATATGATTGCATTATTTTTTTCATTTTACTCAGGGATCTAAAGGGATAAGACAATGGCCGATAAATTGATGTACATTCCCAATGATGATTAATAAAATTATTTCTTCTGTATATTACAATCAATGTAATGGTTTAAATCTATGGATAATTAAATTAATAAACCAGCCAATAAGATTTAATAAAAGTTCCCAAAGTTGTTATTGCAACAAATAAGAAAACTTTATTACAAAAATTTGGGGACTAGCGTAATAAACAGCCCAATGTCCCCTCCCTCCCTCCCTGGAAAATCAACGTAATGAACCAACCAATCAAAATTCAATAAAACGTCCCCAAAGTTATCCCTTCTGTATATTACAATTTATGGTTAAAACGTGTGGATACTCAACCTAATGAACCAACCAATAAAAATTCATGGAAGACCCAAAAGTTGTTAAGCCAACGAATAAAAACACGGTAATATAAAACTTTGGGGACAAGTGAAAAAAAACAGCCCAATGTCCCCTCCCTCCCTGTGTTTAACAGAGAGTTATGCTTGCAAAAATATAAAGATAGAGAGTGTACACTAGTTTCACACGTAGTCCCTATAAACATTTACAGTTTCAAGTTACAAACATGTTTCATGAAATATGAAAGTTAATTGTCATATATTGTGATTTATTGACAATTTCACCGAAAAAAATAAGCTTTTTAGGTCATAGTAAGTTCAACTAGTTTTTAGGGGGGTTTTATTCATAAAAATATCTTAAAACCATCTCAAGATATTTATAAAAAAAAACTTTAAAAGCACAATCAATTAGGAATCGCATTTTATGAGATCTTTAACTCGAAAAAACAAAAAAGATTTGCTTTCTAATATTATTAATGACTACGCCCCCGAGAAGTCTCTAGGGGCACTTAAGAGATGGGGGAAGGGGGTAAGCCGACCCTTCAACTTCAATTTTATTTTTAAAGAAGAAAAAGTAAAAAAAAACAGTTATAAGTCTCCTGTGGACCTAAAAAAGCTTTACTTTAAAGGAGAATCATATCGGTCCAGCGCGCTGCAGCGGTTAGCGAGATCTTAAATTACACAGATACATAAAGGTAGACATCCTGTTACTTTTATATAAGGATACAACG
Organism: Acartia tonsa; assembly: GCF_053477335.1. Classification (NCBI taxonomy): domain Eukaryota; kingdom Metazoa; phylum Arthropoda; class Copepoda; order Calanoida; family Acartiidae; genus Acartia; species Acartia tonsa. The sequence continues at coordinate 3,297,358 of NC_137273.1, read as the reverse complement.
TTAATATCTTGTAAAATTAACAGGTTTTTTACTTGCAAATGTTTAGTAGATATGTTATTAGGGTGTAAGGGTTAAAGTATGGATTTCTTTCACAAGAGGTAAATAGAGGTGGTTTTCTTATTAGAAAGTGAAAATTCAAGTAAACCAGTTTACAATACATTTTATTGCCTATAGAAAAGATAGATAGATAGATAGACACAGAGAGAGAGACAGAGAATGATATATAAATAGATAGATAGATAGATAGATAGATAGATAGATAGATAGATAGATAGATAGAAAGATAGAGAGAGAGAGAGAGAGAGAGAGAGAGAGAGAAAGCGAGAAAAAAAAGAGAAAGAAAGAGAATGGGAGGAAGAGTGAGAGAAAGAAACCACTCTTCTTTCAATATTTCACTTGGTTCATAAATAAAATAAGAAGAATTTAGAGAGGTAGAGAAACAGAGAAAGAGAGCAAGAGAAAAAGAAAAAGAGGAGGGAGAAAAAAGAAAGAGGATAAAGGGCGATTGAGACAGAGTAAAATAAAGTGTAAGATAGATAGATAGAAATAGAAAGAGAGAAACTCACGGAAATTTACAATATCATTAGGAAAATTAGAGAGAAAAGATAAATAGGTAAATAAGGAAAGATAGGAAGAAAGAGAGAGCACAAGAGAGAGAAAGAGAAAGCGAGAGATAGAAATAAAGAGAGAAAGGGAAAGCGAGAGAGAGAGAGATAGATAGAAAGAGAGAGGGGGGAAGAGGAGAGAGAAAACTCTCTTTTTTTAATATTTCACTTCATATAGAAAATAAGACGAATAGTTAGAGAAAGAGAAAGAGAGAGACAAAGAGCAAAAGAAAAAGATGAGGGAGAAAGAGGATAAAGGGAGAGTATGAGACAGTAAAATAAAGAGAAAGATGGATAGAAAAAAAGAGAAAGATGGATAGAAACCCACTCACGGAAACCTTCTCTTGGTTAGCAAATAAAAGGAAATTGAAAGAGAAACAAGGATGACAACATCCATAAAAGCAAAGCACTGAAACGGTAGGACAAACGGACATTAACACTTGTATAGTGTCAGAACTGAATAATCAGAATATAAATGTATTAAAGTCGAACAAAACAAAATTGTTTAAAAACTGCTTAAATAAAGGATATTGTTTAAGGACATACTTATAATTTTAGGACTTATTTATAGAGATGCTTTGCTTATAACAATGTACTTTGTTGTCATAGGAATCATAGGATAATTATATCACATAAAAAATTTGTTGTTAAAAAAATAGAAAAATCAACATGTTTAAAATGGATGTACGGACATTCTGGTATTGATTATAGAGTTGCTACGCTTTCTAAATCGTGCCTAACTACTACAGGAACCACAATGCAAAGTTTGAAATCGATATGACAACTCTAACATGACTAAATTAACGAAAAAAGCTATCCGTCTCGGACGTACGGACTGACGGACGGACCTACCTTAATTATAGAAAAGCTTCGCTTTTAAAAATAGATAGACAGAGAGAGGGTAAGAGGGAGAGAAGACAATCCTATGAGATAAAGTAGTAAGATTTTTCGTCTGTAGCGAAGGATCTCGGTAACATATATGGTTCTCCTTAACAGTGAAGCTTCTTATAGATCTGGAGAAGGTGAACACAGTAATAGTGTCTGACTAATTTTGACGTAACAAAAAAAAATAGCCAATGAGAGCATAGGCGTTCAAGGGGGGGGGGGGGTAATGGGGCGATTACCCCCCCCCCCAAAAAATAAAAAGCTTGGACGCCCCTGAATGAGAGGCCGTTATTGACCAATGGTAAAATTTATAGTGGCCTCTCATTGGCTAATTTTTTTTGTTACGTCATAATCAGTCAGACACTATTACTGTGTTCGGAGAAGGTTTATAACTATTTTGGGGGAGGATATCTCCACCTTCCTTTTTTAACTTTTCTTTTAAAATTAAAATTGGGGGAGTCACTCCCCTTCCACCTTAAGTGCCCCTAGAGGCTTCTAGGGGGCGTAGACTCTATAAGAAAAGAAAGAAACAAAAAGAGATAAAGATAGATGAGAATATTAGAAATATTAAATTACATTCATAAGAAGCGCAGAGTTATAATTTAACAAGCAGTAAGCTTTTTTATCTGTAGAGAAGGATCTCGGTAACCGCTAAACCAATATGGTTCTTCTTTACAGTGAAGCTTCTTGTAGAGAAGATTTTTTACTATTTTTGAGGATAGCGAGTCCCCCAAGTCTTATAATAATGTTTTCTTATTCGTTGGATTAACAACCTTGGGGACTTTTATTGAATTTTGATTGGTTGGTTCATTTGGTTGAGTTTCCAAACGTTTCAACAACTAATTGTAATCTACAAAAGGGGTAATTTTGTGCATCATCATTAGGGATGTACATAAATTTATAGGCCATTGTCTTATCCCTTTAGATCCATGAAGTTGAATACTGGATGTTCTTTAGAAAGGTTTTTATTCACAAAAAAATATCAAACTACATATTTTCGAAAGTAGGATGATAATTAAAGATATGTGAAAAATAACAAGGATGACAACATCCATAAAAGCGAAGCACTAAAACGGTAGGACAAACACTTGTATATAAATCAGAATATAAATGTATAAGAGTCGAAGCAAAATTGTAAGTAAATTTGTTGAAAAACTGCTTGATACAGGATAATGTTTATGAACTGAACATACTTACATATTTAGGACTTGATTATAGAGTTGCCTCGCTTATAACATCATACTTTATTGTCCCAGAAATCAATATACAAAAAATCAGATCAATCGGATGATTAGATCACATAAAAATTTGTTGTAAAAAGAGTAAAAAAATCGACATGTTTAAAATGGACTATAGAGTTGTAACGGCTCTAGAGTTGCTACGCTTTCTAAATCGTACCTAACTACTACAGGAATCACCATGCAAAGTTTGGAATCGATAGGACAATTCTAACCTATTTAAATTAACGAAAAGAGCTATCTCTCTGTGACGGACGGACGAACGGGCGGACCCACCCTAATTATAGAAAAGCTTCGCTTTTAAAAATAAACTAGACATTGCTAATTTAAACCAACCAACAAAAATTTATAAGTTTTTAGGTCAAAATTTGAAAGAATATGTTCATAAAACTTTGGGTACTTATTAGCCAAATGTCCGTCCGTCCGTAATAAATTAATTGGGGGAAACGTGATTTTCTCGGCTCCTATTCAAGATAGACAGCTGAAATTCCTTTTACATATGCCCATCTAATCAATACATTGTTTTTTCAAAACATGCCTTTTCAAGATAGAGGGATGAAATTTTCAGGGATTTATTGATTTTACATTCTACATATGTTCACCAAGTTTTATTAAGATTTGTTTATTAATTGGGGTGCTAGATTGATTACTAATTTTTTAGGTTTTCAAGATTTTCTTGATTCCTTTTCAGGATTGATGGCTGAAATTATCAAGGAATGAATATACACATATTTTACATATTTCAATCAAGTTTCATTAAGATTTGTCCATTAATTGCGGTGCTAGATTGATTCCTAGATTTTTTTTTTGTTATATAAAAGGTTGCGTGATTTGAAAGGTTTTGTTATTTCCCTATTTTATCAAGTTTAATGTTTATTGTATGACACTGCTCTATAGTAAAATTTTCCTGATATATATCATAACTTTTGAGCTTCGCTACTTATGGATGTTGTCATCCTTGTATAATTTACAGTTCAATGTCCTCTCCCTCATTGAACTTTCAGACAAACGTCGTTAAAAATATACCAATAAATCTTATGTTCATAGGGTAATTTTGTTCGTGATAATTGGGGACGTGAACCCAATAATTTATTATCCAATGTCTTATCCCTTAAGATCCCTAAGATTTGTAATAGTTATTAATTTAGTCCCTGACACTAACATCAATAATTATAATCTACAGAGGGTAATTTTTGTTTTTGATAATTGGGGAAGTGCATCAATCAATTAATCGTCCATTGTCTTATCCCTTAAGATCCCTGAGTTGTGTATAATTCTTAGTCCCTGACACTAAAGCCGATAATTCCAATCTTCACAAGGGTAATTTTGTTAATATGAATTGGGGACGTGCATCAATCAATTTATCGTTCATCGTCTTATCCCTTAAGATCCCTGCCTTCAGTATAATTCTTTAGTCCCTGACACTTCCTGAAAGATTAAAGCTGTTTCTATAACTAAAAATTTTAGAGAATTACAGTAAATTTCACTATAATCACAGTTCATATAAGTGCTGTCATTCTACAGAAACTTTGTTTTAGAACCCGACTTACATTTTAAGAATATAGGGGGGGGAAAGTCGTCATATGTGTTTCAACAAAACAACTATATTAATGGACTAGCGGTTACGCCACTAGAGGCCTTTTTGGACAAGTAGAATTGTTTCTTTTCATTCTATGTTAAAATCAGCTGTTAACCAAAAACAAATTTTTTGTACAAAAATATCCGAAGGCAGCATTTTTTAATTTTTTGTATTTTTTAGCGATTTCTCTTGGGTGGTGTTGTCATCCTCCCCTAAAAAGCTATAAACCTTCCAAGGACCTATTAGAAACCACACATATCGGTTCAGCCGTAAGCGAGGTTTTCGGTACAAACAGACAAATATACAGACGGACATCATTTTAAGAATATATAATTTAAGTGGGTATTATGACGGGGGAAAAATTGTCGTAAATTTAGATTGCTTACATGTAACTCCGGTATTGGTCAGGTCGTTCATCCAGTAGGCAAACAGTCAAACATAGAGATAGGCATGATAATACTTTTTGATAAACTATCAGCTACTCCCCTAGCATCTAGGAGCATAAAAAAAATAGGATAAAACCATCCCGAGACCTATGTGAAGCTTTCATTGACAATATCAGTTAAAAAGTTTTCAAAATCTTAAGAAACAGACAAAAAACCTTATTACTTTATATAGAAGGATAAAAATTATTTTCCGTTTTGAAAGAAAAATCTTTTAAACTATGAGGAAGATTGTCAAAAATATAATTTACCAAAAAAGTAAAATCTAAGTTTGTCCTTTATTATTAGCAAAGCTCCTTAATAATAAGGTCCTGTCATTTAAATTCTTCTTTTAGATTTTTTAGCAAAATATGTGTTTGAATAAGTTGATCTTTGATGAAGCTTTACAAAGTGTCTCAAAAGATCAGCCGTAGGACGTCATAAAAATGAGAAATGAGAGTAAAAGTGGGAAAGGAAACCCCTAAAAAAGAGATGGATTTTTATGACGTCACACGGCTAATCTCTTGAGACACTTTGTAAAGCTTCATCTTTAATTAGAATAGATTGTTAATTTAGTAAAAATGCGCCATTTTTTGATATTTCATTCTTGTAAGAGTACAAAATTCTATATTTGTAAAGATTTTTGTAAATTGTTTGTGTGGCTATCGGGGGAAAGTCAGACAGAGAGCTGAATGACCGCTCACTAACGGATATAAAGGGATAAGCCGAAAAATTGATGTAAATTCCCAATAACGATACACAAAATTACCCCTTCTGTAGATTACAGTTAGTTGTTGAAACGTTTGGACTCTCAACTTAATGAACCAACCAATGAAAAGTTAATAAAGTCCCCAAAGTTGTTAAGCTTTCGAATAAGAAACCTTGTTATTATAGGACTAGTGTAATAAACAGCGCATTTTCCCTTGTCTCCCTGGGTCACTACCCTTGTACTGTACACACGCCTTGCCGGTTAGCCTACCCTCTCCCTTTTTGATCTCTCCCTCGAATACACCTTTCTCTCTTTCTCCCGGAGACACACACACACCTTTCCCTCCCCCCTTTCTCCCCCCCCCCGTTTCTCTTTCTCTCTCCTTCTCTCTATTCTCTCGCTTTCCTTTTTCCTAAGCTTGTTTCATATCTAAGTATAAAACAGTGTTAGAATAGTGTGCAACAGTTAAAACTTTTTTTTCCGCCCGCAACATGAATTAAATATAACTAAAATTGCATAACTTTTGTTTAGAAAAATCACATAATGTAGAAGGTGGATGGGAAGAGATGGGGAGATAGATTATTTGTGAGTTGGCCTGTATGTGAAAATGACAATGTCAGGCCAAGAACAGTGATGTCAAAATCATAGAAGCGAAGCAACAAAAATTAGGCAGGGTGGCCAAATTTTGTTTTGATTTAATATAAAACTATATACATATTAAAGTTTTAAATAAGAAGCCTAAAGTTTACTTTTATTTTATAAAACGACCAAGCTAATATGTGCTTCACCAAGAGAAAAAAATTTGAAAATGGTTGCTAAAATCGAAATATATCTTCAAGTTTATGTATAGTGTAATCTTATTAAAATAAGTTGAAGAAAAAATATTTTAACTTAAAAATTAATAACATGTGAATTTGTTTTAGTCATGTTTTGTCATATTTCTTTTAGAATTTAGTTCTTAGTTTCAAAGAAGATGATTTATCTAAAATTTTTGTAAATATTGAATAATTTTTGGCAACTCTGACATATAAAAAATATAGAAAAGTGGAGGTAACAAAAAACGCGCCAACTTTAACACACACCAAAGAGAAGGCAAAAACGCGCGAAAAATGCAGAGGTCAGTGGGTGGCGCGGGGGCAGCGGGCGGTCGTATCAGCAACAACCGTCCACTTAGCAGCAGTCGCACCTCGCAGCGCCGCAGACAAAGTCCAAACAGTAGTTCAGGCAGCTATTTAATATTTAGATTCTGTGAATTAACAAGGAAGTTTTTTTTACATAAAAATATAAATTTGATTGAAGTGATTCTGTAAGTGTGATAAACCAGTGAGTTAATAGTTATTTATCGCATCGTATTATAAACAGCTTTCCGCGGGTATAAAAATGCACTATGACGAGATACCGGCTAAAAAACTTGTTTTAATCTTAAGATTGTGCATTTTTATATACGTAGAAAAACTGGATATAGTACTATGCTATACATGATTTTACAGTATGGCTGAGAACCGGTTTTAATCCACCGGATATTAATTGGTTTCGAAGCCATACAGGAATAGATTATAGAAGTTCTACAATTATGGATAGCTCTAATAGTTAATTTTGACATGTTAGAATTGTCCTATCTGAAATTAACTGAATGATTACTGAAACACTTTGGTGTAATTTAAAAACCGTAGCATTTTAAAAAACCTTTACTAAAAAGTCCATTTTAAAAACTTTATATTTTAAAATAAATATATCACGTGTTGTTTCAACGTGGTAATTACATGGACGATTAGGAATGACACGTGTGAAAAAAAGGATTAGATTAGAAGCAGCTTATAGTGCCTATAAAAAAATGACGTCATACAATACAAATGACCAATGATAGGCCAGTATACATTTTATTATTAGTCATTTACAATGTATACTGGTCTATCATTGGTCATTTGTATTGTATGACGTCATAAGCTGCTTCTTGGACGTTCTTGATAGCAACATAGACTTCCTTGTTTTTTTCTGAGAATCTTTGAAACCCTCTAGGTGAAGGCGGAGCCAGTAAAAGTAGGCGGGTGGAACAACCAACTTTAAAGGTATAACCTATATAAAATTAACAGGATGTCTATCTGTCTTTTGCAGCTTAAGATCTTGCTAACCGCAGAACAAGTTTTTTTTTCAATCGTCTAAAACAACAAACTTTATAGGTAAATCCTTATACTAAAGTAACAGGATGTCTGTCTATTTGTGTGTCTGTGTGTTTGTACCGAAGGATCTCGCTAACCGCTAAACCTATCGGGTTCTACTTAACAGGGTATCTTCTCATAGGTCCCGGGAAGGTTAATAACTATTTTGGGGGAGGGTACCACCACCCTCCCAAGAGAAATCACAACAAATCGAAATTTTTTTCTCGAATAGAGACTCCTAAGTAACATTGCAAGGAATCGTATTATTTAAAAAGAAATAAAAACATTTAAAGTGACACTAGAGGCCTCTAGGGGCTTAGCCGCTAGTTCTTTTAATAAAGTAACAGAATGTTTATCTGTCTATAGCTTAAGATATATGAATGGCGAATCATTACATCAATACAGAGCCCTATCTTATATACAGGTCTAAAATATATGCATGGTTTTTAAACATTGACAACTCCACATATGTCCGTATGTATGACTGTGTGTACAGAAGGATTTTGTTAAACACTATTTCATCCTACTAGCGGCTACGTCCCCTAGAAGCCTCTAGGGGCACTTAAGGTAGGAGGGGAAAAAGTCGACCTCATTCTATTTTAAATTTGAGTTTCAAAATAGTAAAAAAAAATTGGGGGGAGAGGGGTGAAGACACCCTCCCAAAAAATAGTTTAAAACCTTCCCAGGACCTATAAGAAGCTTCACTGTAAAGGAGAACAATATCGGTTCAGCGGTTAGCGAGATCTTTCGGGACAGACAAAAAACGCTTACTACTTTATATTATAGGATTATTATATACTATTAAATAAGTAACCATTGTTGTCTGTTGCGAAGGATCTCGCTAACCGCTGGACCGATATGGTCCTCGTTTCAGTGCTAGGGGCGCAGCTGCTTGTTAAAAATAATCGAACTTAATGTTTTTTCAGCCACCGCCTCCGCCACCGTCATTTAAGCCGCCGCCGCTTCCAGACGAGGATGAGGATGTTTTTATCAGGAAAATCTTTATTCAAATATTTATATTCTAAACAAGGATGACAACATCCATAGAAGCCAAGCACTGAAACGGTAGAACAAACGGACATGAACACTTATAAAGTGTCAGAACTGAATAATCAGAATATAAATGTGTATAAGAGTCGAAGCAAAATTGTAAGTAAATTTGTTGAAAAACTGCTTTATACAGGATAATGTTTATAGACATACTTACATATTTAGGACCTGATTATAGAGTTGCTTCGCTTATAACATTATACTTTGTTGTCCCATGAATCAATATACCAAAAATCAGATCAGTCGGATGATTAGATCACATAAAAATTTGTTGTTAAAAAAGTAAAAAAATGTTTAAAATGGACGTACGGAAATTTTGGTAATGATTATAGAGTAGCTACGCTTTCTAAATCGTAACTAATAAAGGAATCACCATGCAAAATTTTAAATCAATAGGACAATTCTAATATGCCTAAATTAACGAATAAAAGCTAACTATCTCGGACGGACGTACGGACGGACCGAACCTAATTATAGAAAAGCTTCGCTTTTAACAATGCCAGTTTGGGGGTGGAGGGTTGATTTATCATCTAGAAGCGTAACTGCTAGTTAAATATATCAAGTAGAAAGGTATCTTGTCTGTTCCATAAGATCTTGCCTTCAACTAAACTAATCTTCATGTTAAAGATGCTTTACATATTTTCCAGGATGGTTTTATGCTATTATATAAATAAGTGTTAGGAGTTTTGGGTAATTTTTCCCACACTTAATTAAATTCTATTCACATCGTTTTATTTAAAAGTAAAAATATAATGTTTAAAATGGACATACGGACGGATGGATGATCAATAAAAGTGAAAAGCTTCGCTTAAGAAACAAAATTACTTTTCTGTCAAATGTTATTTTTTACATTACTGGTTACTTTGTAAGCCTAAAGATGTTTTCTAGATTTTAAGTAACATACAAACAGAAAAATATTAGTATACAAATATCTTCTCACTAATTGAGCATTTCTAATGATTTTTGAAATTTTAACTTTAAGCAGTTAACAAGATATTTTGAAAGCAAAGATTCTCTATAATGGACCTTTTCTACATTTTAGCTGCATATTTTTTTGCCTATATTTCATTTATTTGTTTTTTTAACTACTGGCTACGCCCCCTAGAAGCCTCAAGGGGCACTTGAAGGAGGGGGGGGGGGGATGGCTCTTCACTATTGATTTTAATCTTTCAAAAATAAAAAATAAATTGTGGGAGAGGTATTTATTCTAGGGGCAATTGCTCTTGGAGGGTGGAGGTATCCTCCTCCATATTATCAGTATCATCCTTCCCTAGAGTTATAAGAAGCTTCACTGTAAAGGAGATCCATATCAAGATCTTGGGCTACAGACAAACTCACATTACTTTTATCTAGGGATTAGTTATTTCTCGCATCGTATTATAAACAGCTTTCCGCGGATATAGAATGTACAATTATAAGATTAAAACTACTTTATTTATCCCCGAGGCGCCGAAGGCACGGGCTAAAAAAACTAGTTTTAATTTTATGATTGTACATTTTATATTCGTAGAAAGCTGGATATAATACGATGCTAGACAAATTTTTTTTCGGATGGATAAGAACCGGTTCCTATCCACCGGATTCGAAATAATACGAGAATAGTTATTTCTCGTATCGTATTATAAACGGCTTTCCGCGGATATAGAATGTACAATTATAAGATTAAAACTAGTTTTTTTAGCCTTGTGGTGCCGAAGGCACCGGCTAAAAAAACTAGTTTTAATCTTATGATTGTACATTTCTATATTCGTAGAAAACTGGATATAATACGATGCTAGACATAGTTTTTTCGTATTCATGAGAACCGGTTCCTATCCACCGGATTCAAATGAATACGAGAAAATGTATTCTTTACTTTTAAACTATCAACTGAAGGACAATTGTCAAAAATTTAATAATATGACTTTTTAACGGAGTGGCAGGGAATTAGTGCTCGCTCATTCGTTGGCTTAAATCTCTGTGTGTTTTATAAAATCTTCACTGATATGATGAAACTAGCAGTATCCAAACTTTTCAACATATAGTTTAGTCTACAGAATGGGTAATATTATTACATTAATTGATAATGCACATTAATTTATCGCCCATTGTCTTATCCCTTAAGATCCGTGAATAAGAGAATTTTAACCCCTTCCTTGTGTATCTAAGTAAAATTGTATTTTAATGAAGTTCAAATTGTTGCAAAAAGAAATTTTACACTTTGTTTATTTTTAGTCACTTTGCTACACCCTGCGCTTTTATTTACTTTGTTCGTACGTTTGTTTATCCAAATACGTCACTAGCACGCAAAGTACCCAGTAGAGCATTGAAATCCCCCCTCCCATTTTAAAAAAATAAATTTAAAACAAGAGAAGTAGTTTTCATTTGCTAGTTTATTACATTAGTTCATGTTAGGTTAGGTTGTATTATTATTGGGTAGCCCCGGGGGTTAAAGCACCGCATCTATAGGCCCCGCAGGGTTAGGTCGCTCACAAAGGTTAAGCATAGTAAAAAATATACACAGTGCTGCTTATCAGTGCTCAACAGACACATTAAGTGAAAGCACAAAATAAAAGTTGTAACAGCCAAAACAAAATTTGTAAGCCCCAAAAAGTTATTTATTTCCTTCATAATAATGTATCTACTTTATAATTAGGATATTCGTCGGTCTTTAATTGCTAATTAGTAGCCATAGCCTTATGTTAATAGCTAACCATACTTTTCATTTATTAATTTTCAAGTTTTTTAATGCCTTATATTTTCCAAATATGGTGATAAATAAGAAGTTTTTAGTATAGAATATTTCGCTACCCAAAAACAGAAATGTTCTTGTTACATAATTGTTTTAAAAGTCATCTATTTTAAGTCCTCACCTTTTACTTTACTTTCCTATTATAATGGATATATTATTACTTGGATGTTGCACCAGATTTTCATGTACCCTGATAAAATGATGCTCGCAGCTGGCTAAAATGACGATACCCCCTACCCTCCTACAGGATGAACGAAAGTACCAAAAAATTGACGAAAAAGAAGTTGTATCAACTTTTTTTTTTATAGCTAGCCGGTTCTTTTAGTAAGTAGTAGATGTAAAATTTTTCATAGAATTCAAATATGCAATCGGTTTTTTTGTAGACCTCTTATTTTTTAAGTAATTTAAGTTTTTAAAAAAAATAATTAAGTCGGTTTTAAGGTACTAAAACGCAACAAAATAAAAGAAGAAAATGGTCAGTAAGAACAAAAATAGTAAGATCTTTAATTTGACACCTTACTTTTAAAATTCTGTTGAGTAATTATTGAAAAAATCTATTTTTTTAACCTCGGTATAATAAAAACTTTAGACCTAAATATTTTCTCAAACAGACATAAAAAACATGGGTTCATATATACCATTAGAATCAGAAAAATATTACGAATCCATTGTAAGCAAAATTGAAAAAAATTAAAAAATTAAAAAATTACAGAAATGGCCAATTATTTTTTTTGTTCAGACAACACTATTGTCTTCCCTTTTTTACCCCCTCTTTACCCCCTCTTTACCCCCTTCCCATTTTTATACTCAATTGAAGAATTAAGACGTTGCCTGTACAACATAATATGATATTTTCATATAATTCCTTTTATTGTAGTTTATATACTATATTGTAAACTTTTTTTTCAATTTTGCTTACAATGGATTCGTAATATTTTTCTGATTCTAATGGTATATATGAACCCATATTTTTTTATTTGTGAAATAATAAAATTAAGTTCAAAGTTTTTATTCTCGTGGGTTTAAAAAAATCGATTTTTTCAATAATTACCTGACAGAATTGAAAAAGTAAGGTGTCAAATTAAAGATCTTACTATTTTTGTTCATAATGACCATTTTCTTTCTTTTTTTTGTTGCATTTTAGTACCTTAAAATCGACTTAATTTTTTTTTTTTTAAACTTAAATTACTTAAAAAATAAGAGGTCTACAAAAAAAACCGATTGCATATCTGAATTCTATGAAAAATTTTACATCTACTACTTACTAAAAGAACCGGCTAGCTATAAAAAAAATAGTTGATACACCTTCTTTTAAGTCCTCACCTTTTACTTTACTTTCCTTTAATAATGGATATATTATTAGTTGGAGGTTGCACCAATTTTTCATGTACTCTGATAAAGGGATGATCGCAGCTGGCTAAAATAACGATACCCCCATTCCCCTTCTCCTTCCTCCTACTGGATGAACGAACTGATCAATAATTTAACGACAAATGTTCCTCTGCAAATATATCCACGTATTGTATTATACAATGTTCAAAACTAACATATTTTGTTGTATTTCTATGTGTTTGAACATTAAGATTTTATAAACGGTTAGACCGCAATTTTAAGGGAAGCTTGGTATTAGATTATATTAAAGTACTAGGCTATTTACTTGATTTAGAGTTTTTTTTACTATTAACTAAAAAATGTTATTTATTGGTTTTTGTTAGTAGTTGTATATCAGGGAGGGTTTGGACATTCGGCTGTTTATTACACTAGACCCCAAAGTTTTATATTAACGCTTTCTTATTCGTTGGCCCAACAACTTAATGGACTTTTCTTTAATTTTGATTGGTTTATCCATTAAGTTTAGTGTCCACACGTTTCAACTAATTGTAATCTACAGAATGGTTAATTTATTTGGGATGTATATAATATGTCGGCCATAGTCCTATCCCTTTAGATCCCTGTGGTTGTAAATGCAATTTTTAACATCTATAATATGACCCATGTGGACCTTATTTAAACCTGGCAATGTCTAATACTGCGAGTTTATCCATTAAAGATTTGGGAAAGTTTTAATAAAAAAAGGGTGCTTCGCGCACCCCGCTTGCAAATTTCTTGGCACGCCCCTATTACAGACATATTTTTGTTTGCTTAAAAGCCAAGACATTTTGCAAAAATGTCACTTACCCAACTTTTAAAGATAATTAAAACATTTTGGAGCATTAATCACTAAAACTTTAAGGCGTAGGAAGCAAACGTTTATATGTACATTGTACATAGGCCTATCTTATTATAGTCTAATTTTTGGGCTCGGCAGCTGCAGCTTAAACATAAAGCAGTGCGGCTGCCTAAAACCACGGTAACATTAAATTCTAAAAATAAATTAGTCCAAAATAATCCTATATTTAGTTTTTTCTAAACTTGATAACTCATTCGGGCCAGTAATTTAGCGGAATCTTAATAGACAAACAAAAAGCTTTCTACTTTATATTAAACTAGCAGTTTCACCCTTAGATGCCTATAGTGGCATTTGAATTGGAGGGGGACGAGGAGTCACCCCTCCCCACTTAATGTTAGATTTTTTAAGGAAAAATAAACTTTTTTGGGGGAGTTTATTTTTTCTTAGGGGACGTTGGTGATAACAACCCTTAAAATAGTTAGAAACCTTTCTAGCTAGGACACTTTCTAGAAGCTACACTGTAAGAAAACCATATAAGTTCAGCGGTTAGCAAGATTCTTTGGTACATACAGATGGACAGACACAGATCCTGTTACTTTAATATTACAAATGTAATTTACTTATCTTTAAATTCTAATATACATTTCAATTGCCAAATAAAAATCTCAAATGTCTCTGTGTCCCAATTAATTTGTAATTAAAACAAGGAAAATATCTTTTGAAAAGAGTGAAACATAGGTATTTAAATTTACAGTTAATTTTTCCTTGTAAAATGATTGAAAAGTTGCTATTCTTTATACTCATTATAAAGTTTATACACTCAAATTGCATCGAGATTGCACAGAAATCTATTATTTTTGTCTTAACCTCTTTTCGAGGAAGCTTTGTGTTTATCAAGTTCGAAATTAAATTCCTTATCATTATTCTAAAACTAAGCGCAAATGTCGTCTTTTTTGACTTTCCCTTCATAATGTGACGCAGCATGGATTGTTTATATGCGCCCACGTTTTTCACTTTTGAATGAGATATGAGAGTGTGAAGATTTCGGAGAACAAAATTGGGCCTATCATTGGTCTCATAGTGTGTGAACGACCCTAGTATATCAGGGATTTGAAACCATAAGAGCTTCAGGTAGAATTTGTTAATTTTATAAGGAAGAATGGTGTATAGGACGATTATATGTAGTTTTAAAAAAGGCTTTAGCCAGCTAAGCATGAAACTTAATTATGTTTAATATATGTTTTAGTAATTTTTATGTGCCTTATTGTTGCATTTAACAATGATTTATTAAACCAAATAATTTTCCTTTAAAGCCAAAGTTTCCAAAGATTTTTTACCGTAGAGAAAAATGATTTTTAAAAAGCAAATAAGATTACGTGGTTATAAATAACTGGAATTATGAACTAATTGATATTGTAATTTCAGGTCTTTGAAATAATTTCATCAATAAATCTATATTCAAACCTGCTGTTGAAACTTGATGGTTCCTGGTATTGGGGGTTTGTATGTTCGCCAACTGATCTCGTGAACTTCCCGCTAATTCGGAAGTCAAGCTCAACCAAAGTGTCATGGTTGAGACAATTTTCCTAAATCTTTATAAAAAGCAACATGACTTTTGTCTCTCTGCATAATTTTACCGAAGGATTTCGCTAACTGTTAAACCGATATGGTTCTCCTTTAAAATGAGAAATGACATCGCAATCTACTTGAAATAACAAATAAATACTATATGTGTGTTGTGTATGCAATTTGTTCACCAATAGAAGAAACGACATTTAGAAAATATATTAGACATTTATTTAGGTATTCAATTATTAAGACGTCATTAGATATACGTGAAGGCTATGAATATTTACATAATAAAAATCTAACAATCATTTCCTAAAAAATCTATGAAACACAGAAAAAATATGTTGAATAAAAATTTTATGTTGTCCAGACCAATAGGAAGATCAAGAAGTCCAAACCTACAAGTTCCAGCAGGTAAAAAGATCACAGACAGACAGAAGGACAGACAAATATACAGAAAGACAGACAGATAAACAGACTAACAGACAAGCAGATAAACAGACAAACAAACGAACAGACAGACATACAGACTGACAAATAGAAAACAAATAGAAGACAGACAGACAGAGAAAAAAACAGAGAAGAGATAAACAGATAGACAGACAGACAAACACATAGATAGGCAGGCAGAAGACTTATAGATAAGTAGACTTTTTTATATAGAGAGGAAGATAGATAGATAGATAGACAATGACATATAAAAATACAGACAAGCAGATATATAAATAGACAGTATACAAACAACTAGACAGATAGATTGATAGATCTTATATAAATCCAAGTACATTTAAAATTTGTATATTTTAAACCTATTTGTGTTTGACGCCTTTTTGTTTATTATTTTTCCATCAAAATCCGTCAGAAAGAGGGCATTTTTGTAATCCATCTATTTATTCCTTTTTAACTAATTCTTTTTTTCATTATTTTAAATTGTAAACTTAAAAAGGCAGGGAGGGAGGGGCCATTGGACTGTTTGTTACACAAGTTTCCAAAGTTTTATAATGACGTTTTCTTGTTCGTTAGCTTACCTTTGGGGACTTTTATTTGATTTGTTTTGGATGCTTCATTAAGTGTCCTAACATTTCAACCACTAATTTTAATCTACAGAAAGAGTAATTTTGTGTATCATCATTGAGGATTTACATTAATTTATCGGCCATTGTCTTATCCCTTTAGATCCTTGATAAAAAGGCCAAGATATTTTTTTGAACTTAAAAACTGCTGAATTTAGAAAAATTGTACACTGAAAAAATGCCAAAGAATTTTGACAACATTTTTAGTCTCAAATTTTTTAAAAATATTTCAAAAAGCATACACATTTTAAGCAGGGATCTAAAAGGATAAGACAATGGCTGATGAATTGGTGTGCATCCCAATAATGATACACAAAATACCCCTTCTGTAGATGACAATTAGTTATTGAAACGTTAAGACACTCAATGCATTAAGTTAACCAACCAATCGAAATTCAAAAAAGGCCCAAAAGTTGTTAATCCTACGGTTAGGAAAACGTTATCATAAAACTTTGGGGACTAGTGTAATGTCCCCTCCCTCCCTGCATTTTAAGTAATAAATCAATTATAAACCAATTAATACTTTTTAAAGCCTTTTTACTAATGCATATGCTTAAATAAAAGTAACAGGATGTTTAGGTGAGGGTACCTTCACCCTTCTAAGAGGAATTGCCTCCCCCCCCCCCCACCACCACCCCACCCCAAGAAAAAAAAGGTTATTTTACATTTTCAGTTTAAAACTAAAATTGAAAATTGAGGGTCGAATTATCCCTCCCTTCCCCGACACCATCTCCCACCAACCCTCAACCCTCAAGTGTCCCTAGAGGCATCTAGTTGTAAATAAAACACAAATTCTTGATGCAGTTGCTAATTTCATGCATTTTTTCAAATTTTGTTTAAAAAAAAATCAAAATGTGTTCTAAATAGTTCTGTCACAAAATTGACTCATAATTGGATTTTATTTACAATCATTTCTATTTTTGTTTTATTTATGGAGTTTTTTTTACAGTATTCATTTAGATACAATTTTTATTATATTTATCAAAAAATCTAGCGGCTAGAACAGTTTTACAGAGAAAAAGAATTTTTTTGAGGGGGAGGGGAGTGTGGATTAATTTTCCATATTTTCGCTACACACAGAAAGGCAAACATACATCATGTGCTTTTTATATAATATTAAAACAGTTGCTTTTCTTAAGAGTATTGATATTTTTCAAGTAAAGATATTTGTAACTTTCTTGTATGTAGAGTAAGATCTCGTGGAGAGGTACACCAATTTCTTAATAAATCTCAGGGAAGCTCTGTATTAGTACCCGTAAGATTATAGGCTAAAGGGTGTGCAAAAAAATGCGGACATTTTTAAAATTTGGATTGCGCGGCTTGTGTTAATAGTAGAAAAATATTATGCATATCGTTAGAACCGCTAGGAAGTCTATTTTTTTGGAAATATAAGAACGATTCTTCTGCTACGTATAGTTTAGGAGCTATGTGGTAAAATGTCCCAACTGGCTTAAAACTTGACTTGCGAGTAAATCATTGAAGATTAAATTAAAGGGTATGCAAATAAAAATACGTACATTTTTAAAATTTTAATTGCTCGGCTTGTGTTAATGGTAGAAAAATGTTTTGCATACCTATGGAATCGCTATAAACTCTATTTTATGGAAATATAAGAACCATTCATATGCTAAGTATAATTTATCAGCTATGTGGTAGAATGTCCCAACTGACTTAAAACTCAAAAAAAATGATTTACTCGCAAGTCAAGTTTTAAGCCAGTTGGGACATTTTACCACACAGCTCCTTAACTAAAAATAGCACAAAAATCGTACTTATATTTCCAAAAAATAGAGCTTATGACGGTTCTAACGATATACATAGCATTTTTCTACTATTCACACAAGCCGAGCAGTTTGAATTTTTAAAAATGTCCGCATTTTTGCACACCCTTTTTTTATCTTTAATGATTTACTCGCAAGTCAAGTTTTAAGTCAGTTGGGACATTCTACTACGTAGCTCCTAAACTTATATTTCCATAAAATAGACTTCATAGCGGTTCTAATGGTATGCATAACATTGTTCTACTCTTAACACAAGCCGCGCAATTTGAATTTTAAAAAGATACATATTTTTTTATATACTTTAATCTTTAATGATTTACTCGCAAGTCAAGTTTTAAGGCAGTTGGGACATTTTACCACATCGCCCCTAAACTATACGTAGCAGAGGAATCGTTTTTATATTTCTCTAACGGTTCTAACGATATGCGTAACACTTTTCTACTATTAATACAAGCCGCGCAATCCAAATTTTAAAAATGTCCGCATTTTTTTGCACACCCTTTATAATTTGGAGAAAAGATAATTCTTTCGTAAGTGAGAAGAAAATCTTGTTTTCCCCCACAATTTTTTTGCACATATGACAACGTCTATATATAACGATAATTAATGGAAATTATCATAACGAACTGACATAGAAACTTATAGAGTAGCTACGCTGACATATATGGACGGAGAAATCCTGTGTTTCTACGTCGTTGTAAATATCAGGTAAACGGGAGTTGCACTTTTAGAATGCGAATCGGGAACAGTGTAAGGTTATTTGGAAGATAATTTTCATAATATAAATAAACAAAATATATGTGTATGTAAGGTTTTAGGCTATTAGAAAGAAGAGGTAGGTCAAACCATTTAAGATAGGAAGCCATAGTGTCTGCACCGTAGGCATCCTTTAATTTAAAAAAAAAATGTATTTGTCCCAATCACATCTAAACTCCACTGACAACAAATCAAGTGAATTTATAAACAAAAATTTACATTTTATGGGTTGAGCGAGGCCAATGGAACATGAAACATTAGTTTAGGATGCAAACTTTACCCCTTACAAAAATTCTGTCTGACTATTCTACTATTTTTCAATAACACAAGCCCTTTCCCAGTGCGAATTTGCGTCATCTTAAAACAGCAGTTTAGCGTCGTCGGGGCGTATTCAGTTGTATGAAAGGAGGTTGGGTTACTATGCAAGTAAAAGCAAGGATGATGATATCACAAAGTGAAGCTTTTAAAAGGTATGACAAACGAACATTAACTCTTGTATCGTCGAAACTGTATAAGCAGAATATAAATGTATAAGTATAAAGAAAATTGCATACGAACTTATTGAAAAATTGCTTTGATACAGGATTCTGTTTAAGGATATACCTACATTTTTAAGACTTGATTATAAAGATTCTTCGCTTATAACATTGTCCTAGGAATCAGTATTCGGAAAAATCAGAAATTAAAAATCACCTTTTCTACTTCTAAATTCCCGAATACGCCTCTCTTTGACATTCTTATTTGTCTATTAACAAACATTTTTTTCTTAAAATAAAAATGCTGCCTTTTAAGTCATACAAAATTGAAAATAACATTCATTCCTTGAAAATAAAATAATTACACATTACAAATTAAATTATATTCAAAATACAGATAATACAAACTATCATATAAATGCTATAATATAAATATTAAATATGAATTAAAAATTAAATTTTTTTTTCAAGAAAAATCTTTTTTTTGCGTAACGTTTAAAACACCTTAAATGTCAGAAAGTAAAATTTGTTAGGAACAGAAAAAGGACAAATTTTCAACAATTTGTTGTATTTTTGGCGATTTTTTTTAGATTTCCCTATCATTCTAATAATTTAAATGCTTTGCCTCTAGTCTAGGGGCCTTTAAAAAATGTACTATTCTTTGAAAAATAGCATAAATTCGAATAAAGCATATTTGGAAGCTTTCCTGTCAAAGAATAACCATGCAGATATTTTTTTTTGTTAGATTAGGTACTTAGTAGCACCTTAGGGTTAAGACATTAGAGGTATGCAAAGCTACCTTCAATTTGAAAAATCATATTGCGGGGGGGGGGAGGGTTATTTGTTCGCTAGGAACTATGAACCTTAAATTTTATTTTCTAGAAAATTTGTCTCTTTTTCGAAAAAAGCACGATGCTGTGCTTTAAAAAGCTTGTTCATATTAAACATTTTTAAGTGGCAATGCTACTCTTTAATTCATTCTGTCTGTTCGCCCTTCCGTCAGTCCGTTCGTATAGCTATGGGATAAACGAGATTTTCTCAGCTGATATTAAAGCTAGACCTCTGATTTTTCTTGCCAACATTCCTATTATTATAAAGCATAATTTAGTACATAATATCCATGGCAGTCCGACTGCTTTAAGGCAGCTCGAGCTGCTTTTCTTTTTTTCCTTATTTCCACATAGCATTGGTATTTTGTAGATTATCTATAGTATCAAAATTGAATTTCCCTTCGTTCTGTTTTGTAATTCATGATTATTTGTGCTTCGCTACGTATGTATGTTGCCATCCTTGTTTTGTTTCTTAGCTAAAAATAGCAATTATGAAAACTTAAAAAAAAATTGATATCATAGTAGTTTTATTAGGGAATTGAGAATCCCCCTCATTTATTTAAAAAATTAATTCGCAATGCTTTTTAACCATTTTAAGAATTGGTTAGGAGATTTGAATCATGAATTTCTCGTTGAAAGATGGAGTTGCCCTCCCCAAAATATCTTTAAACCTTCACTGAACCTAAAAGAAGCTTCACTGTAAAGTAGAGCCTTGTCGGTTCATCTGAAACACACACAGTTAGACAGATAGACATCCTATTATTAAATTATTTGACTAGCGGCTACGCCCCTAGAAGCCTCTAGTGGCACTTTAAATGTTTGGTTTTTTGTTGTGTTCAAGTTTCTACGACATGTTGCGTAAGAGTCTCTTTATACGATACCTCGCAATGTTACGTAGGAGTCTCTTTACTTAAAATAAAAATTTCGATTTATTATTATTTCTCTTGGGATGGTGATGGTACCCTCCCCCAAAATAGTTATAAACCTTCCCAGGACCTATGAGAAGCTACCCTGTTAAGGAGAACCCGATCGGTTCCAAACACACAAACGCACAGACACACAGACATCCTGTAACTTTAGTATAAGAATATAAGGATTACTTTTTTGTTAACTATAGCAATCTGTCGAATAAGCAAGACTTATATATAGAGTAGCTAAACGTGAAAAATATTAGGTTCTATATTAAATATCAGCAGAGACGTGCGCATAGACAAAGTTAATTATAGAGTAGCTTCGCTACTAAAAAAATGAAAATTAAAAAAGTATGCCACATTTGATTTGATCAAATATGGGCAAAAAGAAAGCTGTAAATTAAAATTTTCTAAAGAAATATTTTGAACATGATTTAAATGTTGCATATCTTTTAGGTTTTTATATAATCATCTATATTTATGATTTATATGATAGATAAAGATATGATTGAGATAGATAAATTGAACGAGAAGAAAAAAGAGAGAGAGAATGAAAAAGAAAGAGAGTGAGAGCGAGAGAGAAAGAGAGAGAGAAATTAAAAAGATATGATAAACCTAAAAGTCTCACAGGACATTTTTATCAATATTTAATTTTTTTAGCTCCACCTGTGTCACTTTCACCAATAGGAGAAGTAGATACTCCAGAATCCTCCAGATCTGTCAGGTAATTACCGAAAAATATTTTATTTTCATACTACCGAATACGTCTTTGATGACTCTAGGGGCACTTGCTTGAATAAGGGGGAAGGGCTGAAGTTGACCTTTCACCTATAATTCTTATTTTAAAAAGAAACAGTAAAACAAAATTTGGCGAGGAGGGTTATTTTTTCTATGGGCGATTTTTTGAGGACGTGGAACAGTTACCCTCCCCTAAAATAGTTATGAACCTTCCTAGAACCTATAAGAAGCTTTACTATAAGGAGATCCATATCAATCCAGCGAGTTCTTAAGCTACACAGACAGATAAACTTAAAAATACTTTAAATCAAAATCTCTGATTTAATGTATTTTTGAATATAGCAAAGCATTAGACAATCATTAAACAAAATACATTTTTAACATCAAAAAAATTGTGAAACAATTAGGAGGCAAAAACAATGGCCTTTCCATTTTCAAATTCTAAGATGTCCATCAAAGCTTTTTGGGGGGGTAAAATGAGGGGCTTCAAAGGTCAGGGGGGGGGGTTGTGGTAAACATACCGTCATACTCCAGCTAAATCTCTTCACCAATAGTATAAAACTAGTTTCTGTTATTTTCAAATTTATTTAGTTTATTTTTGTTTCAGTCCTTGTTCCATGATGTCACAATCCAGTTCTTCATCCAGGTAGATAAATAGATAGATAAATCTCAAGATCTCAATATAGTTTAACTTATCGTCCATTGTCACTATGGGTAAAAAGATAAGAGAAAAAAATTCTTGGAAATTTTTATTTGGATTCTTTTGAATTGACAACTTTACACTTATTAACGTGAAATTCTTTTATTTGACACATAGTTAGATAGATATAATGATAGACAGAGAGAGAAAGAAAGAGTGAAAGTGATAGATACAAAGAAGAGGAAGAAAAAAGAAAGAAAAAGAAAGAAAGTAGATAATTTATATATTTATGTAAAAACAAAAATAGAAACTTACATAATTTTGCAAAATAGATGTTAGGTTCAAAGCATTCAAAATATAAAGCATAAAAAATGTTTAAATTAGTTTTGTGATGACAAAATAAGATGTAATCTTTTTGTAAAAGTAACAGGATGTAAGTCTGTTTGTATGTTTGTACCGAAGGATCTCGCTGACTGCTGAACCGATATGGTTCTCCTTTACAATGTAGCTTCTCATCTAGGGAATAAAATATATATGTATTGAGTTGTTCTTTTTATTTAGTGTTATTTACTTTACCCTGTCCTGTAAAGACAATTCCCTAAGAGTCTCAAAAGCATTACAGATAGACCTACAGACCAAGTCAATTATGGAGTAGATGATCATTGCTCATCCAAATTCTTCACAAATAAAAGCAGTATTCTATCTTTAAAAACAGTCAAATACAAATAACTTTTGACTATTCCCCTGAAAAATACCCTTATCATGATCATGTTTTTTTAACATATATGATGCTCATTGGCTATGGGAATTTGCATTAACAAATGATAAATTGATGTTCATCCCCGATAATGATTCACAAAATTACCCCTCTGTAGGTTAAAATTAGTTAATCTTAATTAATCAACCAATCAAAATTCACTAAAGTCCCCAAAGTTGTTGAGCCCACGAATAAGAAAACGTTATTATAAAACTTTGGGAACTAGTGTAATAAAGAGCCCATTGCCCCCTCTCTGGACAGACATAGTGAGTTAAAGATTAGATATTTGTTAAGTACAGCCAAACGGACGTACTGACCTTTTTAAAAGCAAGCTTTCCTTTTTAAAAATACTGTACATTAAGAATTACGTAACAAAATTTTTTCGGAAATCTAAAGTAAACAAAACTCTTTTTTTTTGCAATAACATGAAGATTAACATGTTTAAAAAGTCAGATTTTTGTAGATAGCAAAGGTACTCAATAATTAAGTATAGTATAGATGTCTGTCTGTCCGTCCATGCATGCATGAGCTTTAGAATGTTAATTATGTCTTCAACTTCATTGTTTATTAACGGATATTAAAAATTTAAATTATATATAATATACGTGGATATTACGACAGGGTAAAAATAATCTCCAATTTAGATTGCTATTTCCCCTTTCATTTTTTGTAAGAGGGGAGGGGATGGGGTAAACATAGGGGGATGGGTGAGATCATTATTTTAGCCAGCTTCAAGGTTCACTTATTTAGAGAATATGAAAATCTGGTGTAAGATCCAAGTAATAATATTTCCATTTTCAGAGCATATTCGCCAGCACCTATATATCTATTTTCAGAGCATATTCGCCAGCACCTTTCGTCATCAGTCATGATACTTTCATGAAACCTACAACAATACCAACAGATGGACAACCTAGTTGGAGAAGGTATGTCTATCTATCTATCCATCTGTTTGTCTCTGTCTATCTATCAATCCCTCCATCTATCTATCAATCTGCGTATCAATCTGTTTTTAATCAGTCATGATACTTTCATGAAACCTACAACTATACCAACAGATGGACAACCTAGTTGGAGAAGGTATGTCTATCTAGCTATCTGTCTGTCTGTCTATCTGTCCATCTGTCTATCTATCTATTATTCTGTTTGTAATCAGCTATGACCGAGTTGGAGAAGGTATGTCTATCACTCTATCTATCTGTCTATCTTTCCATCTATCTGTCTTTTCATCTACTTATCTATCGGTTTGAGATCAGCTATGATACTTTTATGAAAACAACCTAGTTGGAGAAGGTATGTCTATCTATCCATCTGTCTGTCTATCTGTCTGTACAGTCCTTCCCTGGACCTAGAAGAAGCTAACCTATAAATGGGAACCATGTCTGTTCAACGTTTACTTTAATATACTCTGCTACAGACTTTTACTTTCACAAGGATTTGTCTAGAAATCTTTCTACTTGTCAAAAAAAAAAATTTGAGTGGACTTTTTTTTCCTACTTAAGATAAGATAAGATTTATTTTCCACAAAAAGGTACAAGCATGTTAATGTTTTTTATTTAAATGGTACAAGCATAATAAATTACTTTGTGGTTTCTTTCTTCTTTTAGTTTATTGGTTTCTTTAAGTGCATAGTAACAGTGTGACAGATTAACATGGGTGTCACCTAGCATAGGATTGAACGAACTACTCCTTCGCCTAGTTCGTGTCATAGTCATGCAGTTTTTTATTAGTACTCCGTTGTTGAATCCTATGCGACATTGTGGAATCTCCTAAACAACCATATAAAATAGCTCTATATCTTCTATACTTTTGTTGTAAAAAAAGTTATGTAATTTATATCTTTTCCTTCTAGAGAATTGTTGACCTTTATTTGTGTATGTTAAAAAAAATATATTTCGGCTGAAAGCTAAGATCGCTGAGGAAAATACAATCTTGTATATTCAGGACGTCACCGGCTAGAAAATTAAGTCCGTCCTTACCAGAAGCTGGAGCTGGAGCCCCACAGCCTGCAGTACTCAAACCAGTACAGGTACCCAAAGTTTTATTAATCGTTTGGGTACTTTTAATGAATTTTGATTGGTTAGTTTGAAACTACAGGTGTTCAATCTTTTCAACTATAAATTTTAATCCTTGACAGGGGTAATTTTGTTTATTATCATTAAGGATTTACATTATTTATGTATGTAGTACATTGTCCTATTCCTTAAGATCCTATCTCTGATTTATCTAAATATCTGTCTATCTTCCTACCTATTTCTCTTTCATTAAATTATCTATCTATTTACATATTATCTATTTTCCAGCTAATAGATCGAATCTATGCAGAATCTATCAAACTATCTGACTAGCTAATTAAATTTATCTATAAATCTATTTGTATTCAGGGAATTAAAGGGAGAAGACTATGGCTGATAAATTAATGTACATCCCCAATAATAATACACAAATTTGCCCCTTTTGTAGAGTACAAATAGTTGTTAAAAACGTTTGGACACCAAGCTAAATGAACCAACCAATCAAGATTCAATAAAATTCCCAAAGTTTGTTTAGCCAAGGAAACATTATCATTATACTTTGGGGACTAGTGTAATAAACAGCCCAATGTCCCCTCTTCTTCTGATTTGTACCTATCTATTTAGAACATTGAGACCGCGAGGGTGGAAGGTTCTAAGGCAGTAAGAAAGGACACCCCAGCAATTATACCAAGGAATAATCAATCACAGCTCATTATTATTTTAACATCACATTTACTGTAATATCACAAGATATTATTTGTTTTACTGTATGAGAGTTTAATGTTTTTAGACATATTGCAGATTTTATATAAAAAGTGTCCTTGTTTAATAACTTGTTAAGCTTTCCCTCAAATTACATATAGAGCACAGTACCTCTCCTACTGTTAAATAAATTGAAAATAAAGTATAGGGAAGATTTTTTCTTGTGCCTTACCCATCTTTGGGGCTCTAGCCATGCGGAGGTTTTTCCTGCGTTGCCTTAACCCTACGTGGCTACCAAATAAATAATATAATCTAACCAAACTTGAAAAAAGGAACAATCAAAAACCCCTTATTCACTTCATTTACAATTTTATTCAGATCAAGGTTCTTTGAAGAAAAACCGCCATTATTTTTTTGCTGTTTATATTGCCCTAAATCCATGACAGCTATAAGAAATTATTAATGAAATGTATTTTTAAACGTTTTGCAATTTTAGTTGCGAAAAGATTTGAAACATATTTGCATTGAAATATCTATCAATTACTTTGAAACAACTTTTTCCCCAATGAATTTCATTATTTTTGAAACTATCAGCTTTTTTGGACATCTTTGCCTCATTTAATGTATTTGCTATTAGCTGAGTACTAGATATGATTTTTATCTAATAATAGGAAATACAGGGAAGGTTGGTTTTTAGGACTTTCCCAACTATGATGCACAATATTCGGGTATAGTCCCTTTCGTAACATCGCACCTTCTTCGTATTTTTCACAGTAGCTTTTCTCCTATTTCTAGCCCCTGCGTGGGGCTCTAACACTGCGGGGCCAAAAACCTAACTGTGTGGGGCAATCAACTAACCCAATAAACCTAACCTAAAATAAACTATAAAAAGCCATTTTAAAAATACGACGAATCGCCCCTTATGGGGCGATGTTACGAAAGGGACTATTCCCCAAAATTCTTCTTATGGTATGTTAAGAGATTGGATGTGTATCCAGCACTCTAAAAAATTAAGGAGGTAGATACACCCATTTTCAAGGGGTCCCTACACCTCTTTAGTTCCCTTGTAATATGTCTACACCGACCTGATGCACCCAAAAAATAGGTTCGCACCCCCCCCCCCCTCTAGACAAAACTCTGTGCACGCCATTGAACTAAATCTAATCAAAATATTAAATTGTGACTGAATTATTTTGACCGCCAGGATGGAGATTGCCCCAGCTACACCTTTACAGGAAAAAAATACTTTTTATTAATTTTTATGGCTTAAAAAATTGCGTTTTATATTCTTCAGCATTGTTTGATGCTTTCTAAGTACATCTAAAATAATAGTCTTGAAAAGGTGTCTTCTAGTGTCTTCCTGAAATTTTGCGTATCTTGGCAATTTTTCATCAGATTTTCTGATTCTAGAGATAAGACAATGAACGATTTATTGGTTGAAAATTTTGAACACTGCTATTTGAATCAATCATTCAAAATGTATTAAAAGTCCCCAATTTTTAGGACAACGAATGAGTTCATGACGAAGACCAAACTCCATTACTTTTGTGTCACTTTTGATTCCTGTGATGTCATAAAATGAGGAAGATGAGATGAGAAGTGGGAAAGAAAACCCCTAAAAAAGAGATGGAGAATATGACGTCAAAAGTTGTGCAAAAGTGATGCAGTTTGGTCTTCGTCGAGTTTATAATAGTTTAGCCTAGGTACCAGTACAATTTACAGTTTAATGACATAGTTTTTTTTCGCATGGATGAGAACTGGTTCTAATCCACCAGATATTAATCTGTTTTTAAAAAAGTATTTTTCCTCAAGGTTGCCAGACAAAAGGAGAATGCAGAGCACTCACGTATACAGGAAGAAGAACAGCTTGACAACCTGGATTTTGATGATGTACAAAAATCCTCCAATTTTGGTGATATAGGTTGTTATACAATACATTTTTCTTTTTGATTTAGGCTTGATTTAAATTTGAGTGCCCTATGCCCCCACTAACGATACTTTTTGAATCCCAACCTCCTAAATTTTCTAATGGTGTTGGCAAAATACTTTCAGGGGTAATAATGAATCTTGATTGGCTATAAAGAAAAGTGTTCAAACTCTTCCACTTGATTTTAATATACATAGAGGATAATTTTGTTTATTATATTAAAGGGTACATACTCAATTGTCCATCCCTTAAGATGCCTGGTTATTATTGGTTACTTGTTTGTCATTATTTCTTTCAAGAACATTACCTTGAAACTTGTTTTAAGTCTTAAGTAATTCATTGGTTTTCAAATTATAAAAATCGATATATACAATTACTTGCATGTTGCATCAGATTTTCATGTACTCTAATATAGTAATACTGATAACAACAGGCTAAAATAACGATACCCCCAATCCACCCTCTTTACCAAATCCTCTCCTCTCCTGCTAGATGAATGAACTGACCAATAAATGGGTCCATTTAAGCAAGCAAGTTTGATTACAATTTTCCACTGTTGTAATATCCATAAACGAGGTCCATATCAGCAACCTAAAATAACGGCCAATTTTCCCCTGTCAATATATATTCACGTATTCTATATCCAATATTAATTTATAAATGTATTTAGATGGTAAATTCACTGGTTCCAACTTTAAGCGAAGACAGAGCAAAAAGTTTAAACTTAATCGTGCAGCTGAAAGCCATCCCGTCCAGGAAAATTTAATTGATTGATTATTGGATTAAAGAATTTTTTTTGAAAATATTGGAAACATTAACATCTTAGTGATTCCCATGAAGATTAAATTGCGAATTTGAATGTTTTGAGATTTTAATGGTTTTTTAAAAAATCTATGTAACAAAAAAGAAAAAATCTTCAAATTCTGAAGAAAATAAATATTCAAATAATTCCAAGAATATTCATGCTAATAATTCTAGTGCTTTCCTCGTAAAAATGAATGTATATCACTAAAATATCATAATTTCATAATTTCTTGCTCTTGGTTGCTTGAAAGAGAGACAAATCCAAAATTCTTATGATAGAGGGGGGAGGGGGGGGGGGGGCTATTCTTTTTCAAGTTTTATAAACCTTTCCCTTTAATTCCCAGAAAAAAAAAGTTTTCCCTTCCTTAGCTTTTATATGATTAATCAATTATTTGTGGCGACAGGAGACATTAAAAGTTCCAAGTGCTGACTCATTGAGTCATCTTGATGAAGATTATGACCTAGAGTCCAAGAATCTGACACCCAAAGAGGAGTATGTCATAAAAGAAGTTCTGAACGCCAGAAGATCAAGATCAAGATCTCCCAACACAAGTGAAGCTTCTCTCAGTACAGATACAAGTTCTGCTGAACCTAAAGTGAAATCATCAAAGTCAGATAAACCATCAAAATCATCAACCAACGCTACTGTCAAACAAGATGTTGCTAGTGTCAAAATGACTTCAACTGTACGCGTTGAGGAAAAATCCGGAGAGATCTTTGTGCCGGATTGTGTTGAAAACATTGCTGACCTGACCGTGGAGCATGTTAAGTATATGGCCGATAAGAAGCTGATGCAGGCCAAAGTCGGTGAACTGGGTGATTACTTTGATGTACCCCCAGTTAAGCCAGTTGAAATTCCTCAGGTGGTTATTGATAAAGCCGAAACAAAGGAAGTTAACAAGAATTTGGCTAAAGCAAATATTAATGCTACTGCTCTAGTTGGTGATGTGGAGAAAATGTATGAAGATGTTGATCCCCGACAATTTTCTCCTCTACCACAACCAAAGCAAGTTCATCCAAAGAATATTGACAATAGTTTTACAAAAGCCAACACAACTCCCAAAGATGTGGCTGTTACTGATCTTTATGATGAGGCAATGGAAGTTGAAGAGGTTGAATTTGAAACACCACGTGTTAAGACGGCAAAAGAAGAAAAGATATCCGCCAATCTGTACAAGGTAGAACAACAACCCCATCCAGGTTTAGTAACTGACATCTATGAACAGACAGAGATAGCCAAGGAGAGAACTCCGGATGAAAGATTCAATGAATATGAAGCTGTCATGAGAAATGTATCCAATGACAACAAAGCCAAAGCAGCCCGAGCACCAAAAGATGCATTAGTCGGAGATATCCATGATACATTTGAAACAGCAGCAGAACAGCCGGTCAAGAATGGAGTTGCTAGTGCATCAGCTGCCGCCAAGTCTGAGCCCAACCGGTTGACAAAAGCTCAGAAAACAGCTGCCAACACAGTTGGCCTTGGAGCTGAGAATAATGTCAATGATAACTTTGAGGAGCCTGGTCGATTGGCCAACACAGAAATAGCCTCACCCAAGGTGGCGCAAAATAAACGAGTTAAAAGTTCACTGCGCAAAGCATCCTCTTCTGTGAAAGATACATCAGTAACTGAGCTGAATGACCAGTTTATGATAACAGAGGAAGCGCCAGTAACAGCTGATAAAGTGTACACTACGGTGCCGAGTGTTGTCACTTCCGGTTATGCCACAGTTGCCAACAATTCTGAACAGGGATGCCAACATTTAATAATTTTTTTAATCTAGTACGGTTGAGGGAAAAATACAGGGTGAAAAAAATGGCTCACAATCTATACCTTCTTAGATACTTGAAATCTTAGAGATATACCCCGTAATATTTGAAGTTTTTGATGGGGCATGTAAAGGACTTTCTATAGATACATTGGCTAGGTCTCGTGCTGTAGTGCTCTGGAGAGGTGAGTAGATTCACAATTCAATATTGTTTTCTTATTGTCATTGTTTGAATATATGAATTATATTAACCAAAGTTGTAGGGTTTATAATGAAAATTGTGAGCAATTGATATTTTTAACAATCAGAAGTTTGAGTCAGAGTCAAGTAAAATCTTAAAATAATATTAGCAAATGTTGGTACTCATCAGGTTGCTCTTTATGAGGATATTGACCAACCCAAACCAAGGACGAAAAAGAAGCCAGCAGTGCAGCCAACTAAAGCAGAAGTCACCAGTCAGCCTGAGCTTGCAAGGTATGAAGAGTTTATAGTGTTTCCCTTAAATGCATTGCCAGTATAGAACCCCCCCCCCCCCTCTCAAATATCATTGAATTGAAATTAACATAAGGTGTGGGTGGGGTTTCTGTGCTCGACTATGCACTTTGTGGGAAATTGCCGCAATTTCAGCAATAAAAAAAGATTTAGCCCAATTCTAACATTTCTTATAGTAATTACTGAGATTTTAAGCAACAAGCAGAAATATCAAAATTATATTGAGCATAATGGATTTATTATTACTTAATCTTACACCAAATTACCATATACTCTAATAAAGTGAACGATTTAGGGGCTAAAATAATGATCGCCCACCCCCCCCCCCTTAACCCAATCCACTCCCCTCTACGGGATAAACGAATTGACCAATAACTGACAGGGAAATAGCAACCTGTAATAATATCCACCTATATTCTACATACATTATGATCATGCATCTTAATAATTTATATTTTTAGGGCGAGTACCACAGCAGTATCCCCTAAAATCCAGCCGCCAATAAGGAGTAGCAGCCAGCAGCCCAAATCAGCCGCCAGAGTCGTGGAGCCACCGCAACCGCCGCGTAGATCAGCTTCCACCCATCAACCAGGAGCGTTCAAATGCTGTGTTATTTTGTAATATTAAAAAGGATTTTAAAAATCTTATTTTTAAGTATTAAAATAAAAGTGATAAAGAAAAAATAGAAGCAGCTTAAAGTCCCTAATAAAAATGACGTCATACAATACATATGACCAATGATAGGTCAGTATACATTGTAATTGAACAATGGTAAAATGTATGCTGGCCTATCATTGGTCATTTGTATTGTATGACATCATTTTTATTAGGCACTATAAGCTTCAAATAAATATTAAAAGTCATAGATTAAAATAATGGATATAGAATACGTAGATATTTAGACAGCGGAATTTTTTCGTCAAATTGGATCTTGGACAAAGCAGCTTCGGACAAAGTAGCTTCAGGACAAAGTAGCTTCAGGACAGTTACTTAAGAAAAGTAGCTTCCTAAGAAATATAGTCTCCAATATGGCCGCAGCGCTCGGCCCCCTGGCCTGCCTAGCCGCGGGCGCTCGGCCCCCTTGCCCATAACCTAACCTAACCTATGTTAGCCTCAGAACATTTATTTAAGAAAAAAATCATCAACTGATAATACAAAGGTGGTTTAGAATTTCATAAATTTTTCAAAAAGTGGTTGATAGGCAGACCAGGGGGCCGAGCGCTGCGGCCATGACCTTTATTAACAGTGGAGGCTACTTTCCTTAGGAGGCTACTTTGTCCTGAAGCTACTTTTTCCTGAAGCTACTTTGTCTGAAGCTACTTTGTCCAAAGCTACTTTGTCCAAGATACGTCAAATTAGGTTGCTAATAAAGTCCTCAGATATGGTAAATAGGTTCCTCCATGGACAGGAAATTTGATGTGTGAATTATAAGGGAGGTATTGTTATATATTGTTGAAAATCATTTTATCAGGGTATGCAAGAATCTCTCCAATATCCATGTATTATATATTCATTTTGGAACCTTTTGAAAAATTTAATATTTATTTTTTTATCACTTTTGTAAAGATATATCCTTGAGAGAGAAAAAGTATTATTATTTTGAATCTAAGACTGTTTTTTATCATTATGTACCATTTTTGGCGACTTTTTTATATTTTCTGATTATTTTTAAGGGGAGGTTTTAGCCCAACCATAAAACATCTAACTCCCTTCCTGAAACTTTTTTTTATATTTTACGAGTACAAATGTAACTACTTACATGATTATTCTATTTGAGATTATTATTAACATAACTTTTTAACAGCGAAGCTACTCTATAATATACTTTGTCTGTTCGTCAGTTCGTGACGCTATTTGGGAAAATATGATTTTCTAAGCAAAATTTTTATTGAATATTCCTATGTGCATCTAATCTCTACATATTTTTGTCCGTTTGTCTGTAGGTCATAGTCAAAAGACATAAACCTTTATTTAAAGGTTTCGTGATTTTTTTTTTTTGAGTTTTTGCATTTTCTAACTCTTTTTTGTCTTTGTTATGACAACTAAACATCTGCTCTATAACTCACTTTGTCCGTTTGTTCACTACATGATTTTTATGTTTCGCTAATTATGGATGTTGTCATTCTTTTGTTTTACAAAACTAACCACTTAAATTGTCTTTTTTTATTTCTTTTTTGTAATATATCATCAATTTCATTTAAAGAAATTTTACCCTGTTTTTACTTTGAATAAATCTTTATAGAAAAAAAGTTGTTTTTTAATTTCATAAAAATATAAAGAATTTGAACTTTTTGTAAGTAGACCGTTCTTGGACAAGAGATATGGATTTCAAAGGTATTTTTTTTTAGCTTGGTTATTCAATAATTTACATATTTCTTAAGATAAATTATAGTTAGGTTAGGTTATATTGGGTACTGGGTAGCCCCGCAGTGTCAGGGCTCCTGCATGTGGTCAGGCATAGGAGAAAAAAAACTACCCTCTCGCTTATTTCAAA
This sequence comes from Acartia tonsa, assembly GCF_053477335.1. Classification (NCBI taxonomy): domain Eukaryota; kingdom Metazoa; phylum Arthropoda; class Copepoda; order Calanoida; family Acartiidae; genus Acartia; species Acartia tonsa. The sequence continues at coordinate 3,264,076 of NC_137273.1, read as the reverse complement.
TTCTTCTCCTTAGACAATCCTTCTATAAAAGTAACGGGAAATGTGTCTGTATGTAGCTTAAGATATTGCTAAGATATATGGTTCTCATTTACAGTGAAGAGTTCTGATTGGTTCAGGGAAGGTTTTTTCTAAGTGAAATCACCAAAAGAAAGAAAAACACACCCCATACCCAAATTTTTTTACTTTTTCTTTTTAAAGATAAAATTAAAAGTATATGGTCGACTTACCTTCCTCCTTTTCCCTCAAGTGCCCCTAGAGGCCTTATGGGGGCGTAGCCATGAGTCTTAAGTAAAATGACAAATGAGTTTTTGCTTAGAGATAAGTAGTGTTACCAAAAAGTCAGATTATGACGTCAAAAAAATTAACCCATGAGAGGCCACTATAAATTTTACCATTGGTCAATTACTTTGTATACTGGCCTCTCATTGGTTAATTAATTTTTTTTGACGTCATAATCTGAGTCATCCACTTTTGCTAGCTGGGTAATTTCTAATCCGATAGATAGAATAACATTAAAACTTCAAAATTACTTGAAATAAAAAAAAGCCTTAGTACACATTTTTAGATCTTTCTTATTACAACCATTTTTAGAAACCAAAGCTGTATCCAAAACAACCACGGACAAGGCACAAAATTCCAGCATTTTTATGTGGCTTCTACCCTCGCTCCTTGGATTCTTAATCTACTGGTTGTTTAAGGTATTTATAAGTCAGACTATCTAAAACTTTCTACCAATACATTTTTCTGTTTAATTATCTATTCTTCTATCTATCTGTCTATCTATCTATCTATCTATCTATCTATCTATCTATCTATCTATCTATCTATCTATCTATCTATCTATCTATCTATATATCTATCTATCTATCTATCTATCTATCTATCTATCTATCTATCTATCTATCTATCTATCTATCTATCTATCTATCTATCTATCTATCTATCTATCTATCTATCTATCTATCTATCTAACTATCTATCTATCTATCTATCTATCTATCTATCTATCTATCTATCTATCTATCTATCTATCTATCTATCTATCTATCTATCTATCTATCTATCTATCTATCTATCTATCTATCTATCTATCTATCTATCTATCTATCTATCTATCTATCTATCTATCTATCTATCTATCTATCTAACTATCTATCTATCTATCTATCTATCTATCTATATATCTATCTATCATCTATCTATCATCTATCTATCTATCTATCTATCTATCTATCTATCTATCTATCTATCTATCTATCTATCTATCTATCTATCTATCTATCTATCTATCTATCTATCTATCTATCTATCTATCTATCTATCTATCTATCTATCTATCTATCTATCTATCTATCTATCTATCTATATATCTATCTATCTATCTATCTATCTATCTAACTATCTATCTATCTATCTATTTATCTATCTATCTATCTATCTATCTATCTATCTATCTATCTATCTAACTATCTATCTATCTATCTATCTATCTATATATCTATCTATCATCTATCTATCTATCTATCTATCTATCTATCTATCTATCTATCTATCTATCTATCTATCTATCTATCTATCTATCTATCTATCTATCTATCTATCTATCTATCTATCTATCTATCTATCTATCTATCTATCTATCTATCTATCTATCTATCTATCTATCTATCTATCTATCTATCTATCTATCTATCTATCTATCTATCTATCTATCTATCTATCTATATCTATTTATCTATCTATCTATCTATCTATCTATCTATCTATCTATCTATCTATCTATCTATCTATCTATCTAGATGTTCCTTGAGAAGAATGTGAAGCCTCCAGAACCTGTACACGAAGCTCTAGAGGATTATTCTTATTTCAATATTCTGAGGTGGCCTTAAAGTTTGGTAATCAATGTTTACCTATCGCATCGTATTATAGACAGCTTTCCGCATGTATTAAAAAAGGTTAAAACCAGCTTCGATAGCTTTGAGAGGCTAAAAGGCACAGGCTAACCATTTTTAATTTTAATATCAGTAGAACATTGTCTGTAAACCGATGCTATACATGATTTATCAGTTTGGATGAGAACCTTATTTAATCCACCGGATATTAATCGGTTTCGAAGCCATACTGGAAAAATTATTATGTTATCTTAAACTTTTGACTAAGGTGTTATAATGCAATCGATGAAAAACTATTTTATCTAAATTAATTACCAAGAAAGAAATATTAAAATGTCATGTAAATTTAAAGGGAAAATATTTTTTTTTATTTGAAAATATTATTATTTAGTCACTTTTTTTTCAATAAAGTAATTTTTAAGAGCGAAGCTTTTCTATAATTAGGGTCGGTTCGTACGTCCGTCCGAGATAGATATCTTTTTTTCGTTAATTTAGGCATGTTAGAATTGTCCTATCGACTTTGCATGGTGATACCTGTAGTAGTTAGGTACGATTTAGAAAGCGTAGCAACTCTATAATCATTACCAGAATGTCCGTACGTCCATTTTAAACATGTTGATTTTTCTACCTTTTTAACAACAAATTTTTATGTGATCTAATTATCCGTTTGATCTGATTTTTAGTATATTGATTCCTGGGACAACAAAGAACAATATTATAAGCGAAGCAACTCTATAATCAAGTCCTAAAAATGTAATTATGTCCATAAACATTATTCTGTATCAAGCAGTTTTTCAACAAATTTACTCACAATTTTGGTTCGACTCTTATAATTTTATATTCTGATTATTCAGTTCAGACACTATACACGTGTTAATGTCCGTTTGTCCTACCGTTTCAGTCGCTTTTATGGATGTTGTCATCCTTGTTTAAAATATAATAATGAAATTACTGTAAAAAATTATTATTTTGTGTAGCTAGCATTCCTTATAAGTTACTTTTATAGTATAGGGTGTTTATAATTAACTGACAATTTTAAATTTAGCAAGAAAAATTTAAATTTATATTTTTTCTCTCATATTTGCTTAAAGAATACATATAAATTTTTAGATGATATTCCACAAAACGGCTTGAAAATCCTTTAAAAATTTAGCATTTTTAGCATTAAAAACAACATTTCGGCATGTTCTATACAGGCTGTACCAAATATGGAATTCTAGGTTTGATCTTAGCTTTTTTACACAACTCTTCTTGAAGATATCTTTAACAGTAACCGAATTCAACTAAAATAGTTTTTTGTCATTTTTTAAAAAATCGTTTCTATATTAATTTTGTAAAAATATTAAAAATTTCGTTGTGATTTTATTTTAATAATTAAAATTGTTGGTTTTTTGTAATTACCTTGAATTTATAATTCTAGTCTTATTCATTATCAGGTATTAAAAATATGTATCATAGCATAAATTTTTGTTAAGTTTTGAATTTAAGTTTATTCTTTTAAAAAATTTAATTTTGTAGTTTTTATTTAGAATTGTATTTATGATAATGTAGATTTTTTTGTTGAAAAATAAAGATATTATTTTGACGGGTTTTTTTTAATTAAATTAAGTTTTCTATATAAATGAAAGTTAAATGTTGCTATGCCCCTAGTAATTTTTTCTTAAAGGAAGTTTTATTCTAAGTTTCTAAAAACAAAATCTTATCATATATGTGTGTTATTTATTTATCTACAACAATTAGGTATAGAAAACAGGATTAAACAGAAAAAAAGTATCTAAAGGAAGGGAATATTGGACTTACTGGTGCCCAAAGTTTTAAAATTTATTTTATCGCATTCATTAGCTTACAAATTTTTAAATTGTGGAGTCTTAATTGGATATTAGCTTGTTCAAACTAGCAAATAAATATTATGTTTCAAAAAATAAAAGCAATGTAGTTCATTCTTCAGGTACTATCAGAAATCTTAAAAGGAGAAAGTTTTGACACATCTAGTTTGTACTACCAGCCCAATTAAGATTTGTTGAAAGTTTTTATGTTCAGAATGTAAATTAAAATTTTGGGAACCAGAAAATAATGGGTATAGTCCCTTACGTATCATCGCACCTTATGGGGCAATTCTTTGTATTTTTCACAGTAGCCTTTCTCCTATTTCTAGCCCCTGCGGGGGGCTCTAACCCTGCGGGTCCATTAACCTATCCCTGTGGGGCAATCACCTAACCCAATATAACCTAACCTAAAATAACCTATAAAAAAGCCATTTTTAAAATACGACGAATCGTCCCTTATGGGCGATGTTACGAAAGGGACAATTCCCAAAAATGTTAGTTCAATGTCCCCTGGGCGTGGTAAATAACTTGTTGATTAATTAGCGCCACAGTATCTATAACGTCCTCCTATGGGTGTATCACTCAGATAATACACGTAGTACTTTCCACAATTTGTCACTTTCCCTTCAATTTTTATTATATTGGAATAACTAATATTAGCTGCTGCACTCCTAGCTTCAAGGAATCTATAATTGATGATAGGTGAGGGCAGAAAAATAGTAGTAAAACATCCAAGACTTAAATCTAGATTCATAATAGTAAAAAAGAGATTAGTTCAGTTTTAAATGAGATTTTAAACTTTATTCTTCTATATAATATTTTTTCTTATTTTTGTAGCTTGTACTTATTGCTATTATAATTAATTTTTTTATTATAAATAATTTGATGATCTGAATTTTTGCCTTGGAATAGGCATCTTTTGGCCTACTCTAACCCCAGAATAAAATATTAAATCAGAAACCCTACCAACTTAAAAACTAATTCAATCCAGTAATACGAGCAATTAAATTTAAAAAACTGCCTCATTGTACTAAAATGAGTACATTTATGTTCCTACACTGTGTCCAATTGGTCCAATTTAGGGATTGTGCATCTATATTTTGTATATTTATTATTATTCCATTACTCCTGCCTATTCTCGAATACTCGCAATCCCTGCCGTACCCATTCTCTGTGGTCAGATCAAAGCACAGTGTTATGTCCACTGTCTCTCCATGTGCCTCTGGGAGGCTAGAATTGGTCCAGCCTGGAGCATAGGTGCCGCAGGACCCGAATCCAGGTGTTGAGGGTGCCAGAATTCTACCAGCCTGTTCCAATTAAACTTAATTATATATTCAAGAGTTGACTTTGGATAAAGATTGATAAACATGTTTACTTATTTGTTAGCTAATACTTTGATTGGTAAGTTTAAACTAAAAGTGTCAAAACTGTTCAACCAATAACTTTAGAAAGGGTGATTTTATTATACTTGGGGTGTACATGATTTTTTTGTTCATGGTCTTATCGTTTTAGTTAACTGTAATTAACCTCTAATATTTAACACAAAAATTATTTTCGGATCTACTGCAGTTCACGGTAAAATATTGCTGGTAACGAAAATTGCCAAAAATCTATAAATTTTAAAGGCTGCTAGCTGCCAAACGTCTGAACGTACAGATCATGCCCGTACACTGTTTTAAGCGGCATAAGAAGGCCTACAAATAATCTGAAATATCCATAAATCATTAATGCATAATTTTCTCGCAGTGCAGAGAAATGCGCGAAAAAAGCTTATTTACGCGTTTTTTCTTCAGTGAAGCTTTTACTGTGCATAATTGGATCTTGGCTATTACAGATTATTTGTAGGCCTTTTTATATCGCTTAAAATGGTGTGCGGGTATGGATCTGTACGTTCAGCCGTTTGGCAGCTAGCAGCCTTTAAAATTCATAGATTTTTGGCAATATTCGTTACCAGCAATATTTTACCGTGAACTGCAGTAGATCCTTATTTTCTAATAAAGTTTAGTAACTTTTAGGTTACTTAACCTTATAATAGAATTTTTGGGGGATAGAACAATGGACGATATATTGATGTACATCCTTGATTATGTAAATTAATGTTTGTAATATAGTCGCTGAACTCTTTAGAATCAATATAATAAGTTCCTGTTGAAGAAATCTGTACCAGCCACTTCCTGTCCAGCGGACACTTTGAGTGAAATCGGTTTTTATATTATCCACAAAATCTTCCTACAATATTCATTAATCTTGCAAACACAAAACAAGACCGACAATGATAACATCCATAAAAGCGAAGCTCTGAAACGGTAGGACAAATGAACATTAACACTTGCAGAGTGCCATAACTGAATAATCAGAATATAAATGTATAAAATTAGAAAAAAAATTAAGCAAATTTGTTGAAAAACCACGCTAATACAGGATGATGTTTAAGGACATACTTACATTTTTAGGACTTGAGTATAGAGATGCTTTGCTTATAACATTGTACTTTATTGTCCTAAGAATCAGTATTTCAAAAATCAGATCAATGGAATGATTCTATCATTTAAAATTTGTTGTTAAAAAAGGTAAAAGTCAACATATTTAAATGGACTTACTGACATTCTGGTAACGATTATAGAGTTGCTACGCTTTCTAAAATGTACCTAACTACTACAGGAATCACCATGCAAAATTTGAATTCAATAGGACAACTCTAACATGCCTAAATTAACGTAAAGAGTTAACCGTTACGAACAGACGGACGGACTGACCAACCCTTATTATAGAAAAGCCTCGCTTTTAAAAAATAAATAAAGTAAATTATATTCAAATAATAATATAAAAAAAAGATTAATGGATAAAATATAATTTATATTTCCATTTTCCTTGACATAGTGCGTTACTTGAAGAAAACTGTATCTATCAAGAAACAATATACCCATACATACTCTACTTGTGACAATTTAAACTAGTATAATAAAACTGGCGGCTTCGCCCCTAGCCTCTAGGGGCTTTGCCCCAAGAGGTATAATTACATCTTTTATTACCTGAAGATCCCCCACTAAAACACTATTTTAAATATTTTTTTTTTAAATGGCGGGGGGATTTTTTGTTTTATGGGGGGTTGGGGGTGTCCCATCCCCTTAGAAAATAGCCTAAAAACACCACAGGACCAGTAGGTATATGTCCTGAAGAGTAGAATCCGATCGGTTCAGTGGTTACCGAGATCTTAAGACACAGACGGACAGACATCATTCTACTTTGTATTATAGATTAACAGAACCCAGGAATGAAATGGACTTTGGACTGTAATTACACTCCATAACCACTCCATTATTCGTTGGCTCAAAAATTTTAAGTAGTTTTCCTAAATTTAGATTGGAAGTACCAAACTAATAGTGTCCAAACTTTTCAACCAACAAGTTCTAAATTTACAGAATGGATAATTATTCTTGAAGATATGTTTCATTTTATTGTCCATTGTCTTATCCCTTAAGATCCTTGCTTAAACCATTTAAATTGCATATCAACAAAATGACTGAAATTTTTACAGGATCAGATGTATATTTAAGTAGTTTTTACAGATATTTGACGTCAAATCTTAATTGACAAGGGTCAGTTTTGTGTGTGAGTGAAGATTAAATAATATGTTCCTGTCCATGGGCTGTACTTCTATCAGTCTCATCTAATATACCATACTTTAAACATTGTTCTTCGCCTGAATGTTTTAAAAACTAGGATCTAGTGCAGTTCACACTGTAAAATTATAGTTTGAAATTCCTAATCTTAACTAAACCATTGCCATTTAGCTTTGAGAGATGCGTAGATTTCATATCTGGCAACTAGAAAATCCAAAGAAATCTAATTTTTGAGAAAAATAAGTTTGAAAATTTCAAGTTCCATTTTCATCCATTAGGAGTTCCCGCACAATCACGACAAGAAAACAAAGATTTTTATTTTTGAATTTGGTACAAGTCTGTTTTTAAAAATTCTTCATAAAACCACTAAAGGGAGTTACTCAATGGTCATTTTATCAGTTGCTTTGCTAATGTCACACAAAATTAGCAATAAATCATATGAGACAAAATTAATTGGAATATTATATAACTCACAAAATATTTTTTAATGCCTAAAACCCATCCTAAATTGTTAAACATACATAAACAATTGATAGTCTGTCAAAAAAAATTAATTTAGTCATGAAAAAATACAAAATTAATTTGTTTCGTTTTGACTTTAGCAACGCCATCAACTTTAACACATTGAAGAGGAGTTACTAATTTTGTTCTAAAACGCACAATTTTCAGAGTTAAAACATAATTAATACCTTAATCTATTTATTTAAACTTGCTTGACAATCGAAAACCTTTAAATCAACACATTTATTAATGTGTAGGAGTACAGCTCTTCACAAGTAATTTTTACCTGGAGGTCGATTGTTGAAAAACCCTGGCCTAATTTTGACAAAAAAAAAAACAAGTACAAAAGAAAGAAAGCTAGATTTTTGGAAACAGATTAATCAGTTATAGAACTAGTTAGAATAACGTCTCCAATCTAGAATTGATACCATAATTTACTCAAGTATAGACTATTCCATTTATGAAAAAACATTGATATTAGGCCAGGGTTTTTCCACAATCAACCTCCAGGTAAAAATTACTTGTGAAGAGCTGTACTCCTACACATTAATAAATGTGTTGATTTAAAGGTTTTCGATTGTCAAGCAAGTTTAAAGGAAAAGTTTAAGGTATAAAACTCATGAAATTATTCAAATGAGAACAAAAATACAGTTATAACATTTTTGTGTTGGCAGCCATGGCTTCACCTAAGATGATAAGGAAAAAATAAATTTTTCTTTATATTTATAAAAAAAAAAGGTAACTCTTTTAAAACAAACTATCAATTGTTAATGTATTTTTAACAAGTTAGGATAATTTTAAGGCCTTTTCCTTTGATGCGTGATTTTTCTGTATTAACATGTAATTTCCTCTCATATCCAGAGTGTTTTTTGAAAAACTTCATAAAACTAAACTTGCAAAGAATTTAAAAATATGGCAATTTGTTTTTCTTATCATGGATAAGTGTAAGCGGATGAAATTTTAACTTGAAATTATTTTTCTAATATTAGATTTCTTTGGATTTTCTAGTTGCCAGAAATGAAATCTAAGCATCTTGTATAGCTAGTGGTCTAGTTAAAATCGGGATTTTCAAACTAAATTTTATAGTAATGGCCTGTGTTACGTTTGTGTTTGCCTTCAATAAACTTGTATAGTGTACCCTGTGTCTTTGGGTAGAAGCGAAGCTTCTATACAGAACTAGGTCTTAGTTCATCCGTCCGTCATGTCCGTCGCTCACGCTCTTTCCACTCCACTAACAATAACCTGAAAATTCAAGCACTTCTTCAGGAGTCAAACCAAGTGTTTTTTCTGTCAAAATCTAAAACAAACAATATTGATTCACACTGCGTTCGAAGGTTCTTTGACTTTAGTGTCAGAACCTAAATTGGGACATAGTGCATTTCATTACCCTAGGTTAGGTAACTTCATTTCACTTTTCAAAAAAATCTAAAATGCAGCCGTTTTTGAGAAAATTATATTTGGAAATTTCAAGTTCAATTTTCACCCACTAGGAGTTATCGCATAACCATGACAAGAAAAGCAAAGATTATTTATTTAAAATTTTTAACAAGTTTGTTTTTATAAAGTTCTTCATAAAATCACTCCTGAAGTGAGTTGATTCATTGCCATTTTTGTCAGTTGCTTTGCTAAGGTCACGGAAATTCAGCCTTAAATAAATCATATATAGAGAGGTTTTATGACTGACTTTATAAAAGCAAAGTTGTTCAAAATTTTTAATAAATAATCTTAGCTTTTCTTGTCATAATTATGCGGTAACTCCTAGTGGATAAAAATTGAACTTGAAATTTTCAAATCTAATTTTCTCAAAAACGGCTGCATTTTAGATTTTATTGAAAAGTGAAATAAAGTTACCTAACCTAGGGTAATGAAATGCACTATGTCCCAATTTAGGTTCTGACACTAAAGTCAAAGCACCTTCATACAGCGTTGCTACCAAAGACCTACTCTACAAAAGACCTACCCCTACAAAAGGTCTACTCTACAAAAGACCTACCCCTACATAAGACCTACTCTAAAAAAGACCTACCCCTACATAAGACCTACTCTACAAAAGACCTATGAATATATATTGTTATATAAACATCAAATTTATTAATAAAGTAATACATAATCAATACATGGCCGCAGCGCTCGGCCCCCTGGCCTGCCTAGCCGCGGGCGCTCGGCCCCCTTGCCTATAACCTAACCTAACCTTACCTAAATATTGTAAAAAAAAATATCAAAATTTGAAAAAAATCTACCAACCACTTTTTGTAAATCAACGAAATTCTAAAATATAATTAAGTTAATGTACGATAAACATTCATACATTATTACATATAAGTTAGGTTAGGTTAGGTTATAGGCAAGGGGGCCGAGCGCCCGCGGCTAGGCAGGCCAGGGGGCCGAGCTCTGCGGCCATGACCTTCTAGCATTACGATTTTTTGTAGAGTAGGTCTTTTGTAGGCGTTGGTCTTTTGTAGAGTAGGTCTTTTGTAGGCGTTGGTCTTTTGTAGAGTAGGTCTTTTGTAGGCGTTGGTCTTTTGTAGAGTAGGTCTTTTGTAGGCGTTGGTCTTTGGTAGAGTAGGTCTTTTGTAGGCGTTGGTCTTTTGTAGAACCGACGAGTTTATTGTGTTTATCAGTCTGAAATCTAACAATGCAAGTTTGGGGGTGGGGGGTTGATTTATCATCGAGAAGCGTAACTGCTAGTTAAATATATCAAGTAGAAAGATATCTTGTCTGTCTGAAAAGATCTTGCTAACAACTAAACTAATTGATTTCTTCATTTAAGAGATGCTTTACATATTTTCCAGGATGGTTGTATGCTATTTTATATATAAGTGTTGGAATTGTTTTGGGTAATTTTCCCCACACGTAATTAAATTCTATTCACATCGTTTTTTGTAAAAGTAAAAATATAATGTTTAAAATGGACATACGGACAGATGGATGGTCCATCCCTAAAAGTGAAAAGCTTCACTTAAGAATAGTTATTTCTCACATCGTATTATAAACGGCTTTCCGCGGATATAGAATGTACAATTATAAGATTAAAACTAGTTTTTTTTAGCCCCGAGGTGCCGAAGGCTAAAAAAAAACTGGTTTTTATCTTATGATTGTACATTTTTATATTCGTAGAAAGCTATATATAATTCGGTGCTAGACATAGTTTTTTGTATGAGAACCGGTTCCTATCCACCGGATTCGAATGAATACGAGAAAACAAAATTACTTTTCTGTCAAATGTTATTTTTTACATTACTGGTTACTTTGTTAGCTTAAAGATGTTTTCGAGATTTTAAGTAACATGCATACATAAAAAATTAGTATACAAATATCTTCTCCTAATTAAGTATTTCTAATGATTTTTGAAATTTTAACTTTAAGCAGATAACAAGATATTTTGAAAGCAAAGATTCTCTATAACTGACCTTTTCTACATTTTAGCTGCATAATTTTTTGCCTATATTTCATTTATTTAGTTTTTCTGAACTACTGGCTACTCCCCCTAGAAGCCTCAAGGGGCACTTGAAGAAGGGGGGGGGGAGAATTGGCTCTTCACTATTGATTTTAATCTTTCAAAAATTAAAAATAAGTTGTGGGAGAGGTATTTTTTCTAGGGGCAATTGCTCTTGGAGGGTGGAGGTAACTTCCTCCATATTATCAGTATCACCCTTCCCTAGAGTTATAAGAAGCTTCACTGTAAAGGAGATCCATATCAAGATCTTAGGCTACAGACAAACTCACATGCTGTTACTTTTATCTAGGGATTAGTTATTTCTCGCATCGTATTATAAACAGCTTTCCGCGGATATAGAATGTACAATTATAAGATTAAAACTACTTTATTTATCCCCGAGGCGCTGAAGGCAAGGGCTAAAAAAAACTAGTTTTAATTTTATGATTGTACATTTTATATTCGTAGAAAGCTGGATATAATACGATGCTGGACAAAGGTTTTTTTCGGTTCCTATCCACCGGATTCGAAATAATACGAGAAAATGTATTATTTACTTTTAGACTATTAACTGAAGGACAATTGTCAAAAAATTAATAATAATATGACTATTTATCGGGGAGGCAGGGAAGAAGTGTTCGCTCGTTGGTTTAAATCTTTGTGATTTATTAAATCTTTACTGATATGATGAAACTAGCAGTATCCAAACTTTTTAACATATAGTTTAGTCTACAGAATGGGTAATATTATTACATTAATTGATAATGCACATTAATTTATCGCCCATTGTCTTATCCCTTAAGATCCGTAAATAAGAGAATTTCACCCCCTTTCTTGTGTATCTAAGTAAAATTGTATTTTAATGAAGTTCAAATTGTTGCAAAAAGAAATTTTACACTTTGTTTATTTTTAGTCACGCTGCTACACACTAGTCTTTTATTGACTTTGTTCGTACGTTTGTTTATCCAAATACGTCACTAGCACGCAAAGTACCCAGAAGAGCATTGAAATCCCCTCCCTCCCCTTTTTAAAAAATAAATTAAAAACAAGAGAGGTAGTTTTCATTTGCTAGTTTATTACATTAGTTCATGTTAGGTTAGGTTGTATTATTATTGGGTAGCCCCGGGGGTTAAAGCACCGCATCTATAGGCCCCACAGGGTTAGGTCTCTCACAAAGGTTAAGCATAGTGAAAAATAGACACAGTGCTGCTTATCAGTGCTCATTAGACACTTTAAGTGTAAGCACAAAATAAAAGTTATAACAGCCAAAACAAAATTTGTAAGCCCCAAAAAGTTTCATTTTTCCTTCATAGTAGTTTATCTACTCTATAACTAGGATATTCGTCGGTCTTTATTTGCTAATTAGTAGCCATAGCCTTATGTTAATAGCTAACCATACTTTTCATTTATTAATTTTCAAGTTTTTTAATGCCTTATATTTTTTTCAAATCTGGTGATAAATAAGGAAGTTGTTAGTAAAGAATATTTCGCCACCTAAAAACAGAAATGTTCTTGTTGCATAATTGTTTTAAAAGTCATCTATTTTAAGTCCTCACCTTTTACTTTACTTTCCTTTGATAATGGATATATTATTACTTGGATGTTGCACCAGATTTTCATGTACCCTGATAAATTGATGCTCGCAGCTGGCTAATCCACGCCCTTTTCCCCATCCCCTCCCCTCCTACTGGATGAACGAACAGATCAATAATTTAACGACAAATTTTCCTCTGCAAATATATCCATGTATATCCAATATCAATTTCTATTATACAATGTTCAAAACTAACATATTAAGATTTTATAAACGGTTAGACCGCAATTTTAAGGGAAGCTTGGTATTAGATTACATTAAAGTTCTAGGCAAAAACTTACATTTTTTATCATTATTTTGTACCTACTAAAAAATGTTATTTATTTGGTTTTGTTAGCAGTTGTATATCAGAGAGGGAGGAGACATTCAGCTGTTTATTACACTAGTCCCCAAAGTTTTATAATAACGCTTTCCTATTCGTTGGCTTAGCAACTTTTGATTTGTTGGTTCATTAAGTTTATTGTCCAAGCGTTTCAACAGCTTATTGTAATCTACAGAAGGGGTAATTTTGTGTATCATCATTAGGGATGTATATAATGTGTCGGCCATTGTCTTATCCCTTTAGTTCCCTAGTTGTATACATATTTTCTAACATGTATAGTATGACCCGATGTGGACCTTATTTGAACCTAATAATGCCTAATACCGCTTATTTATTCTACAAGGAATTATATAAAATTATTTTTTCAAAAGAGCGCTTCGCGCACACAACTTGCAAATTTCTGGGCACGCCCCTTTGTACAGACATGTTTGCGTTTGTTTAAAAGCCAAGACATTTTGCAAAAATGTCACTTACCCAACTTTTAAAGCTAATTAAAACATTTTCAAGCATTAATCACTAGAAATGCGTAGCAATTCTACATACAATAAACTAGCCTAATTTTGTCGTTCAAAATTGGGGCTCGGAAGCAGTAGTAGCTTTTAAAAAAGCAGTGCGACTGTAGATTATAATTAATGGCTGAAACGTTTGGACACGCAACTTAATGAGCACACAAAATCAGAAATCAATAAAAGTCCCGAAAGTTGTAAAGCCAACTAAAAAGAAAACATTATTATAAAACTTTGGGGACTAGTATAATAAACAACCCAATGTCCTCTCCCTTCATGATATCATGCTTAGTGCAATTTACCTATCTTTAAATCCAAATATAAATTTCAATTGCCAAATAAAGATCTCAAATGTCTCTGTGTCCTAATTAATTTGTAATCAAAACGAGGAAAACAAAATTTGAAATATATTTATTTTAATTTTAAATAAGAATATATCTATTTTCTTCAAAATATCTGCTTCTAAACACTTAGGAAAAAAATCGAAGCTTTTTTTAGTGCCTATTAAAAATAACGTCATACTGGCCTTCTATTGTTCAATTAAAATGTATACTGGCATGAAATTGATAGTTTACTCTGCGTTTTGGCCTATCAATGGTCATTTGTATTGTATGATGTCATTTTTTGGTTTTACAACTTGTTAACAGTTGATTTTCCATTTTAAAAATGATTTTTTATAGAATTTTTGTTTATGAATTAAGCAAATAACGAACAAATTTAATAACAGAGCTGCTATATTTTATACTTTCAAAATTGCATTTAGATCACATTTTTTTTCGCAGAAATATATTTTTCTTAGGATGTATCTACGATAAAAAGAGAGTATTTTCTTTAAATTATTATTATTCAATTATATTTTTATATTTTAAATACCTTCAATAAACAAGAAAGATACTGTCAAGGATGTCCAAGCTAACATCCTTAAGGTTACGGTTATGAATATTAACAGGTATGCTACACATCCATAAGAATCTACAAATCAATTCTTTAAAAATCCATGAAACACAGATTTTAAAAAATATGTTGAATAAAAATTTTATTTTGTCCAGACCAATAGGAAGATCTAGAAGTCCAAACCTACAAGTTCCACCAGGTTGGTAGATAGATAGATATATAGACATATAGATAATTAACAGACAGACATACATACAAAAAGATAAAATGTCAGACAGACAGACAGACAGACAGACAAAAAACAGACAAACAAACAAAAAAACAGACAAACAAAAAAAAGACAGACAGACAAATAGATGGACAGACAAACAGATAGACAGTGGACAAACCAACAGGGAGAAGAACACATATAGATGGTTAGATGGTAGATAGAAAGACTTTTAAGATTGATAGGAAGATTGATAGATAGATAGATAGTAGACCAACAGACAGACAAATAAACAGAAAGATAGACAGACAAAAATATAGATATACAAATATATAGAAAGACAAACAGAATGACAGACAAAAAGACAGACTTGTAAACAGACAGATAGACAAATAAACACTAAACAGACAAACAAACAAAAAGACAGACAGACAAATGATGGACAGAAAGATAGACAGACAAAAAAACAGACTTGTAAACAGACAGACAAAAAGACAGATATACAAATATACAGAAAGACAAACTGAGAGATAGACAAAAAGACAGACTTGTAAACAGACACACAAAAAAAGACAGAAATACAAATGCACAGAAAGACAGACAAAAAGACTGACTTGTAAACAGTCAGACAAAAAGACAGACAGACAAATAAACAGACAAACAAACACATAGATAGGCAGGCAAACAAACAGATAGACTTATAGATGAATAGACTTTTTATATAAAGAGGAAGATAGATAGACAATAGACATATTAAAATACAGACAAGCAGGTATATTACTATATAAATAGACAGTAGACAAACAACTAGACAGATAGATTGATAGATCTTATATAAATCCACAGTACATTTAAAATTTGTATATTTTAAACCTATTTGTGTTTGAAACCTTTTTGTTTATTATTTTTCCATCAAAAACTGTCAGAAAGAGGGCATTTTTGTAATCCATCTATTTATTCCTTTTTAACTAATTAATTTTTTATTATTTTTAATTGTAAACTTAAAAAGGCAGGGATATTGGACTGGTCCTCAAAGTTTTATAATAACGTTTTCTTATTCGTTAGCTTAAGTTTTGGGACTTTTATTGAATTTGGTAGGTTCTTAAGTTAAGTGACAAAGCGTTTCAACCACTGATTTTAATCTACAGAAAGATTAATTTTGTGCGTCATCATTGAGGATTTAAATCAATTTATCGGCCATTGTCTTATTCCTTTAGTTCCTTGATATAAAGGCCAAAAAAATAAGATATTTTGTTTGAATTAGTGAACTTAAAAACTGCTGAATGTAGAAAAATTGTACACTGAAAAAATGCCAAAGAATTTTGACAACATTTTTAGGCTCAAATTTTGTAAAAATATTTTCAAACAGCACACACATTTTAAGCAGGGATCTAAAGGGATAAGACAATGGCTGATAAATTAATGTGCATCCCAATAATTATACACAAAATACCCCTTCTGTAGATGACAATTAGTTGTTGAAACGCTTGGACGCACAACCAATCAAAATTCAATAATATAGTCCCCAAAGTTATTAATCCAACGAAGAGGAAAACGTTAATATAAAACTTTGGGGACTAGTGTAATATCCCCTCCCTCCCTGCATTTTAAGTGATAAATCAATTATAAGACAATTAATACATTTTATTTCAAAGCCTTTTTACTAATGCATATGCTTAAATAAAAATAACAGAATGTATGGGTGAGGGTACTCTTACAAGAAAAATCGCCCATGAAAAGTCGTACTCTATTACCCCAAAAAATTAGTTACTTTAAAAAAAAAACTAAAATTGAAAGTGAAAGTGAAGGGACTGCTTAACCCCCTTAGAGGACTCTAGAGGCGTAGCCCCTAGTTGTAAATGAAAGACAAATAGAAAAACTAAATAACTTATATACAGTTGCTAATTTCATGCATTTTTCAAATTAGGTTTTAAAAAATCAAAATGTCTTTTGAATAGTTCTGTCACAAAATTGACTCATAATTGGAGTTTATTTGCAATAATTTTTAATTTTGTTTTTTACAATATTTATTATATTTTTATATTTTATCAAAAAATCTAGCGGCTACAACCGTTTTACAGAGAAAAAGAGTATTATTTTTTTTGGTGGGGGGGGGGGGGATAAGGTTCATTTATAAGGGGCGCGGAACTTTACCAGGACCCATAAGAAACTTTACTGAAAAGGAGAACCTTATCGATCCAGGGATTAGCGATACAGAAAGGCAAACATACATCATGTAACTTTTATATAATATTAAAACAGTTGCTTTTCTTAAAAGTATTAGGTAATATTTTTCAAGTTAAGTTTTATAACTCTATACATGTATACAAAAAGTAACTTTCGTGTATGTCCAGTAAGATCTCGTGGAGAGATACACCAATTTCTCAACCAATTTTAGGGAAGCTTAGTATTAGTGCCCGTAAGATTATCTATAATACAAAGTATAATGATGTCCGCCCGTCTGTCTGTCTGTCAATCTTGAAAAGAAAGCATTATGGGGAACCCATACATTTATAGTTCGCAGCACCAAAATATATTGTTGTTTTTTTAGATATGTTCGAAATAAGTGGTTGCATCTCCAATTTTTTTTTTAAATTTCCTCTTGGGGCAAAGCCTCTAGAGGCTAGGGGCGAAGCCGCTATTGGGCTATAATGCGGAGAAAAGATCATTCCCTCTTAAGTGAGGAGAAAATCTTATTTCCACCAACAATTTTTTTTCTTTTGCACATATAACAAAGCTAGTGAATAACGATAATTAATGAAAAATGTCATAACGGACGGATATTTCAACTTATTGAGTAGCTACGCTGACAGATATGGACGGACAAATCCCGTGTTTCTACGTCGTTGTAAATATCAGGTAAACGGGAGTTGCACTTTTAAAATGCGAATCGGAAACAGGGTTAGAAATTCAAATCAGTGAATTATAGAATTATAGCATTTCTTCACCATAATTTATGTTTTTTGGTGGGGTTGTATATCAAAACCTAAGCTAATATTGGGTCAGGATATGAAATTAACCGCTTTAATAGTGTGTTTCGTTTATTCTGCCTTTTCTACTATTTTTCCATAACACAAGCCCTTTCTCAGTGCGAATTTGCGTCATTTTAAAACAGCAGTTTAGCGTCGTCGGGGCGTATTCAGTTGTAAGAAAGAAGGTTGGGTTACTAGGCAAACAAAATAGAAGATTTTTACATTTAGGATGTAAAAAAAAGTATACAGAGTTCTAAATTCTTGGCTTTTACAGATTAACTGCTAATTGAACTAGGGAGTTTATATTTAAATTGCCAAGTCATGTAGAAAACTACCCCTCTCTCCCCTAACTTATTTTTAAATTAATTGAAAATAAGGATAAGGGTTTAGTTTTGGTGTAGTGGTTTATTACCTCAGGGTAAGTTATGTTATGTTAGGTTGAATGGCACCACAGGGTTAAGGCACTGCAGTTTTTGGCTTTGGGGTTATGATAAGTATTTTGGGGGAAACCTCTTTTTACTTCTGAAATTCCAGAGTACGCCTTTCCTTGACATTCTTATTTGTCTATTAACAAACATTTTTTTCTTAAAATAAAAATGCTGCCTTTCAGTCATACAAAATTGAAAACAAACATTCATTCCTTGAAATTGAAATAATTACACATTACAAATAAAATTATATTCAAAATACAGATAATACAAACTATCATATAAATGCTATAATATAAATATTAAATATGAATTAAAAATTAAATTTTTTTTTCAAGAAAAATCTTTTTTTTGCGTAACGTTTAAAACACCTTAAATGTCAGAAAGTAAAATTTGTTAGGAACAGAAAAAGGACAATTTTTCAACAATTTGTTGAATTTTTGGCGATTTTTTTTAGATTTCCCTATCATTCTAATAATTTAAATGCTTTGCCTCTAGTCTAGGGGCCTTTAAAAAATGTACTATTCTTTGAAAAATAGCATAAATTCGAATAAAGCATATTTGGAAGCTTTCCTGTCAAAGAATAACCATGCAGATATTTTTTTTTGTTAGATTAGGTACTTAGTAGCACCTTAGGGTTAAGACATTAGAGGTATGCAAAGCTACCTTCAATTTGAAAAATCATATTGCGGGGGGGGGGGGAGGGTTATTTGTTCGCTAGGAACTATGAACCTTAAATTTTATTTTCTAGAAAATTTGTCTCTTTTTCGAAAAAAGCACGATGCTGTGCTTTAAAAAGCTTGTTCATATTAAACATTTTTAAGTGGCAATGCTACTCTTTAATTCATTCTGTCTGTTCGCCCTTCCGTCAGTCCGTTCGTATAGCTATGGGATAAACGAGATTTTCTCAGCTGATATTAAAGCTAGACCTCTGATTTTTCTTGCCAACATTCCTATTATTATAAAGCATAATTTAGTACATAATATCCATGGCAGTCCGACTAATTTAAGGCAGCTTTTGAGCTGCTTTTCTTTTTTTACTTATTTCCACATAGCATTGGTATTTTGTAGATTATAGAATCAAAATTAGATTTTCCGACGTTCTGGTTGTCAATTCATGAATGTTTGTGTGCTTCGCTATTTATGAATGTTGCCATCCTTGTTTTGTTTCTTAGCTAAAAATAGCAATTATGAAAACTTTTAAAAAGTATTGATATCATAGTAGTTTTATTAGGGAATTGAGAATCCCCCTCATTTATTAAAAAAATTAATTCGCAATGCTTTTTAACCATTTAATTAGAATTGGTTAGGAGATTTGAATCATTAATTCCAGTAGGAATTTCTCGTTGAAAGATGGAATTGCCCTCCCCAAAATATCTTTAAACCTTCACTGGACCTAAAAGAAGCTTCACTGTAAAGGAGAGCCTTGTCGGTTCATCTGAAACACACACAGTTAGACAGATAGACATCTTATTATTATATTATTTGATATAAGGATTACTTTTTTGTTAAATATGGCAATCTGTCGAATAAGCAAGACTTATATATAGAGTAGCTAAACGTGAAAAATATTAGGTTCTATATTAAATATCAGAAGAGACGTACGCATAGACAAAGTTAATCATAGAGTAGCTTCGCTACTAAAAAAAATTAAAATTAAAAAAGTATGCCACATTTGATTTGATCAAATATGGGCAAAAAGAAAGCTGTAAATTAAAATGTTTCTAAAGAAATATTTTGAACATGATTTAAATGTTGCATATATTTTAAGTTTTTATATAATCATCTATATTTATGATTTATATGATAGATAAAGATATGATTGAGATAGATAAATTGAACGAGAAGAAAAAAAAGAGAGAGAATGAAAAAGAAAGAGAGTGAGAGCGAGAGAGAAAGAGAGAGAGAAATTAAAAAGATATGATAAACCTAAAAGTCTCACAGGACATTTTTATCAATATTTATTTTTTTTAGCTCCACCTGTGTCACTTTCACCAATAGGAGAAGTAGATACTCCAGAATCCTCCAGATCTGTCAGGTAATTACCGAAATATATTTTATATTTATACCAGCAACTACGTCTTTGATGCCTCTAGGGGCACTTGCGTGAATAAGGGGGAAGGGTTGAAGTTGACATTTCACCTATAATTCTTTTTTTGAAAAGGAACACAGTAATAGCGTCTGACTGATTATGACGTAACAAAAAAAAATTAGCCAATGAGAGGCCGTTATTGACCAATGGTAAAATTATTATTACTGTGTTCTTTGAAAAGAAGCGGTAAAACAAAATTTGGCGAGGAGGGTTATTTTTTCTATGGGCGATTTTTTGAGGACGTGGTAGTTACCCTCCCCTAAAATAGTTATAAACCTTCCAAGAACCTATAAGAAGATTCGCTATAAGGAGATCCATATCAATCCAGCGAGTTCTTAAGCTACACAGACAGATAAACTTAAAAATACTTTAAATCAAAATCTCTGATTTAATGTATTTTTGAATATAGCAAAGCATTAGACAATCATTAAACAAAATATATTTTTAACATTAAAAAAATGTGAAACAATTAGGAAGCAAAAACAATGGCCTTCCCATTTTCAAATTTTAAAATGTTCATCCAAGCTTTTTTGGGGGGTAAAATGAGGGGCTTCAAAGGTCAGGAGGGGGGAGGGGGGGGGGGGTTGTGGTAAACATACCGTCATACTCCAGCTTAAGCTCGTCACCAATAGTATAAAACTAGTTTCCGTCATTTAAAATTTATTTAGTAATTTTTGTTTCAGTCCTTGTTCCATGATGTCACAATCCAGTTCTTCATCCAGGTAGATAAATAGATAAATCTCCAGATCTCAATATAGTTTAACTTATCGTCTATTGTCTTATACATGTATTACTATGGGTAAAAAAGATGAGAGAAAAAAATTCTTGGAAATTTTTATTTGGATTCTTTTAAATTAACAACTTTACACTTATTAACATGAAATTCTTTTATTAGTGAAAGATTGAATTATAAAGAAAGAGAGAGACAGACAAATAATATTGAGTGAGTGAGTGAGTGAGAGAGAGAGAGAGAGAGAGAGAGAGAGAGAGAGAGAGAGAGAGAGAGAGAGAGAGAGAGAGAGAGAGAGAGAAAGAAAGAGACGAAAAGAGATAGAAAGAGAGAGAGAGAGAGAGAGAGAAAGAAAGAAAGAGACGAAAAGAGATAGAAAGAGAGAGAGATAGAGAAAATAAAAAGAGAGAAAGGAGAAAATTTATATATTTAGGTAAAAACAAAAATAGAAACTTACATAATTTTGCAAAATAGATGTTAGGTTCAAAGCATTACAAAATTAAAGCTTAAAGAATTTCTGAAAAATGTTTAAATTAGTTTTGTGACAACAAAATAAGATGTAATCCTTTTGTAAAAGTAACAGTCTGTTTATAGACGAAGCCCAATCTGTCCCACTTTTGAGCAAGACGATTCCTATATGACGTCATATAAAGGGAAAAGAAAAAGGGAAGGGGGGGGAAGAAAATCTCTTCAAAAGAGATGGAAGAAAAGGGAATCGTCTTGCTCAAAAGTGGGACAGATTGGGTTTCGTCCTGTTTATGTATTTGTGCCGAAGGATCTCGGTAACCGCTGAACCGATATGGTTCTCTTTTACAAAGCTTTTCATAGGTCTAGGGTATTGAGTTTTCTTTTTATTTAGTGCTATTTACTTTACCCTGTCCTGTAAAGACAATTCCCTAAGAGTCTCACAAGCATTACAGATAGACCTACACACTAAGTCAATTATGGAGTAGATGATCATTGCTCATCCAAATTCTTCACAAATAAAAGCAGTATTCTATCTTTAAAAACAGTCAAATACAAATAACTTTTGACTATTCCCCTGAAAAATACCCTTATCAAAACCA
Organism: Acartia tonsa; assembly: GCF_053477335.1. Lineage (NCBI taxonomy): Eukaryota > Metazoa > Arthropoda > Copepoda > Calanoida > Acartiidae > Acartia > Acartia tonsa. Next base: position 3,241,985 of record NC_137273.1, on the reverse strand, counting down.
TGTTTTTTTTTACATATTTGATGCTCATTGGCTATGGGAATTTGCATTAACAAATTATAAATTGATGTTCATACCCGATAATGATTCACAAAATTACCCCTCTGTAGATTAAAATTTGTTAATCTTAATTAATCAACCAATCAAAATTCACTAAAGTCCCCAATGTTGTTGAGCCCACGAATAAGAAAACGTTATTATAAAACTTTGGGAACTAGTGTAATAAAGAGCCCATTGCCCCCTCTCTGGACAGAGATAGTAAGTTAAAGATTAGATATTTAATTAAGTACAGTCAAACGGACTGACTGACCTTTCTGTTAGAGAGCTTTGCTTTTAAGAATGCTGTACATTAAGAATTACGTAACAAATTTTTTTCAGAAATCTAAAGTAAACAAAACTCTTTTTTGCAATAACATGAAGATTAACATGTTTAAAAAGTTAGATTTTTGTAGGTAGCAAAGGTACTTTATAATTAAGTATAGTATATATGTCTGTCTGTCCGTCCATGCATTAATGAGCTTTAGAATGTTAATCATGACTTCAGCTTCATTGTTTATTAACGGATATTAAAAATTTCAAGGCAATAGATGTAAAATATACGTGGGTATTACGACAGGAGAAAAATAATCTCCAATTTAGATTGCTATTTCCCCTTTCATTTTTAGTAGGAGGGGAAGGGATGGGGTAAAGATAGGGGGGATGGGTGAGATCGTTATTTTAGCCAGCTATAAGGTTCACTTCTTTAGAGAATATTAAAATTTGGTGTAAGATCCAAGTAATAATATATCCATTTTCAGGGCATATTCGCCAGCACCTTTCGTCATCAGTCATGATACTTTCATGAAACCTACAAACATACCAACAGATGGACAACCTAGTTGGAGAAGGTATGTCTATCTATCCATCTGTCTGTCTATCTGTCTGTACAATCCTTCCTTGGACCTAGAAGAAGCTAACCTATAAATGGGAACCATGTCTGTTCAACGTTTACTTTAATATAATCCGCTACAGACAAACGTAAATTCTTTTACTTTCACAAGGATTTGTCTAGAAATCTTTCTACTTGTCAAAAACAATTATTGAGTGGACTTTTGTTTCCTACTTGGATTCTCTTAAACGACCATACAAAATAGCTCTAAATCTTCTATACTTTTGTTGTAAAAAAAGTTATGTAATTTATATCTTTTCTCTAGAGAATTTTTTACCTTTGTTTGTATGTTCAAAAAAAATGTATTTCGGCTGAAAGCTAAGATCGCTGAGGAAAATACAATCTTTTATATTCAGGACGTCACCGGCTAGAAAATTAAGTCCGTCCTTACCAGAAGCTGGAGCCCCACAGCCTGCAGTACTCAAACCAGTACAGGTACCCAAAGTTTTATTATTCGTTTGGGTACTTTTAATGACTCTTGATTGGTTAGTTTTAAACTACAGGTGTTCAATCTTTTCAACTATAAATTTAATCCTTGACGGGGGTAATTTTGTTTATTATCATTAAGGATGTACATTATTTATGTAGGTCGTAAATTATTTATGTAGGTCGTACATTGTCCTATTCCTTAACATCCGATCCCTGATTTATTTAAATATCTGTCTATCTACCTATTCCTTTTTCATTAAATTATCTACCTATCTATTTATAAATTATCTTTTTTTAGCTAATAGAATCTATGCAGTATCTATCAATCTGTCAATCAATCTATCTGACTTAATGTATCTATAAATCTTTTTGTATCCAGAGAATTAAAGGGATAAGACTATGGCTGATACATTAATGTACATCCCCAATGATGATACACAAAATTACCACTTCTGTAGATTACAAATAGTGGTTGAAATGTTTGGACACAAGCTAAATGAACCAACCAATCAAGATTCATTAAAAGTCCCAAAGTTTGTTAAGTCAATGAATAATAAAACATTATCATAGAACTTGCGGGACTAGTGTAATAAACATGCCAATGTCCTCTCTCTTCCTTATTTGTATCTATCTATTTAGAACATTGAGACCGCGAGGGTGGAAGGTTCGAAGCCAGCCAGAAAGGACACACCAGCAATTATACCAAGGAATATTCAATCACAGCTCATTATTATTTTAACATTACATTTACTGTGTATATATCACAAGATATTAATTCTTTTACTGTATGAGAGTTTAATGTTTTAGACATATTGCAGATTTTGGATAAAAATTGTCCTTGTTTAATAATTTGTTATGCTTTCCTTCAAAGTACATATAGAGCACTGAACCCCATCCTATTGTTAAACTAAATTGAAAATAAAGTATAGGGAATATTTTTTCTTGTGCCTAACCCATCCATGGGGCCCTAGCCATGCGGAGGCTTTTCCTGCGTTACCTTAACCCTACGTGGCTATCAAATAAATAATATAATCTAACCAAACTTGACAAAAGGAATAAAATACACCCTTTTACTCCATTCACAATTTTTTTCAGATCAAGGTTCTTTGAGGAAAACCGCCATTATTTTTTGCTGTTTTATATTGCCCTAAATCCCTGACAGCTATAAGAAATTATTAATGAAGTGTGTTTTTAAACGTTTTGCAATTTTAGTTGCGAAAAGATTTGAAACATATTTGCATTGAAATATCTATCAATTACTTTTAAACAACTTTTTAAAGGGAAGCTTTTCCATAATTAGGGTCGGTCCATACGTCCGTCCGTAACGGTTAGCTCTTTTCGTTAATTTAGAAATGTTATTATTGGCCTATCGATTTAAAACTTTTTACGATAATTGCTTGACAGTTAGATGCGATTTAGTAATCTCAGCAACTCTATAATCGTTACCAGAAAGTCTGTAAGTAAATTTAAAACATAATTATTTTTAAATGATATAATTATCCTAATCATCTTATTATGTCCTTTTACCAGACATAGTACCTTGGGCTGTCTAAATTCGAAATTATCCAATATCTCAAAAATGAATATTACATATATGATTATCCTATATGATTTTGTTTATTTATTTTTATTTTCAAAAAAAATAATCAACTATGTAATAATAGGAATATGACAAACCTTATAAATTTTTATATTTTCTGTATTTTTAAGAAAAGATAATTAAGTGTGTAATATTGGGTAAGAAAAGATAATTAGTGATGTAATATTCGTCAATATAGCATCCTTAATGATGTTAGGTAAAAGGGGTTTATTTTCTAATTTTTCAAAAAGGGGTACTTGTAAATTTTTTCCGAAAAAAATCACTCAACCTTGCATGACTTTTGAAACTATTAGTACTTGAAGTTTTTAACAAATAATTATATTTGGCTTGTCATTATTGGGTTTATAACAATTTATCTACTTTGGGGCTACTTTGTCCAATCCCTTAACCCTTAACGGTTTTTTCTATCTCATTTTCTGTGTGTGAAAGATAAAGAGCCCAAACTGCTTGACTTTTTAAGTATGGGTATAACACATAACTGAGAGTTGGAATTTTTTGAATATCTCCATCCTGGCGGACACAGGATGCCAGCAAACCTGGCAGGGTGATCCAAAATTTTTTAGCCCTCTAGCTCTAATAGTAACTGAGATAATGAGGGGGGGCGTTCAACGCCTCCCCCCCCCCCCCCCCGACCGATTAAGGTGCGGCAAGGGGCCCGACCGTAAAGAGTTAAGATCCCTGTTAATAGTAGACAGTCAACCTGCTAACAAAAGTCGTAAAAAATTCTTTTTAAAAAGTCTTATCCACTAAAATCCATTATTTTCTAGGCCTCAGTTTCGCTTCGCTTCTCTTTTAAAAACACCTCTTTATCCCTAGATAAATAAGTTTGGTCAAATCAAGATTTTTTACAGATTTTTTTCCCCTAAAGAGTAGAATCCAATCAGTTCAGTGGTTACCAAGATCTTAAGGGACAGACAGACGGACAGACATCAAGCTACTTTGTATTAGAGAATAGAGTTATACACATTTTTAATAGCAAAGCTTTTCTATAATTAGAGTCGGTCCGTCCGTCCGTCCGTCCGAGATAGATAGCTTTTATTCATTAATTTAGGCATGTTAGAATTGTCCTTTTGATTTCAAACTTTTCATGGTGATTCCTGTAGTAGTTAGGTACGATTTAGAAAGCGTATCAAATCTATAATCATTACCAGAATGTCCGTACTTCCAATTGTAAACAAGTTGTTTTTTCTACTTTTTTAACAACACATTTTTAAAAGCGAAGCTTTTCTATAATTAGGGTCGGTCCGTCCGTCCGTCCGAGATAGATAGCTTTTATTCGTTAATTTAGGCATTTTAGAATTGTCCTATCGATTTCAAACTTTGCATGATGATTCCTGTAGTAGTTAGGTACTATTTGGAAAGCGTAGCAACTCTATAATCATTGTCAGAATGTCCATACGTCCATTTTAAACATGTTAATTTTTCGTCCGAGATAGATAGCTTTTATTTGTTAATTTATGCATGTTAGAATTGTCCTATCGATTTCAAAAATAGCATGATGATTCCTCTAGTAGTTAGGTACGATTTAAAAAGCGAAGCAAATCTATAATCATTACCAGAATGTCCGTACGTCCATTTTAAACATGTTGATTTTTCTACTTTTTTAACAACAAAATTTTATGTGATCTAATTATCCGTTTGATCTGGTTTTTGGTATATTGATTCCTGGGACAACAAAGAACAATATTATTAGCAAAGCAACTCTATAATCAACTCATAAAATGTAAGTATGTCCAAAAACATTATCCTGTATCAAGCAGTTTTTCAACAAATTTAGTTACAATTTTGCTTCGACTCTTATACTTTATATTCTGATTATTCAGTTCAGACACTATACAAGTGTTAATGTCCGTTTGTCCTAATGTTTCAGTGCTTCGCTTTTATGGATGTTGTCATCCTTGTTATGTGATCTAATTATCCGTTTGATCTGATTTTTGGTATATTGAATATTAATCAACTCTATAATCAACTTTTAAAAATGTAAGTACATCCATAAACATTATCCTGTATCATGCAGTTTTGCAACAAATTTACTTACAATTTTGCTTTGACTCTTATACTTTTACATTCTGATTATTCAGTTCAGACACTATACAAGTGTTAATGTCCGTTTGTTCTACCATTTTAATGCTTCGCTTTTATGGATGTTGTCATCCTTGTTTTAATTGATTTTTTGGGGGGGTTGGGAATTTTTCTTAATGCAATCCCTCTCGGTATAATGATACCCTTGCAGAAATAGTTATAAACTCTCCTATACAAGTGTTAATGTCCTTTTGTTCTACTGTTTTAATGCTTTGCTTTAATGGATGTTGTCATCCTTGTTTTAATTAATTTTTTTTTGGGGGGGGGGGATTGGAATTTTTCTTGATGCAATCACTCTCGGTATAATGATACCCTTGCAGAAATAGTTATAAACTCTCCCATGAACAGCTACTATTTATACTTTTTAAAAGCAAACCTTTTCCATAATTAGGGTCGGTCAGTCCGCCCGTACGAGATAGTTAGCTTTTATTCGTTAATTTAGGCATGTTAGAATTGTCCTAGCGATTTCAAACTTTGCATGGTGATTCCTGTAGTAGTAAGGTACGATTGAGAAATCGTAGAAACTCTGTAATCGTTACCAGAAGGTCCGTACGTCCATTTTAAACATGTTGGTTTTTTTACTTTTCTAATAAGAATTATTTATGTGATAAAATCATCCGATAGATCTGATTTCTTATTACTGATTCCTATTACAATAAGGTACAATATTATAATCAAGTATTAAAAATGGCAGTATGTCCTGAAACAGAATTCTGTTTTTAAAAAGTTTTGCAACACGTATAATATTGTCAAACCTTATATTTTTATATTTTTTATATTCAGTTCTGACACTCAACAAAAGTTAATGTTCGTCTGTCATATCGTTTCAGAGCTTCGCTTTTATGGATGTTATTATCCTTGTTTGTGTGTAATTTAATAACGAACAATTTTGGTTTAATGATTTTCCTATCAGTCGATTAAAACATGGAGAAAAGTGTCATTTAATGAAAGTGTGTTGAAAATTACCAACTTTGCCTCGCCACTGAGATCGCCTCACTTTAACCTATGATTGAATTTCCTAATAATCAATGACTTATTAGTGAAACAAGAAAAATAATTTCCAAATTTAAATCAGTTTCAGCTCTAAGCATGTCTAAAACTTTTATTGATCTTTAAAAAAATGTTTAATACATTTTTTTAACTTTAGGTTACAATAGATTACATGTTTATTTTGATGGAGATACGTTGTGACGTACAGCCAAACAAATTAGATAGAAGCTGCGCTTCTTAAAAATATATCTGGATGTGTGTGATGGGGGAGGGGGGGGGGGGTCAAACAAGGTCAAGTTATTTGACCGAAAAGAAATGTTGTTAATTATGTTATATGATACTCAGGGGTTGGGGGAATTATTCATATTTGTTTTTTCTCCTCCCATTCAAACTAAATTGTTCTATCCTTTCTTTGCATCTCAAATAATATTTTATTTCTTATTAAGGTAATAGAGGTGGTTTAATTTTAAGCTGTATTGTTAAGGGGAACCATATTAGTTGAGCGGTTAGCACATATATTGCTTAAGGACAGGTTTTAAGCCATTTTAATAATATTAGTTCAATTTAATAAGGATGACAAACAACATTCACCGTAAATACTAAATACTATAATAAAGAAAAAAACAACATTATGCTATTAAACATTAGCCTTTTGTATTGGAATAAAATTGTGGATAAGCATCAAATTTCGTTTTAATCGGTAGAAAAGTAAGAATACAAGTCCATGTTTAAGGACAAGTCTCCCCCCTCCCCCTTTGCTCAGTATCATACAGAGCAGCAGTGGAATTAACACAATCTTTTGAGCTTAGCTACTTTATGACTCAATATTATTTTCAACAAAACGGTTAAATTGATAGAATTTCAAAATTTATCAGGGATCTAAAGGGACAAGACAATGGACAATAAATTGATGTACATCCCCAATGATGATACACAAAATTAACCCCTTTTTGTAGATTATAATTAGTGGTTGAAACATTTGGACACTCAACTCAATAAACCGATAATTAAAGTCGCAAAGTTGCAACAAATAAGAAAATGTTACTAAATGCTTTTGAGTCTAGTGTAATAAACAGCCCAATGTTCCTCCCTCCCTGAAATTTATCTAAAATCATAATAATGAAAAATGGAGGATAATTTGATATCTCAATCTGATTATAATAAACATTATTAGCACCTATCTTCAGATTAAAATTATTGGTAGTTTGAAGGTTTGGTCAGATGTTGTCATCCTTTTTAATTTTTTAAGAGCTAACCATTTTTTTATTCAAATTTACTTGTTTTAAATTAGTAAATGGGTTAATGTTTGGCTTTATTTCTCAAACCGTTTTATGATGCATTTGTTTGAGCAAACCAGGAGGGAGGTGCCATTGGACCATAAATTACACTTGTACCCAAAGTTTTATAACCAGTTCATACAGGATAATGTTTATGGACATACTTACATTTTTAGGACTTGATTATAGAGTTACTTAGCTTATGATATTGTACTTTGTTGTCCCAGGAATCAATATACAAAAATATACAAAAATCAGATCAATCGGATAATTGATCACATAAAAATTTGTTGTTAAAAAAGTAAAAAATCTACATGTTTAAAATGAACATACCGACATTCTGATAATGATTATAGAATTGCTGCGCTTTCTAAATCGTACCTAACTACTACAGGAATCACAATGCAGAGTTTGAAATCGATAGGACAATTAACATGCATAAATTAACAAAAAAAGCTATCCATTCCGGATGTACAGACGGACGTACATACGAAAGGACGGACCGACCCTAATTATAGAAAGCCTTGCTTTTAGAATATGACAAAACGCCCCTTGCCACTAAAGGGACTATACCCAAATAAAGGAACCTACAGGAATAAGACAATGGCAGATTAATTGATGTACATCCTCAATTACGGTAAACAAAATTACCCCTTCTATACATTACGATTAGGGGTTGGACGTTTGGACACTATAGTTAATAAACTAACCAATCAAAATTCGATAAAAGTCCTCAAAACTTTTTGAACAATGATTTGTTTATTTCTTATCGTAAATGGGAAATTTTCATCAATTTATCGTCCATTGTCTTATTCTTTAAGTCCCCAAAGTTGTTAAGCCAACGAAAAAGAAAACGTTATTATCAAACGTTGGAAACTAGCAGAGAGAGAGGGGGGGACAATGGGCTGTTTATTAAACTAGTCCCCAAAGTTTACGATAATGTTTTCTTATTCGCTGGCTTAACAACTTTGTGGTCTTTTATTGTATTATGAATGGTCAGGTTATTAATATAGCAGTGGTTATACCAACAAAATTGAAAATTCAGTAAAGTTCACCAAAGTTGTTAAGCCAACAAATAAGAAAACGTTATTTTAAGACTTTGGGAACTAGCAGAGAGAGAGAGAGAGGGGGGGGGGCATTTTGCTGTTTATTTCACTAGTCCCCAAAGATTAAAATGGCGTTGCTACAAAAGACCAACTCTACAAAAGACCAACGCCTACAAAAGACCAACTCTACAAAAGACCAACGCCTACAAAAGACCAACTCTACAAAAGACCAACGCCTACAAAAGACCAACGCCTACAAAAGACCAACACCTACAAAAGACCAACAACTACAAAAGGGTCAATTTTTTAAAAGCAAGGTTGTATCGGGTTCGAAACTATTCCGTTACGTAGCAAACACAGACTTTGGACAAACTGTCGGACGGAATTTTAAAATTCAGCCTGTGGACAAAGTTATTCAAGAAAGAAATTTCGGTTTTGAATTTTGTCCTTGTGTTTTAATCGCCATATTGGATATCATTAAAATTGGAAGATTTTTTCTTTAAAATTTAGAAGATTTTCAAGCCATTATTTGATTACATTGATACAAAAAATAATTACAATTTTTTTCTTGTAATTGTGTCTTTTAAAATCTATTTAAAGCATACATTATATTCATTATATTTATTAATTTGATAAATACAAATATGATGCTACACCAGTTGCAGCTATAGACCTTCCAGCTCTACGATTTTTTGTAGTCGTTGGTCTTTTGTAGGCGTTGGTCTTTTGTAGGGTTGGTCTTTTGTAGGCGTTAGTCTTTTGTAGAACCGACTAGTTGGTCTTTTGTAGGCGTTGGTCTTTTGTAGAGTTGGTCTTTTGTAGCAACGCCATTAAGATAACGTTTTCTTGTGCGATGGCTTAACAACTTTGGGGACTACAGAAGGGGTAATTTTATGTGTCATCATTGGTAATGTACATCAATTTAACAGCCATTGTCTTATCTCTATAGATCCCTATATTTTGATATAATTTCAGTATTTTGATTGATTGGTTCCAAACTAGCAGAATCCTAACTTTTTTTGGCCAATAATTTAATTATTTTTTTTTGTATTGTAATTGGCAATTTTCATAATTTTATACTTCATTTTCTTATTAATTAAGATTCATGGTTAAGATTAAATTTAGTTTGAAGTAAAAACAAGAATCATGTAGAATCCATGTAGTGAAAGCGATGCTAAAACAAGGATGACAACATCCATAAGTATCGAAGCTCAAAATTTATTGATAGACATCAGGAAAAATAATCTTTTAGGTATGTTAAAAGGCATAAATGAAATAAATCCCGAAACCTTTTAAAAATGTATGATATCTTTTGAAGCATTAAGCTAAGAAGAAAAACGTGAAATCTAGGAATCGATCTAGCCCCCCAACCAATAGCAAGTCTTTAATAAACTTGGTGAAAATATGTATAATGTTGACTTAATTATTCCCAAAAAATTCCAGCTGTTTATCTTGAACAGGAGTCGAAAAATCATGAAAACTTGAAAAACTAGGAAGTGATCTAGCACCCCAACCAATTATCATATCTTAAAAAAAGCTTTTTAAAAATGTTGACTTGATTAATCCCTAAAAAATCCAGCCGTTTATCCTGAACAGGAGTTGAGATAATCATTAAAATTGAAAAACTAGGAATCGATCTAGCACCCGAATTAATATACAAATCTTAATTGAACTTAGTAAAAATATGTATGATGCAAATTTACTTAATCCCTGAAAATTTCAGTTGTCTGTCTTGAAAAGGAGTCGAGAAAATTATGAAAACAAAAAAATCTAGGAATCGATCTAGCACCCCAATTAACATACAGATGGACAAAACAATGTATAGATTAGATGCGCATTTATCATGGGAATCTTCACTAAAAATTTCAGCTGTCTTTAATAGGAGCCGAGAAAATCACGTTTCCCCCATTTTGTCTCAGATAGACGTACAGACGGACAAACAGACGGACGGACGGACAGACCGACGGACTGACGGACGGACATTTCGAATGATAGAGTAGCTTCGCTACTAAAAATCACGTTTCCCCCACGTTTCCCCCAAATTTACTATAATCGCAATAATTTTATGTAGACTTATGCACTGTAAATGTTAGTTTGTCCTTTCATTTCAGAGCTTCGCTTTTATGGATTTTCAATATTTGGTTCCTAAATCTGTATTAAAGTTAAATGATATGTGAGCCACAACATACGTAGATTTTAAAATTTAAATTGAGCGGCTCATAGTAATTGTAGAATAAGGTAGGCATACCATTAGAACCAGTATGAAGTCTATTTTAGGTCAACTGACTTAAAACTTGACTTGTTTAAGATTGTAAAAGGGGCTCTTTGAAAAGATTTTGTGTTAAACAGTGAAACTGTTGAAACAGTAAGTTTAAACATTATTGTCAACCATATTTTTTAGAAGCACAGCTTCCCTATAATAAAAATTTATCTGTTCGTCACAACGTATCTCTAATGTAATAAATAAGTAATCCTTAATGTTTTCTATGTACACATAAGATACTTTTTCATAAGCTTCCACTTTAAACTGCCCAAATACTTAGATATTATTTTCTTTGTTTGAAGGGATTATTTGGAAATTCGATATTTCCTCCCCCCCCCCCCCCCCCCCCCGTCACAAAAAATAGAGTTAAAAGTATGTTACAGGGATAAAGTTATAATTACAAGATGATAAGTTAAAAGTATTATAGGGATAATGAGTAGTTGGTGTAAAATTGGGAGGAGCAATTTATAGATTCATGGAAAGAGGCGTATATTATAATACAATTAAGAATTATGAAACCATATTTCAGGAAGGAAGTAATATAATTTGAATACCAAGATTTTTTAAATGGTTCAACCTAATGTGACAAAGAGGGAGGAGAAATTTATAGATTCCAAGAAAGAGGCGTATATCATAATACAATTAAGAAGGAAATAATATAATTTTGAATCAAAAATTGTTTGGTATTTACAGTTTGAAAAAAAGAAAATATGTTATCCCACTTTTTAAATCTAATCCAGCCTTTAACAATTCAAGTATTAAAATTCATCCAATTTCCATTGTAATTATAATATAATTATTGATTGATATCAATTTTATATAATTGAATCAATAAACAAATATTTGATATGTTCATTATTACATTAGCTTCATTCATTCTACGATTTTAACACTAGTCTCCTAGCTAAAACAAACTTTGCTAAAACAGATATAGCACTGATTTACTTAATCCTAAATCCCTGTGTTTGCCTGTCAATTCAGGGTTAAATTGAAAATGAAAGTTAAATAATAAATCAATGTTCAGCGTCTCATTTAGTTATTAAAAATAGAGGGTAAGAGGGTGGGGGGGGGGGGGTTTTGGTTAAGGCTATTTTTGTCAAATTTTAACATATTCACTTATTAACAAGGATGACAACATCCATAAAAGCGAAGCACTGAAACAGTAGGACAAACGGACATTAAGACTTGTATAGTGTCTGAACTTAATAATAAGAATATAAATATAAGTCAGCTACTCTATAAATTAATATGCTCCCTCGTCTTTGATAAGAAACTGAATAAGGAAAACGAAATTTCTGACAACTATAATTATATGGTGAATTATATGTTTTACATCTTTCTCAACATCTATATCGTACCTAACTACTAGAGGTATGGTATCATCATGCAATGTTTGAAATCGATAGGACAATTCTAACATGCCTAAATTAAGGAATAAAAGCTATTTATCAAGGACGGACATATGGATGGACAAACCGATCCTAATTATATGAAAGCTTCGCTTTTAAAAATATCATCCTTATAATAAAGTAACAGGATGTGTTTGTCTGTGTGTACCAAAGGATCTCGCTAACCGCTGAACCGGTTGGGTTCTCCTTTACACAGTAACTTCTCATAGGTCCCGGGAAGGTATATAACTATTTTTGGGGGAGGGTACCACCACCCTCCCAAGAGAAATCGCCCCTAGAAAAAAATTACCTCTCCCCCCCCCCCACAAAAAAAATAAACTCCCCCCTCATCAAGTGACCCTAGAGGCCTCTAGGGGCGTAGCCGCTGGTACATAATAAAGAATAAGAATATTTTTCATTAAAAAGATTTTTGCTAGGTTTAGTGATTTTATAATAAACTATAATTATCATATTTGAAAAAAAAATATTTGATTATTACAAACAAAATCCATTAGCCTGGCAATATATATGTTATTATACAATATTGCAACGCTAATTGTTTCTAAGACTATAATTTTACATTTACAAAACATAATTAAGTCTGCAATATTCTGACTTTTTGAGGCTTAATTATTGTTATTTCCTTGTTAATGATTGCATATTACATATTTTCAAACAAAATTTTATTTTATTTTGGGTAATTAGTATTGTCCCAAATTTGCAATATTACACGAATTTTAATTTCGTCAGCCCAAGGTACTATGTCTGCCTTTTACAATATCCTGTATTTCCGCAAATTGAAACAAATTTATGTACAATTTTGTTAAGACTTACAAATTAATGTTCTGCTTGTTACATTCTGACACTCAACAAGGTTTCGTCTGTCCTTCATTCTGATTTTAAAGCTTCTTATGGATGTTGTCATCCTTGTTTTCCCAATGAATTTCATTATTTCTGAAACTATCAGCGCTTTTTTGACATCATATATAGCCTCATTTAATGAATTTGTAAATGTTAAAAAAAATTAGGAAGAAAAGTTGAAAGATTATTATTCTTGCATCCTCTAAACTTTACACCCTTACAATTCTTAGCTACCAAAGGGAGAATCAAGGCTATGATTAAGGGAAAGACAGATTATTAAATCCAAACCCCACTTTTTTACTTTGATTTTCAACCAAATTAGAAGGGGGGCGTAGGATGTGCATCAACCACTCTAGCAAAATGGGTCCCAAAAAAATATTTTCTATCACCCCCTCCTCCCCCCTAAAAGAACTTTGTGCACGCTACTAAACCAATTTTGATTAATATCTTGAATTGTGACTGAATTATTTTGACCACCAGGATGGAGATTGCCCCAGCTACACCTTTGCAGGAAAAAATACTTTTTATTTATTTTTATAGCTTGAAAAATTTGTGTTGTATACTCTTCAGCATTGTTTGATGCTTATTCAGTACATCTAAAACAAGAGTCTTGAAAAGATGGTAGGATTCTTGTGTCATCCTCAAATTTTTCGTATCTTGGCAATTTTTCATTAGATTTTCTGACTGATAGAGATAAGACAAAGAAAGATAAATTGATGTGCATTCCTGAGGATGTTAAAAAATCACACCTTTCGTAGATTTAAATTATTGGTTGAAAAGTTTAAACTAATCAGTCAAGATGCATGATACACCAAATTATCCCTTCTGTAAATTACAATCATTGGTTAGGACAGTTAACTTAATGAACCAACGAATCAAAGTCCCTAAAGTTTTTAAGCCAATGAATAAGAAACTGTTATCATGTAACTCTGGAGACTAGTCCCCTCCCTCTCTGCCTTACTCCCTTACTTAAAGATAAATTATATTTTTTAAAACAGAAATCAAAGTATTTTTCCTCAAGGTTGCCAGACAAAAGGAGAACGCAGAGCACACACGTATACAGGAAGAAGAACAGTTTGACAACCTGGATTTTGATGATGTACAAAAATCCTCCAATTTTGGTGATATAGGTAGTTTTACAATTCAATATTTTTTTTCATACATTTACGCTGCTGTAGAATCAAATACAAACTTGTCCATATTTTTCTTGGAGAAAGTTAAACCCCCCCCCCTCCTTTCCCTAGAAAAATTCCTGTTCATAGAGAGAGGGGACAATTGATTAAGGTTTATAACTATTTGGGGTGAGGGTACAACCACTCTTCAAATAGAAATCGCCCCTTGAAATAAATTACCCCCCACAAGAATTTTTTGTAATTGTATTTTTAAACTAAAATAAAATGGGAATGGTTGACATAAAAAACACCTTTTTAATCTAAAATAAAAAATTAGTTTGTAGAATTTAATAACCCCCCCTCAAGTGTCCCGAGGCCTCTAGAGGCGTAGCTGTTAGTTGTAAATATAGAAATATTTGTATTGTATAACTTATTAATCTTTTTAGATGGTAAATTCACTGGTTCCAACTTTAAGCGAAGACAGAGCAAAAAGTTTAAACTTAATCGTGCAGCTGAAAGCCATCCCGTCCAGGAAAATTTAATTGATTGATTATTGGATCAAAGATTTTTTTGATAATATTGGAAACATTAACATCTTAGTGATTCCCATAAAAATTAAATTGCCAATGTATTTGCATGTTTTGAGATTTTCATGGTTTTCAAAAAAATCTATGTAACAAAAAAGAAAAAATCTTCAAATTCTGAAGAAAATAAATATTCAAATAATTCTAAGAATATTCATGCTAATAATTCTAGTGCTTTCCTCGTAAAAATGAATGTATATCACTAAATAGTAAAATATCATAATTTCTTGCTCTTAGTTGCTTGAAGGGGAGATAAATCTAAAATTCTTATATGTACTTCTTTTATGTAAATTTTTCAAACCTTCAACCTACGCCTCCCAGAAAAAAATATCCTGCACTCCCTTTGTTTTTTTTTTGTTTTTTTATGATCAATCAATTATTTGTATCATCAGGAGACATTAAAAGTTCCCAGTGCTGACTCATTGAGTCATCTTGATGAAGATTATGACCTAGAATCCAAGAATCTGACACCTAAAGAGGAGTATGTTATAAAAGAAGTTCTGAACGCCAGAAGATCAAGATCAAGATCTCCCAACACAAGTGAAGCTTCCCTCAGTACAGATACAAGTTCTGCTGAGCCCAAAGTAAAATCATCAAAATCGGACAAACTATCAAAATCATCATCAGCTACCGCAGGAAAACCAGATAACGCCAGTGTCAAGATGACTTCAACTGTACATGTTGAAGAAAAATCTGGGGAGATCTTTGTACCGGACTGTGTTGAAAATATTGCTGACTTAACTGTGGAGCATGTTAAGTATATGGCCGACAAGAAGTTGATGCAGGCACAAGTTGGGGAATTGGGTGAGTACTTTGATGTACCACCAGTTAAGCCCGTTGAAATTCCTCAGGTGGTTATTGATAAAGCAGAAACAAAGGAAGTCAACAGGAATATGGCTAAAGCAAATATTAATGCTACCGCTCTAGTTGGTGATGTTGAGAAAATGTATGAAGATGTTGATCCTCGTCAATTCTCTCCGCTGCCTCAGCCAAAACAAGTTCACCCAAAGAATATTGACAACAGTTTTACAAAAGCCAACGCAACACCCAAAGATGTGGCTGTTACAGATCTTTATGATGAGGCAATGGAAGTTGAAGAGGTTGAATTTGAAGCACCACGTGTTAAGACGGCCAAAGAAGAAAAGATATCTGCCAACCTGTACAAGGTAGAACAACAACCCCATCCAGGTTTGGTAACTGACATCTATGAGCAAACCGAGATAGCCAAGGAGAGAACTCCGGATGAGAGATTCAATGAATATGAAGCTGTCATGAGAAATGTATCCGAGGACAACAAAGCCAAAGCTGCACGAGCACCAAAAGATGCATTAGTCGGTGATATCCATGATACATTTGAAACAGCAGCTGAACAGCCGGTCAAGAATGGAGTTGCTAGTGCATCGGCTGCAGCAAAGTCTGAGCCCAACAGGTTGACAAAGGCCCAGAAAACTGCTGCCAACACAGTTGGCCTTGGGGCTGAAAATAATGTCACTGATAACTTTGAAGAGCCTGGCAGATTGGCCAACACAGACATAGCCTCTCCCAAAGTGGCGCAAAATAAACGCGTTAAAAGTTCACTGCGCAAAGCATCCTCTTCTGTGAGAGATACATCAGTAACTGAGCTTAATGACCAGTTTATGGTAACAGAGGAAGCGCCAGTAACAGCTGATAAAGTGTACACTACAGTGCCGAGTGTTGTCACTTCCGGTTATGCCACAGTTGCCAACAATTCTGAACAGGGATGCCAACATTTCATAAAATGTTTTTTTAATCAAGTACAGTTGAGGGAAAAATATAGGGTGAAAAAAACAATGGTTCACAATTTGTACCTTCTTAGATACTTGAAATCTTAGAGAATAGAGATATACCCCGTAATATTTGAAGTTTTTGATGGGGCATGTAAAGGACTTTCTATAAATACATTGGCTAGGTCTCGTGTAGTAGTGCTCTGGAGAGGTGAGGAGATCCACAATTCAATATTGTTTTCTTATTGTCATTGTTTGAATATATGAATTATATAAACCAAAGCTGTAGGGTTTATAATAAAAATTGTGAGCAATTGATTTTTTTAACTATCAAAAAATTGAGTCAGAGTCAATCAAAATCTTTAATAATATTAGCAAATGTTGGTAATCATAAGGTTGCTCTGTATGAGGATATTGACCAACCCAAACCAAGGACGAAAAAGAAGCCAGCAGTGCAGCCAACTAAAGCAGAAGTCACCAGTCAGCCTGAGCTTGCAAGGTATGAAGAGTTTTTGGTGTTTTCCCTAAAATTACAAGCGAGCAAAGAAACCACCTCCCTCTCAAATATCATTGAATTAAAATGTACATAAGGTGGGGGTGGGGTTTCTGTGCTCGACTATGCACTTTGTGAGAAATTGCCGCAATTTCAGCAATAAAAAAAGATTTAGCCCAATTCTAACATTTCTAATAGTAATTACTGAGATTTTAAGTAACAAGCAGAAATAATAAAATTATATTGAGCATAATGGATTTATTATTACATGGATTTTACACCAAAATACCATATACTCTAATAAAGTGAACGATTTAGAAGGCTAAAATAACGATCGCCACCTCCCCCTTTTACCCAATCCACTCCCCTCTACGGGATAAACGAATTGACCAATAACTGACAGGGAAATAGCAACCTGTGCTAATATCCACGTATATTCCACATCCATTATGAGCATGTGTAATAGGGGTAAAGCAGTTCAACCCTATTTAGCGAGTCCGGCAAAAGAGCCCCTAGCCTTAATGATTCTATGAATAAAATACTCCAAGTAGTTACAGTTTTGAAGCTTTATTTAGAACTGATTATACATAACAAATTAATGGCTTTATATACAACAGATTACAATATTGGGTTAGGTAGAAAATGGGTGTGGAGAGAATGGGGGGCTGCAGGCCAGGTGAATAGCAGACGGGCAGGCCCCTGTGGGGGTAAGGCTGACGTCCCCCGGAAAAGGGTAGGTTATCTGGATCATCAGGGGGGGAGGGGCAACCCCTTCCCCACATCGGCGGCTGGTAGAATTGACCGCATTATCTGGCGGTCAATAGAAGAAAGGGTTGGCTTAGGAATGTGATGGTTATGGGATTAACCACCTGTGTGTTTTATCGGGAGCCCCGGAGCGTAGCATGCTCTGGGAAGTGACAGTCTGTCCGACTACCACACATGCATCTTAAAAATATATTTTTTAGGGCGAGTACCACCGCAGTATCCCCTAAAATCCAGCCGCCAATAAGGAGTAGCAGCCAGCAGCCCAAATCAGCCGCCAGGGCCGTAGAGCCGCCACAACCGCCGCGTAGATCAGCTTCTACCCATCAACCAGGAGCGTTCAAATGCTGTGTTATCTTGTAATATTAAAAAAAGGATTTTAAAAATTTTATTTCTAAGTATTAAAGTTGAAAGTGGTAAAGAAATAAATAGAGGCAGCTTTTAGTATATATTTATTTAAAGCAGCTTATAATTCCTAATGAAATGACGTCATACAATACAAATGAACAATAATAGGTTTGTATACATTGTATTTGACCAATGGTAAAATGTATACTGGCCTATCATTGGTCATTTGTGTTGTATGAAGTCATTTTATTAGGAATTATAAGCTGCTTCAAATAAATATAAAAATCATAAACTTTATCAATGAATATAGAATACGTGGATATTTAGAGAGCGGAATTTTTCTCGTCAAATTAGGTTGCTAATATAGTCCTCAGATATTGTTAAATAAATTCCTCCATGTACAGTAGAGTAGACAGGGTAAAGTAAAAAAGGGGGGGGGGTATCGTTATATTAGTCAGCTGGGAGAAACATTTCATCAGGGTATGCAATAATCTCTAAAATATCCACGCATTCTATATCCATTTGGGAACCTTTTGGAAAAGTATCTCATTTAATATTTATTTCTATATCACTTTTGTAAAGATTTATCCTTGAGAGAGAAAAGGTATTATTATTTTGAATCTAAGACTGTTTTTTATCATTATGTACCAGTTTTGGCGACTTTTTTTCATATTTTATGATTATTTTTAAGAAATATGGGGATAGGGGAGGTTTCAGCTCATTCATGAAACATCTACTCCCCCCCTGAATTTTTTTTTTATATTTTACGAGTACAAATGTAAATACTTACATGATAATTCTATTTGAGATTATTATTAACATAAATTTTAACAGCGAAGCTACTCTATAATATACTTTGTCTGTTCGTCAGTTCGTAACGCTATTGGGAAATGTAATTTTCTCGGCTACTATTCATGATAAGCTAAATTTTTATTAAATATTCCTATGTGCATCTAATCTATACATATTTTTGTCCGATTGTCTGTAGGTCATGATCAAATGGCATAAACCTTAATTTAAAGGTTTCGTGATTATTTTTGAGTTTTTGCATTTTCTAACTCTTTTTGTCTTTGTTATGACAACTGAACATCTGCTCTATAACTTACTTTGTTCGTTTGTCTACTACATGTTTGTGCTTCGCTTCTTATGGATGTTGTCATCCTTTTGTTTTACAAAACTAACCACATAAATTGTCTTTTTAGTAGCGAAGCTACTCTATAATTTAAAATGTCCGTCTGTCTTAGTTTGGTGGAAACGTGATTTTCTCGGCTCCTATAAAAGATAAAAGGCTGAAAGTTTTTGACAACATTCCCATTATCAAGGAGCCCAATAGTTATAGTTATCAAAATTAAATTTCCTGTCTTTTCAAGAAAATATCAATGGCGGTCAGACTGCCCTTTTGCAGGTTTTTGGCTATTTTTATATTTTTCACATTTTTCCTCATATCTTTGGTGTTTATGGTCCGATTTTTTTTAGTTAAAAATATCAAAATTAAATTTCCCATTGTTTTGAGCATCCAGTATGTAATTTACTTTAACCGTCAGTCTGTTAGTCATAGTACTGATATATAAGTATTAAAAAATTAAAAACAAATGTTGAAAAGGTTTCGTGATTTTTCCCCAATATACATGTTTTTGACAACTAATCTTTAAATTCTTATACAATATTTTTGTGCTTCGCTACATATGGATGTTGTCATTCTTGTTTATTTCTTTTTTTGTATTTTATTATCAATTTCATTTAAAGAAATATTACCCTGTTTTTACTTTGAATAAATTTTTATAGAAAAAAAGTTGTTTTTTAATTTCATAAAAAGATAAAGAATTTGAACTTTTTGTAAGTAGACCGTTCTTGGACAAGAGATATGGATTTCAAAGGTATTTATTTTTAGCTTGGTTATTCAATAATTTACATATTTCTTAAGATAAATTATAGTTAGGTTAGGTTATATTGGGTACTGGGTAGCCCCGCAGTGTCAGGGCTCCTGCATGTGGTCAGGCATAGGAGAAAAAAAACTACCCTCTCGCTTATTTCAAATTCTTCTCCTTAGACAATCCTTCTATAAAAGTAACGGGAAATGTGTCTGTATGTAGCTTAAGATATTGCTAAGATATATGGTTCTCATTTACAGTGAAGAGTTCTGATTGGTTCAGGGAAGGTTTTTTCTGAGTGAAATCACCAAAAGAAAGAAAAACACACCCCATACCCAAATTTTTTACTTTTTCTTTTTAAAGATAAAATTAAAAGTATATGGTCGACTTACCTTCCTCCTTTTCCCTCAAGTGCCCCTAGAGGCCTTATGGGGGCGTAGCCATGAGTCTTAAGTAAAATGACAAATGAGTTTTTGCTTAGAGATAAGTAGTGTTACCAAAAAGGATTGGTGAAGCTAGTAAAAGTCAGATTATGACGTCAAAAAATGAGAGGCCACTATAAATTTTATCATTGGTCAATTACTTTGTATACTGGCCTCTCATTGGTTAATTTTTTTGACGTCATAATCTGAGTCAGCCACTTTTGCTAGCTGGGTAATATTCAATCTGATAGATAGAATAACATTAAAACTTCAAAATTACTTGAAATAAAAAAAAGCCTTAGTACACATTTTTAGATCTTTCTTATTACAACCATTTTCAGAAACCAAAGCTGTATCCAAAACAACCACGGACAAGGCACAAAATTCCAGCATTTTTATGTGGCTCCTACCCTCGCTCCTTGGATTCTTAATCTACTGGTTGTTTAAGGTATTTAAAATTAAATCACTTAAATTATTTACAAATGTATATATTTATTTAAACATAATTTCTATCACTTTAACTTTCTATCTACTTAACTAGTCAATGCACTTTTCTATTTAGTTATGTATCAATCTATCTATATTTTTATATATCTATCTATTTACCAATCTGTAATAATCTACATATCTATCTATTTGTCCATCTATTTAATTATTTATATGTTTGTCCATCTATCTAACTATTTATATGTTTGTCGTCCATCTATCTATCTATCTATCTATCTATCTATCTATCTATCTATCTATCTATCAATCTATCTATCTATCTATCTATCTATCTATCTATCTATCTATCTATCTATCTATCTATCTATCTATCTATCTATCTATCTATCTTTTTATCTATCTATCTATCTATCTATCTATCTATCTATCTATCTATCTATCTATCTATTTATCTATCTATCTATCTATCTATCTATCTATCTATCTATCTATCTATCTATCTATCTATCTATCTATCTATCTATCTATCTATCTATCTATCTATCTATCTATCTATCTATCTATCTATCTATCTATCTATCTTTCTATCTATCTATCTATCAATCTATCTATCTATCTATCTATCTATCTATCTATCTATCTATCTATCTATCTATCTATCTATCTATCTATCTATCTATCTATCTATCTTTTTATCTATCTATCTATCTATCTATCTATCTATCTATCTATCTATCTATCTATTTATCTATCTATCTATCTATCTATCTATCTATCTATCTATCTATCTATCTATCTATCTATCTATCTATCTATCTATCTATCTATCTATCTATCTATCTATCTATCTATCTATCTATCTATCTTTCTATCTATCTATCTATCAATCTATCTATCTATCTATCTTCCTATCTATTCTAAGATGTTTCTTGAGAAGAATGTGCAGCCACCAGAACCTATACACGAATCACTAGAGGATTATTCTTATTTCAATATTCTGAGGTGGCCTTAAAGTTTAATAATCTATGTTTTTTATCTCATCGTATTATAGACAGCTTTCCGCATGTATTAATAAGATTAAAACCAGCTTCGATAGCTCCAAGAGGCTAAAAGGCACAGGCTAACCTTTTTAAATTTTAATATCAGTAGAAAATTGTCTGTAAAACGATGCCATACATGATTTTTCGGTATGGCTAAGAAGCTGTTTTTAATCCACCGGATATCAATCTGTTTCGAAGCTCAAAACTGAAAAGATTATTTTCTTATTTTAAACTTTTGACTTTTTGATTTTAAACTTATGTGTTATAATGCAACTGAAGTAAAACTATTTTATCTAGATTGATTACCAAGAAAGAAATATAAAAATGTCATGTAAATTTAAAATTAAAGGGAAAATAGTTTTTTTTTCTATTTGAAAATAACATTTGCAAGTCACTTTTCTTTTCAATAAAGTAATGTTTAAAAATATGATAATAAAATTACTGTAAAAATAATTTTCTTATGTAGTTAGCATTCCTTATAAGTTTTTATAATACAGGGTGTTTATAATTTACTTACAATTTTAAATTTAGCAAGAAATTTTTTTTTTAATTTCTCTCATATTTGCATGAAGAATACATATAAATTTTAAGATGATATTCCCAAAGAAGGCTTGAAAATCCTTAAAAAATTTAGCATTTTTAGCATTAAAAACAACATTTCGGCATGTTCTAAACTAGGGTTGGGCCGGATATCCGGTGTGGCCGGATATCAGGCCGGATACCCGGCCATTTTCAATATCCGGCCGGATACCGGATATTAAAACTATCCGGCCGGATATCCGGCTCTATAATTTTTTATACTTTACACCAAAAATCTCTGCTTTTTAAAATCTTAAATGGCTATAATTTTCTTATTATTGAAGCTAGAAGAACATTTTTTCTGAATAAGTTTAACATTATGTTAATTTATATAAGATTTCTGAAGAAATTTTTTTTTTACTACTTTAATATCTGGTAATTTGGCCGGTTATCCGGCCGGATATCCGGTAATTTGGCCGGATAACCGGATATTTGCCGGATATCTGGCGTTGGCCGGATATCCGGCATTTGAAATCAGCCGGATATCCGGTATCCGGTATCCGGCCAAAAAAGTATCCGGCCCAACCCTAACAGGCTGTACCAAATATGGAATTCTAGGTTTGATCTTAGCTTTTTTACACAACTCTTCTTGAAGGTATCATGTTTTCTTCTTTAACAGTAACCGAATTCAACTAAAATAGTTTTTTGTCATTTTTTTAAAAATCGTTTCTATATTCATTTTTGTAAAAATATTAAGAATTTCGTTGTAATTTTATTTTAAAAATAAAAATTGTTGGTTTCTTGTAATCACCTTGAATTTATAAAGCTAGTCTTATTCATTATCAGATATTAAAAATATGTATCATAGCATAAATTTTTGTTAAGTTTTGAAAATAAGTTTATTCTTTTAAAAAATATAATTTTGTAGTTTTTATTTAGAATTGTATTTATGATAATGTAGATTTTTTTGTTGAAAAATAAAGATATTATTTTGACGGGTTGTTTTTTAATAAAATTAAGTTTTCTATATAAATGAAAGTTAAATGTTGCTATGCCCCTAGTAATTTTTTCTTAAAGGAAGTTTTATTCCAAAATTTTATCAAGTGTGTTATTTATTTATCTACAACAATTATAGAAAACAAAATTAAACAGGAAAAAAGTATCTAAAGGAAGGGAATATTGGACTTAAATTTTACTGGTGCCCAAAGTTTTAAAATTTATTTAATCGCATTCATTAGCTTACAATTTTTTTAATTGTTGAGTCTTAATTAATCTTAAAGTTTCAAGACATCTAGTTTGTAATACCAGCCCAATTAAGATTTGTTGAAAGCCCTAAAGATTTTACGTCCAGAGTGTAAATTAAAATTTTGGAAACCAGAAAATATTGAAGTTCAATGTCCCCTGGGCGTGGTAAATAACTTGTTGATTAATTAGCGCCACAGTATCTATAACGTCCTCCTATGGGTGTATCACTCAGATAATACACGTAGTACTTTCCACAATTTGTCACTTTCCCTTGAATTTTTATTAAAATGGAATAACTAATATTAGCTGCTGCACTCCTAGCTTCAAGGAATCTGTAATTGAAGGTAGGGTAAGGCAGAAAAATAGTAGGAAAACATTCCAAAACTTAAATCTTGGTTCAAAATAGAAATCTCAATTAGTTCAGTATTAAGTGAGATTTTAATAATAAAATATAAACTTTATCCTTCAATATAATATTTTTCTTATTTTTGTAGTTCTAGTTATTGCTATTATAATTATTTGGTTATCATAAATAATTTGATGATTTGAATTTTTGCCTTGGAATAGGCATCTTTTGGCCGACTCTAATATACCTATGATCTCAGGATAAAATATTAAATCAGAAACCCTACCAACTTAAAAACTAATTTAATCCAGTAATACGAGCGATTGAATTAAACAAATGCCTCATTGTACTAAAATGAGTACACTTTCTCACCAATAATGTGGTCGCGTTGTTCCTACACTGTGTCTAATTGGTTCAATTTAGGAATTGTTCATCTATATTTTGTATATTTATTGTTATTCCATTACTCCTGCCTATTCTCGAATACTCACAATCCCTGCCGTATCCATTCTCTGTGGTCAGATCAAAGCACAGCGTTATGTCCACTGTCTCTCCATGTGCCTCTGGGAGGCTAGAATTGGTCCAGCCTGGAGCATAGGTGCCGCAGGACCCGAATCCAGGTGTTGATGGCGCCAGAATTCTGCCAGCCTGTTCCAATTAAACTTAATTATATATTAATGAGGGGACTTTGGATAAAGATTGATAAACATGTTTACTTATTTGTTAGCTATTACCTTGATTAGTAAGTTAAAACTAAAAGTGTCATCACTTTTCAACCAATTTACAGAAAGGGTAATTTTATGGTCATTAGGGTTGTACATGAATTTTATGTCCATGGTCTTATCCTTTTAGTTACCTGTAATTAACCTCTTATATTTATTTAACACAAAAATTTTATTCTAATAAAGTTTAGTAACTTTTAGGTTACTTATCCTTATAATATATTTTTTTGGGGACAGAGCAATGGACGATATATTGATGTACATCCTTGATTATGTAAATTAATGTTTGTAATATAGTCGCTGAACTCTTTAGAATCAATATAATAAGTTCCTGTTGAAGAAATCTGTACCAGCCAGTTCCTGTCCAGCGGACACTTTGAGTAAAATCGGTTTTTATATTATCCACAAAATCTTCCTACAATATTCATTAATCTTGCCCACAAAACAAGACCGATAAATGGTCATAACATGCAAAGATGGAATAAAAAGTTAACGGAGAAATTTACATTCAAATAATAAAAAAAACAAGGATTACAACATCCATAAAAGCGAAGCACTAAAACGGTAGTACAAACAAACATTAACACTTACAGAGTTCAATAACTGAATAATCAGAATATGAATGTATAACATAATTAGAAACAAAATTTAAGCAAATTTGTAAAAAACTGCGCTAATACAGGATAATGTTTAAGGACATGCTTACATTTTTAAGACTTGAGTATAGAGATGCTTTAATTATAACATTGTACTTTGTTGTCCTAGGAATCAGTATTCCAAAAATCAGATCAATCGAATGATTCTATCATATAAAAATTTGTTGTTAAAAAAGTTAAAAATCAAAATGTTTAAAATTAACGTATGAACATTCTGGTAGCGATTATAGAGTTGCTACGCTTTCTAAATTGTACCTAACTACTACAGGAATAACCATGCAAAGTTTGAAATCGATAGCACAATTCTAACATGCCTAAATTAACGAAAAGAGCTATCCGTTACGGACTGGCAGACGGATGAACGGACGGACGGACTGACCGACCCTAATTATAGAAAAGCTTCGCTTTTAAAAAAGTCAGTGTTGGGTGTGTGAAGATTAAATAATATGTTCCTGTCCATGAGCAGTACTTCTGTCAGTCTCATCTAATATACCATACTTCAAACATTGTTCTTCGCCTGAATGTTTTTAAAACTAGGATCTAGTGCAGTTCACGGTAAAATGTTTCTTGTAATGATCCAAAAACTATGAACTTTAAAGACTGCTAGCTGCAAAACGGATTAATGTAGACGTTAATCAGGCCCACACACCGTGTTAAGTGGCCTAAGAAGCCCTACAAATGATCTGGAATAGCCAAGAATCTATGATGCACAGGGAAAGCTTCACTGAAGTAAAATAAGTCTCTTTCGCGCATTTCTGTACGCTGGGAGATAACTGTACATTATTAAAATGACTATTCCAGATTAATTGTAGGCCTTCTTTTGTGGGTTACAATTTTGTGCGGACATAATCTATACATTCCACTGTTTGGCCGTTAGCAGCCTCTAAAGTTCTTAGATTTTTGGTATTAATAGTTACAAGGAACATTTTACACTGAAGTCCTAAAATCATCTTTGATACAAAGTTAACCAATGTCTGTCTGTGTGTCTGCATGTCAGTCCAAATGTACATCTGTCTGTCAGAAATAAGAGCAAAATTTCATACTTTTAAATGGAATGAAAAATAAAATACACCCCTAGAATTTACGCAAAAAAGTCTAAAAATAAACTAAACTCACCCTAAAACTTAAATTTACAATAAAATAGCCTGTTTATGAAGCTTCCCAAAAATGGAAAACTAAATCATTTTAGGATTTTGTGAGAACTCAACGGAGATTCTCAATATATGTAGCTGGCAGGACAGTCTGACTGATAGTGTAGCTGTGCACCTCTGCATAATGATTTCCTCGTGCATATTATAGTTATGTTTATCATTTGTCTTAGATATTCAATGCATTGCCACACTGTAAAATTTTAGTTTGAAATTCCCAATCTTAACTAAATCATTGCCATTTAGCTTTGAGAGATGCGTAGATTTCATATCTGGCAAATAGAAAATCTAAAGAAATCTAATTTTGAGAAAATTAAGTTTGAAAATTTCAAGTTCCATTTTCATCCACTAGGAGTTCTCGCGCAATCATGACAAAAAAAACAAAGATTTTTATGCTTAAGTTTTGTACAAGTTTACTTTTATAAAATTCTTCATAAAACCACTTCTGAATGGATTTACTCAATGGTCATTTTTAATTTTATCAGTTGCTTTGCTAAGGTCACACAAAATTAGCAATAAATTATATCCAGAGTGGTTTTTTTAAACTTCATAAAACTAAACTTGCAAAGAATTTAAAAATATGGCAATTTGTTTTTCTTATCATGGATAAGTGTAAGCTCCTGAGATGGGTTCTTAAAAGATGCCGCGTTTTTTGACAATTTTTTAGACATTGCTTGATTGAACGAAGACGATACACAGAGTATACAACATAAGAATCCAAAATTTTAAAATTATTATTTTAGCCATTTGTATAATGTCTAATACAACTTAAATCCATTTTCGCTGCATATTTATTAATGCATCTTTTTAGATCTGTATTAGACATTATACAAATGGCCAAAATAATAATTTTAAAATTTTGAATTCTAAAGTTGTATACTCTGTTAAAAACCTTATTCCATCTTGAAGATCAATGCCCCGTACGATTTTAATAGAGTATACAACTTGAGAATTCAAAATTTTAAATTATTATTTTAGCCATTTGTATAATGTCTAACACAGCTCTAAAAAGATGCATAAATAAATATGCAGCAAAAATGGATTTAAGATGTATTAGACAATATACAAATGGCTAAAAAATAATTTTAAAATTTTGAATTTTTATGTTGTATACTCTGTGTTGAAATCCCATCGTCTTCGTTCAATCAATCAATGTCTAAAAAATTGTCGAAAAAACGCGGCATCTTTTAAGAACCCATCTCTGCGGATGAAATTTTAACTTGAAATTATTTTTCTAATATTAGATTTCTTTGGATTTTCTAGTTGCCAGAAATGAAATCTGCGCATCTTGTATAGCTAGATGGCATTGGTCTAGTTAAGATCGGGATTTTCAAACTAAATTTTATTGTAATGGCCTGTGTTACGTTTGTGTTTGCCTTCAATAAACTTGTATAAATGTACCCTGTGTCATTGGGTAGAAGCGAATCTTCTGTATAGAACTAGGTCTTAGCAAATCCGTCTGTCATGTCGGTCGCTCACGCTCCTCCCACTCCACTAACAATAACCTGAAAATTCAAGTACTTCTTCAGGAGTCAAACCAAGTGTTTTTTCTGTCAAAATCTAAAACAAACAAGATTGATTGTTATATGTTCAATAGTATAGCGCAACATTGAAAGTTGAAGCTTGGATGAGAAAAGAACAGTAAACAATTAAACATAACAGACAGACACGAGCATTAAAATAGTAGCTTTGTTAGTAAAACAAGGATGACAGCATCTGTAAGTGGTGAATCATAAAAAAGATATCCTAGAAGAAATACAAAAAGTAGAAGCTTATTAATATAGACATTAAACAGCCTGTTTTATAATTAACTAGCGGATACGCCCCTAGAGGCCTTTAGTGGCACTTGAAATGTTTTTTTTATATTTAAAATATTTGCGTTTGACGTTTATGTTTGCGTTGAACTCTCTTTTTAAAAATGAGAACGTAAAAAAAATTTAGATTTTTTATTATTTCTCTTGGGAGGGTGGTGGTACCCTCCCCCAAAATAGTTAAAAACATTCCCGGTACCTTCTTGAATCTACCCTGTTAAAGAGAACCCGATCGGTTCAGCGGTTAGCGAGATCCTTCGGTACAGACACACAGACAAACAAACAGACAAACATCCTGTTACTTTAGTATAAGGATTGTGCTCCATAATTATGGATATGAAATTTCAGTTTATCCTGAATATGTGTAGAAAAAGTCACTTATTTGATAGACATACAGACGAACATTTTGAATTATAGAGTAGCTTTGCTACCCAAAAATAATTATACCTTCAGTACTTTATCAAAATCGTTTTGCTTTGCCTAAAATATAGAAGAAAAAAAGGTTATTTAAGATATTTTTTGTAATTTCTCTTTTAAAAAAATGAGGTTTAAGCAAATACTTTTAGTTCAATCATTAAAGTTAGGTTTTGGAAGGGTTATGCAACAACAATATAGTGCCCTGCAGGTTTATAGCTCCCATAAGAACTTGGAATTCGGTGGTTGATTTTTCAGTAATAAATTCATAAAGTTATAAAGTATTTTAGTTAATTCCATACAAAGTCAGCATAAAAATAAATGTCAGGAATCATTACATTTCTATAATATGGCAGCAACGACCACTAAAATCTAATGGTAAAAGATCGACATAGACTACTAGTTTCATACCTAATAGTTTATTAATTTCATACATTAATTATAATACTTTATACCTACCTCTAGTTTTCTTTGTAGCTCTTTGATTTCTTCAGATTTACTCTAAAAAAAATTTTTGTATATAGTTAGTATTGTCCTTGGTTTATAACAAGTATGACAACATCCATAAGTAGCAAAGCTCAAAATATATGAATAGATATTGGAGGAAAATTTACTATAGAGCAGTGTCATACAATAAACATTTAACATGATAAAATAGGTAAAACAGAGCTTGATCTTTAAATCATTTTAGTGGTGATTTAGATCGGGGCGCGCCAAAATTTCAGCCAATCACAGCGCTGCATTTTAAAAATGCGCCACTGTGATTGGCTGAAATTTCGCGCGGGGTGGTTTAAATCACCATTGAAATGATTTAAAGATCCAGCTCAGAAAACCTTTAAAATCACGCAACCTTTAAAATCACGAAATTTAAAAATCTAGGAATCAATCTAGCACCGCAATTAGTAGACGAATCTTGATAAAACTTGATGGAAATATGTATAATATGAGCATGTTCAATCCCTGATAATTTCAGCCGTCAATCCGGAATAGGAATCGAGAAAATCAAGAAAACCTAAAAATCTAGGAATCGATCTAGCACCCAATTAATAGACAAATCTTATCAAGACTTCGTTAAAATAAGTAGAATCTAAAATTAATTAATCCCTGAAGTTTTCAGCCCTCCATCTTAAAAAGGAATTGATAAAATCACGAAAACTTGAAAATCCCAAATAACAGACAGATGGACAAAACAATGTATAGATTAGATGGGCATATGTCATAGGAATCTTCACTAAAAATTTAAGTTGTCTATCTTGTATAGGAGCCGAGAAAATCACTTTACCCCCATAGCGTTTCGGACGGACGGACTTACGGACAAAGTGAAATATAGAGTAGCTTCGCTTCTAAAAAATAACAAGCAGTTTCGCCCCTGGAGTCATATAAAGGTAATTTAAATAAAGGGAGAGAAGGTTGACGCTGTATTTTACTTCAAGTTTAGCATAAACCTATAAAAAATGGAGGGGATTAATTCTAGAGATGAGTTTTTCACTGGGGGGTAAAGGTACTTTCGCCTAAAAAAGTTTAAAACATTCTTAGGGCCTACAAGAAGCTTTGCTAAAGGAGACATCATTCAGCAAAATATATTAGAACAGACAGACAAACATCCTTGAATTTAGATAATAATCTTTTAACTTACCTTGCATTCTTGATCGTCTTTTTTCTTAATTTCAGTATTTCCAGCTAAAGTCTTAATTAATAAGAGAGCTTTACAAACTCAAAAATTTCAAGTTGAATTGACCCCCCAAAAAATACCGATTTGTGTATCTTTAACTGTAGCTAAACATTTGGGGTATAGTCCCATTCGTGGCAACGCACCTTCGTATTTTTCACAGTAGCTTTTCTCCTATTTCCAGCCCCTGCGGGGCCCATTGTCTAACCCTGTGGGGCAATCATCTAACCCAATATAATCTAGCCACGAAAGGGACTATTCCCAGGGATAAGGGATGGGAAACGTAAGAAAATATTATTCCAGGCCTATTTTCCAACTAGGCCTAAAAACCAGTTTCGGGATGCTGCAGTAGTTAGTATTGACAACTATCAACTAGAATAATGAAATAACTAAATAAGTCCAAAGAAGATAATAGAATAAATTCAGGTAGCTAGCCTTAAGTAAAAATATATCTTTTTTACCCAATATATAAATGGCGTTTGTTAAAATTATGTTTTGATTTTTTTTCTCCCATAATTTTTTTATCTTTTACTCTAGTAATTTCAATTTTTCAGAAGGCTATCATTGGGTTTGTCTCTGACAGATTTTAGGTTGTGTTATTTTTAATTTTATTTATGAGTAAACATTTTATTTGAAAATATCATTGCTAATTAAAATTGAAAATAAATAAATTATTAAATAAGCAATGGATAACATTCTATCAACTTCTATGGATACTATTATGTAATTATAGATTTGTACTGTGTACAATAAGAGATATAAGTTTTCCGGAATTTTAATGTAGGGAGTAGATTTGAAATCTGCATCAAATTTTAAGGATTTTTTATAAAATTCGTTTTTTGTAAAATTCTTTATCTAAAAGCGGAAAAACATTTTAAGTTAATTAATTTTGACCAATAGGATAGGTGGATTTTAAACTACCTGCGCTCTAATTGGTTGAATGATGTACGACATCCAATCAGAGCGCAGATTTTTTAAATCCACCAATCACGGATGCCAAAATTAATTAACTTAATTTGTATTTCCGCTTTTAGATAAAGAATTATACAAAAAACGAATTTTATAAAAAATCCTTAAAATTTGATGCAGATTACAAATCTACTCCCTACATTACAATTCCGGAAAACTTATATCTCTTAGTGTACAAATTAGCTAAAAGTACAAAAATTAAGGTTAATGTGTTTTATCAATTCCGTATAAAATTTTTAAAATTTGAAATACAACACTTTATTTATAAACTGCCAATTGAATATTCTTAGCTACGCACTTCCTAAAAAATAATCCCTCTATTTTTGTTTTTTATGTATGGTATTTTTTAATGTGAAACTCTAAAGGCGATTTAATAATTAAGCTAATGTGATCAAACACCATTTCTATTATTTTTTTAAGAAGCAGACAGATCATTATTTTCCTAGAATTGTCTGCTTCTAAATTTATTTAGAAGCAGACAAGATAATTTTTTTCATTGCAGCGTTTTATTATATTCTCATCCGTCAATTGGTGATTGGTTGATACAAAACAGGCCGATCCTTATTGGTTTAGAGCGATAGCTACTTGGAAGCGTCCGCCAGTGACGACATTTAATTAGGTAAAATTGGTAGAATTGGTAAAAGTTGCAATATCCCTTTAGAATCTAGGCTGGGACCTAATTAATGGCCAGGTTTCCTATCCCTTATCCCTGACTATTCCCAATATTTGACCAAGACATAGATTCAATATTTTTATTCGAAAATTACTAAAATGAAGCGTGCCGAAAGTGGTGTTTCCACCCTCCCCAGAAAAATTAAGGATGGTGGATACAACCAACTATCTGTCAACCTCTCTCTCTTCACTTGGGGGGGGGGGGGGGGTATCTAACCCCTGACAACAAAATATCACATTTCTTATTATTCCCTCTACAACTCACGCCCCTCTTAATTTTGTTTAACTTAGAACCGGTTCAAATCCAAGGGAAATTAATCATATTTTAATCCATATTAGAATATTATTGTAACCTTCATAATCTGTAGGATGTTTAACTGATGAACCTCAACATTTTCCAAGGAGCCTGTACCTAATTTCGAACCCAGTAATAGTGTCTGACTGATTATGACGTAAGAAAAAAAATTAGCAAATGAGAGGTCATTGTTGACCAATAGTAAAATTTATAGTGGCCTCTCATTGGCTAATTTTTTTTCTTACGTCATAATCAGTCAGACACTATTACTAGGTTCCTAATTTCAATTGTTATTAAAGGACATCACATCAATCTTTTTCTGTCTTTTCATAGTGGATTTCCTAATTTTACTCCACAGTGTTTAATTAAACTTCTAGGTGAAATACCTCCTCCTAGGTATTACCTTTACAAAGATAAGATTTGAAAAAATATTTGATAATGGATAAAAAATTCCTTTTTTTACCTTGTTCTGCCTCCAGAATATCCATAACATACTCAATATATTTCTCCTAATAAAGCTTCAGATTATTAATAGATTAGTAAGGATGTCAGCATCCAGAAACTGAGATGTTTTGCTTATAACATCATACAAAATAGTCCTAGAGCCAACATTTAAAAATTCAACTGAAAGGAATAATTATATCAAACAAAAAAAGTTGTCAAAAAAGTTAAACAAATGTCTTACCAAGATATTTGATCTAACAGGACAGTTATAAGCCAATGATAGCTCAAAAACATCTGCAGCCGATAACTCAGACTAAAACAAAAGATGGTAATTTTAAAAAAGCTTAAATTCAATTTTTAGATGTTAGATATATGATGAAAATAACTCCACTCCTCATTATTTTCAATTTAGCTTAAAAATAAGAGGAGGGATGGGCTTCTGTGCTTTATCGGCCCCTGTGAGAAAGTACCCAAAATAGTTTATTATACTAACTGGATATTTCTTCAAAAGTCCTCTTTCCTCAAATTTGCTCCTAAATAAAATTATTTAAATTTTAGAAAAATATTATTAACAAGTGTTTTATTTTAAATTCAATTTAAATAAGGATGATAACATCCATGGATAATAGAGAAGAAAATTCATCATTTGGAAGGAAATGAAAAGCATAATTGAGAGAAAAACGGACATGATGTTTTGTAGAGTGATCAATGATCATATAATTGATTCTGCACACAAACTTTCTGCCATTTATTTGACGAAGTAATGCATATACTATATTTAATCATACTAGAGGCTTCGTCTCTAGCCTCTAGAGACTTTGCCCCATGAGGTAATTAAAAAAAATGAAAAAAAAATTTTAAATATAAAATATAAATATAAAAATATTTTCGAACTTTTTAAAAAAAATTTAGGGGGATTTTTTTGGGGGTGGAGGGTGGGGGATGTCCAACCCCCCAAGTAAATAGCCTAAAACCACCACAGGACTAGTAGGTAAATATTTCCTGAAGAAGAGAATCCGATCGGTTCAGTGGTTACCTAGATCTTAAGGGACAGACAGACGGACGGACAGACATCATTCTACTTTGTATTATAGAAGATATATTACTTGTATGGTTCTTTAACTTGCAAACAAGTTGTGTTAGGAAGACAGCCGACACCTTCAGGATAGTGCATAACACTAAATACATCATATATTGTCTAAATTTTTAATCAATGTATTATGAATTTCTTGGCTATCTAATTCTAGACAGGGGGGATGGGACATTGGACTCTAAATAATACTGGTCTTTTGTTAGCTTAAAAACTTTGGGAATTAAAAAAAAATAGGGTACAAACCTTCAGTTTACAAACTTTTACTTAAATAATTGTAGGTGTATTTGTATTCATCGTATGTTGAGGGTGTACATAAATTTCTCGTCAATTGTCATATCCCTTAAGATCCCTTGTGGGATCATTCAACTTTTTATCATATTACTTGTACCCAAGGTTTTATAAACACGTTCCCTTATTTTTTGTATTAAAAAATTTGTAACTTTTATTGAAAACATGCAGTGTGCAAACTTTTCAACCAATAACTTTACTCTCTAATTCCTATTTCTGATACATTGAATATTCCTGATACGTTTCGCTGTAAGACTCTCTCACTTCAAAAGCTGGTCTTGACTTTTCAAGAATTGTTCCATTTTCTAGGGTCACATATTTGTCTCTATCAGGCCTAAAATTTAAACTAGTATGACAGCATCTATAAAAGCGGAGATCAACAAATAGACGAATGAATATCAACACAAGTAGATTTACACATGTAATATTTAACATCATTATAAATGAAATAATTTTGTATGTATCCGAAAATTTAAAAACAAAAACAGAAAACTTACATTTTTAGACCTAATTATACAGATACGGTGCTTGTAACATTGTACCTTATCATACTAGGTATCAATATTCCACAAATCAAGTGAATTAAATATTTTTTTACTAAAAAAGCTGAAAATAAATGTGTTTAAAATTGAGACTTTTTGGTATAATAAAAGGTTTTAAAAAAATTGCTTCACTTTTTTCAATATAAACCATTTAATTTAGGTCAAAAACTAATAAAAAAAACAAGTCAATTCATGCTTAAGCAATGACAATGAGCAAACAATATTGAATTTCGAACCTACTCACCCATCCAGAGTACTACAGTTTGATATCTAGCCTTTGTGGACAATTTTTCTCTACATGGAGATTTAAAAAGAATAAACCGTCTTAATTACTTAAAATCCAATAGATAGAGTTGTTGATGTACCTTTCTATAGACACCTTAACCACAATTCTAGCCAATTTGGCAGCAAAAAGAAAGGCCTGTCAAACTTCGGGAACAAGACAGAACTGTCATGTCTCAGGGTTTGATGGGGTCTGTCTTTTTTTATGCCAAATTGAGTTAGAAGCATGGTTATTGTGTCCAAAAAATAAGATAACCCATAAGAAGCTTCACTGTAAAGGAGGACCATATCGGTTCAGCGGTTAGCGAGATCCTTTGCAACAGACAAAAAAGGCTATCAAGGATATACACTCTCCATGTAGAGAAAAATTCTCCAGAAAGGCTATTCTTGAAATTTATGGTTTTTAATGTTATTTTCTTATTGTCACTGTTTGAGTATGAATTGGGTTAATTTTTGACATAACTGTAGGAATAATATTGAAAAAAAAGTGTAGCGATTATTTGTTTGTTTTAAAACACCCTTTCTCACAGAGTTGCTACACTTATTAAAAAGTACTTACAGGATTTATCATACAGGATTTAGCAATCACGTAAAATATAGATAATCATAATCAATAATTTATCATACTGAGACAAACAATGTGATTTAAGCTATAGATTACAAATTGTTGGATTCACAGCACCTGAGATCCCTTGATTCAGGGAAAAGGGAATTATAGTCTGAAAAACAGCTCTAAAGGAAAATTTCCCCACAACCCCCTTTCCCTTTTTTCCCACCCCTCTTCAGTTACATGACAAAAACAAAACATACCACCACATACC
Source organism: Acartia tonsa (assembly GCF_053477335.1). Lineage (NCBI taxonomy): Eukaryota > Metazoa > Arthropoda > Copepoda > Calanoida > Acartiidae > Acartia > Acartia tonsa. Next base: position 3,206,364 of record NC_137273.1, on the reverse strand, counting down.
TTATAGGGTTTCGTGATTTTTTTGTATAATTGTTGGTTAGAACAGCTACCCCTGCCCTTGGTTACCTGTTGTGTTCATGAACAGCTCCAAGAACATGGACCAGCTCGTGCAAAACTGTTCCACCTCAATATTTAAACTGTTTTTAACCTATTTTTAAAACGTATATAAAAAATATACTATGACACCAGTAGAATGAGACAGCAGAGCCTAAATTTGAATTAAGTCCCCAATAAACTTTTTTGAGGGGATTTAAATATTAATTTTTACTGTTGCCGTGATCATTTTGACCGAAGCAAAAGGTCTTTTTTTTATTTGGGTAAAATTCGTAGCTTTTAGAGTGTTTTGCTTCTTAAATATTGTATTCTGGTATAGAGTAAAATTAGGCCTTATGATTTTACTATAAAAATTCACTAAAAAGTTAATTCTTTATAATATATCAACGAATTATCATTAACATGTTTGTGTTCTCTTTGTGTATCTTTTATGTGTATGGTTTTCATTCTTTTCATTTTAATTAAATAAAAAATATTTAACTACATTGGAAATACGTCACTTTGTGAAAACACTCTTTTTTTGAATTGTAAAGAATTATATAAAACAAGACTTCTTATTGGTTAGATTTCAGAATTATTTGTTTTATTGTAAATGTTAGATTTTTCAATGAAATTAATTTTTTTGGAAAAAAAATTATTTCCAATGAACAGAGTAATGTTTTTTCATTGTATCAATATAAAGTGAATTATATAAAAATGTTCTGTAAGCCACAATATTACCCGAAGAAAAAAAAGAGCTTTTGCTTTGGTCAAAATGATTACAGCAACACTAAAAATTAATTTTTAAATCCCCCAAAAAAAGTTTATTGGGGACTTAATTTAAATTTGGGCTCTGCAGTCTGATTCTATAGGTGTCCTAGTATATTTTTGACCCCCCATTCAAAAATAGGATAAAAACAGTTTAATAAATTTTCTCGTATTCATTCGAATCCGGTGGATAGGAACCGGTTCTCATCCATACGAAAAAACTATGTCTAGCATCGTATTATATCCAGCATTCTACGAATATAGAAATGTACAATCATAAGATTAAAACTAGTTTTTTTAGCCGGTGACTTCGTCACCTCGGGGCTAAAAAACATAGTTTTAATCTCATAATTGTACATTCTATATCCGCGGAAAGCTGTATATAATACGATGCGAGAAATAACTATTATACTTGTTTTTATGGCATCTCTACTTAAGTAGCTTGCTTACTCTATAATTTTCTTTGTCTGACCGCTGGTCCTTAATATAATCTTATATCCTATATTCTATATGACTTAACATCAAAAGTCTTTTGGTTTCATCAAAATATATAGTTGATATATTTTCATTTTAGGGTCGGTCTGTCCTTACGCCCAAAAAGGCATGTCTGAAACGCCACCAATTTATTTTCAATTGCATGGTGATTCCCGCGAAAGTTTGGTATCATTTAGAAGTGTTTCTTCTGACTTTTTATGAAAAATGTTAAATATCAAATGCGTTGTTCGTTTGGCTGTCTGTTTTATTTTATGAGCATTGCTTAAATGGGTTTTGTTCTAATTGTTTTACATAAATTTACCGTTATCATCAAAGCACGGAGAACTAAGTGACACTTGTGGCTCTGCTTTCACAAGTCCTAAACAAAAACTGTGTATTGCCCTTCCTGTTTAAAAAAATAAATTACATTTGGGGGGGTGATAACTTCAACCCCAAACTTCAAGGGCCCTCAAAGGGCTCTAGGGGGGGGGGGGGGTTAGCCGCTAGTCGGGATAAGATATTAGACTATAAATTGATGTACATCTTTAAAACATAATAAACAAATTACTCCGTTTGATAAAATGATGTAATGTTTAGTATTCGTAAAACACAAACGAACAAGAAACCCTAGACGCATTGAAAACATAAAAATTACATACTAAAACATAATATTTGAATTTGACTAGGAACTACAACAATACTTCATTTATAATTTTCACAAGACCTTGTGGGGGGGGGGGAAGATTTGTGGAAGACTCATTTCCATCAAACTTGGAACATATCATTACAAGTTGCATCTTTGTTAACAATAGAGGTAGTAGTAAATATATGCTTGATTTCATTTGTTATCAAATAGTGAACAGGAATGACTACATCAATAAGTAGAGAAGCTTAGAAATATTAAACAATTTACTACTAGATGGTCAAGAGCAGTCAAACAAAGTGAGTTTTCATTAAAAGAAATTTTGGGTGCTGTCGGACAAGAAAACTTATTTTCAATTTATTCCCAAAAAGGGGGGGGGGGAAGGGGTATAAGTGCCCACCGTGATATTTTGTTTGAAAGCGCCAAAAACACAATACATTTAAAAACCTTTACTCTAACTAACCTATACTTGCTTTACAATCATTTTCAGATTTAATAAATCTGACACAATGTTCAATACAATCAACTTCGTCGGGGACTTCTATAAATTCAATGCATCCTAAATATAATAAAGTATATGAAAGTGACAGAATGTCTGTAAGTTTGCTGTCTATTTGTACTAAAGGATCTTGCTAACCGCTGAACTGATAGGTTAGATTGTTTTAGGCTATTTTATTTTAAATTTATGTCCTCTGAGGTTTTGGACTTATTTTCTACCTCCTTTCTCCAAAATAGAGCCCCTAGAAAACAACTGATATAATAAAATCAGTTTTTGTCCGTTTCAAAATATCTTCTTCCTAGCTCTCAAAAAACCTTTAAAAGTTGGCCAATTCTCAAAAAAATGATGGTATTTTAGTCATTTCTAAGGCTAGGAACGAGATATTTTGAAATGGACAAAAGTTACTGATTCTACTCCCAAGGCCTTTTCAGGGAACACAATAGTTCTGATTCAATACAATTTTGACTCCCATTCAATAGCTAAGATAAAAATGTACAAAATCGACGGACCCTACTGTTTAAGGACATACTTTTTTAGAATTTGATTATAGAGATGCTTCGCTTATGATATTGTAACTTGTGGTTATAGGAATCAGTATTTAAAAAATCAGATAATATGCAAAAATGTAAAAAAATCAGCATCCTTTAAATGGACGTCAGGACTTTCTGTTTACGTTTATAGAGTTGCTATGCTTTCTAAATCGTACCTAACTGTAATAGGAATCATCATGCAAAGTTTGTAATCGATTCTAATTCGAGGACAATTCTAACATGCTTAAATTAACTAACTGTTACACAAAAATGTCCTGGACGTACAGAATGATGGTCGAACTGACCCTTATTATAGAAAAGCTTTGCGTTGAAAATTACCTGTGGATAATTGACTCTCAATTAATCTCATCATTCCACGAACAATTCTCTTTTCCGTTTCATTAAAGCTAATATAAAGAAAAGTAGAAAAGTATAGTCCTTTCCACGACATCCCTCCATAAAGAGCGATTCTTCGTATTTTTAAAATGGCTTTTTATAGGTTATTTTAGGTTAGGTTAGATTATATTGTGTTAGGTGATTGCCCAACAGGGTTAGGTAATTGGCCCCGCAGGGTTAGAGCCCCCCGCAGGGGCTAGAAATAGGAGAAAAGCTACTGTGAAAAATACGAAGAATCGCTCCTTATGGAGGGATGTCGTGGAAAGGACTATACCCGAAAAGAAGAGTTTACAGACTTAAAAATTTTTTATGATAAACTCTTTTTGATGCATGTGTGTAGCCATAGTTTCTTAGGGACCTAGTAATAGTGTCTAAATTTTTATCTTTGTGACGTAACAAAAATCGAAGGATGGGAGGGGAGATGGGAAAGGAAACCCCTAAAAAAGAGTTGGACTTTTGTTATGTCACAAAGATAAAAAGTTAGACACTATTACTAGGTTCTTTCTTAGTGGTTGGACATAAGTAATCAAACATTCCATCAATCTATAAGTACGTACGTAACGGTTGCTATTTTCATTTAATTAATACATGTTAGAATTGTCTTATTGATTTCAAACTTTACATTTTGAGTACTATAACAGTTAGGTACAATTTAGAAAGCTTAGCAACTCTATGATTGTTACCAGAAAGTCCGTACGTTCATTTAAAACTTGTTGATTTTTAACCTTTTGTATTTGATATTGTTATCAATTTTGTCAGATTTTTCAATACTGATTCCTACATTTCCAATAAGGTACAATGTTATAAGTATTTAAGTCCTAAAAATGTCATTAAACAGTATTCTATTTTTATTGTTAATGCAGTTTTGCAACATATTTACTTAAAATTTTATTTAGAATTATACATTTCAATTCTACTTATTCAGATCTGATACTCTACAAGTGTTAACGCTTGTTTGTCCTACCGTTTCAAAGCTTCGCTTTTATGGATTTTGTCATCCTTGTTAAATTTCTTTTTTATCTTTATTCTTCTGATTGTACAATATTTGTAAGTGCGAAAGGAAAGTTTACCTTGGATTATTGATAAATTTATAGTTTATTTTTCTTTCTGACCACAGTGAATCAGCATTACTTAAAATAAGAACAATTAAAAAGGTGCTCTACCTTAAAGGTCCACCCACCACCCATTTCCTTTATCTTCGAAATAAATCCTTATACTAAAGTAACAGGATGTTTGTCTGTCTGTCTGTGTGTCTGTACCGAAGGATCTCGCTAACCGCTGAACCGATCGGGTTCTCCTTAACAGAGTAGCTTCTCATAAGTCCCGGGAAGGTTTATAACTATTTTGGGGGAGGGTACCACCACCTCCCCAAGAGAAATGACAAAAAAATCAAAAAAATTTAAGATTTAGGGGAGACTTCAACGTCAAATAAGGTGGTATCGTACATAAAAAATTAACTTTAACAAACAACAACATTTAAAGTGCCACTAGAGGCCTCTAGGGGCGTAGCCGCTAGTAGTAAATAAGTCAAAACACTAGTACGCGAAAAACTTTATTTTATTTTTTGTATTCTTCTAAAGGATTACAATAACTGTTTTATAATGACATGTATTCAACTTTAAGAATACAGGTTTTCGAACCAATAGGGAAAAAAAGTACCTTACTTTTCTAGTTATAATACGATGATAAATTGATGTAAATTCCCAATGATAACACACAAAACTAACCCCTTTATAAATCAAATTATTGGTTGAAAAAAGTGCGGACTATAATAGCTGGGATTCAACTTTTAATAAAAGTACCAAAAGTTTTTGAGCCAACAAATTAGAAATGTGGTTATAAAACTTTGAGTATCCGTGTAATTTACAACCCCATCCTCCCTGTCCTTACCTGACAAAGCTAGAGGCAATGTCGTAATCCAAATCTTCCAAGGACACACTCACTTGAGACCCTTTACATTTTTTTGGTGTAACTCTAAAATATCGGTTGAAACGGCGCGGCTTACACAACAAAAGTTTTAATGACTTTTTTTATATTTGAATAGTACAATGTTTAAATTGTCAAATAAATTTATTCGAATTTTAAGTAGAGAAGCTACTCTATAATTCACTTTGTCTGTCCGTCCATCCGCTATTGGATAAATGAGATTTTCTCGGCTGCTATTTCAGATAAACAACTAAATAATTAATTGAAGATTCCTATGACCTGTGTGCATCTAGTCCTTAAAAGACAAAAATACTGATTTTTTAAGAAGGTTTCGTGATGTTCTTTGATTTTTTTGTTGCAAATTTTTAAAAATTTAATGACAATCAACTTACTTTGTTCGTTTTTCCATCAAAGGTTTTTTATGCTTAGCTACATATCCTTAGTTTAATACCATACGATAAATAAATATTATAACCTGTTTGTTGAAGAAATATTATGCTGAGAATTATTTCCCAATTTATTGCCATTTTTATAATACCTCTAAAACATAGCAGAAATATATGTGAGATAAAGGATAACAAACATCCATAAAAACGGAGCTCAGAGATAAGACAAACGAACAATGACACTTGTAGAGTGTCAGAACTGAACAGGCAGAATATTGATTTATAAGTCTGAAAATTGTAAGTCAACTTATTGCAAAACTGCTTATATACATTATACTGTTTGAGAATATACTTACATTTTTAGGACTTTATTATAGAGATGCTTCGCTTATAACATATTCCGAATAGCAGATTAATAGGATATTTTAAACTTACTAAATTTGTTGTCAAAAAAGTAAAAAAAATAGAGTGATTTAACATGATTTCTGGTAACAATTATAGAGATGCTTCACTTTCTAAGCCGGACCTAATAGTTTGAAATCGATATGACGATTCAAAACTGTTTAAATTAACAAAAACGAAAAATTACGGACGAAAGGTTGTTAGGAAAGTTAAAAAATCAGTTTGTTTTAAATAGAAGTCCATAAGAGGACCTACGGACTTTCTGGTAACGACCATAGAAATGCTTCGCTTTTCAAAACGTAAAGGCCTGGGTTGGCGTACTTAAATTTATTATTTAGATTTTGGGGGTTGACCCCTTCCATTCCCCCAAGAAAAATCCTTCTATGAATTGATTTTTGAGGGAGGGCATTTTATGTATCAGCTGAAAAAAATTATATCGCACGGATGCAAAGCTTTTTATCATTATTTAAATAAGATTAATTAATTTTCTAGTCCCAAGTGAATGAACTTAACATAGATATAACGTGGTCTAGTAGAAAGCTTAAACTGTGCTATAGATCCAGTTTTTTTTAAACCAACTTTTTGTTTCTCCGCGCTTTCACAGCTAGTGTAGACAGTTCTACTACAAAACGGCATATTGAGTTTGGCTTCGAAACCAATGTCCGCTTGATTTATACTGGTTCTGAGCATTACTGAAAAATCATGCATTTTATTGTTTTTTAGACAGTATTCAAAAAAAAAATTAAACAAGAATCAAAAAATCAATTAGGGCTAGGCAATAAACTGAAATTAATCTTGTAATTTTTCATTTTACTATCCGTCCGCTGAAAGCTGTATATAACACAATGCAATAATTTATTTTTCTTCTTTCTAACTTCTAGGGGTTGGGAGAGGGCACTTAAACATCCTGGGACCTGTGTAAATAAATTAGAAAACCCAATAGGTTCAGTGGTTATTAAAATCCTAACAAATCCTACAAACAAGTAAACTTTACTACTAGAGGGCAGTAATTTCTTTCTAGGGCCGATTTCTGATGAATAGTAGTTATAAACCTTCCCAGGTCCTATGAGAAGCTACGCTGTAAAGAAGAAACATATTGGTTCAGCGGTTAGTAAGACATTTATTGTAGATATAATTGAAAATTATTATCCGTTGCATTATATTATGAACAGTTTCGGCTGGTTATCAATGAACTATTTGCTACTAAAAATATAACCATTTTTTTGTTGCCCCAATACAATTTCATAAGAGCAAAATTATAACCTTTTATTCATCTGCTTACATACACACACAGACACAAGCACAGCAGACATGTTTAAAAAAAAAATATTTTTAGATTTTTGTTAGCTAGTGGTTTGATAGATACCCCCCCTCCCAAAAAAAAATTAACTATAGAGCATTGTTATAAAAAAAAATTAAATTTGATTAATACGAAAGCTTTAAAATTAAGAAAACTTGAAAAGCTAGAAAAAAATCTAGCACCACAAGTAATAGACAAATCAAAATGAAAATTTGTAGAATGTAAACTTATTTAATTCCTGAAAATTTTAGCCGTTCATCTTGAATTGGAATCGAGATAATCACGAAAACCCCAAAAATTTAGGACTTGATCTGGCACACAAACCAATAAGTAAATCTCAATGAAACTTGGTGGAAATGTGTAGAATGTAATAGTTATTTCTCGTATCGTATTATAAAAACGGCTTTCCGCGGATATAGAATGTACAATTATAAGATTAAAACTAGTTTTTTTAGCCCTTAGGTGCCGGAGGCACCGGCTAAAAAAACTGGTTTTAATCTTATGGTTGTACATTTCTATATTCGTAGAAAACTGGATATAATACGATGCTAGACATAGTTTTTTCGTATGAATTCGGATTCGAATGAATACGAGAAACTTAATTAATCCCTGCGCCAAGAAAAATGTATGAGTCCAGTGGCGTGCACAGGGTTTTTGCCAAGGGTTTTGCACGTAGTTAACCCCAAAATATTAATACCAACGTCAAATGTTTTTTTAACTATGCACAAATTTTACCATACTGCACTGTCTTAAATTTACGGGGAATGTGACTTTTTGTTTTAACCCTGTTGGCTATTTTGGTGGGATATATACCGCTCTTCGAGGGGTTTAGGAGGGGGACCCCATAAAGGGGGGAGGGGGTTCAATACCTTTAATTTTTAGAATTGGAGTGGACACAAAAATAAATAGTTTTTTTTTTAATAGTTTGATTTTTATATGGTTTGATTTATTTTTATTTTTTTGCGTTTTAGCAGTGATGAAGTAGATATGATTTTGTTTTTGTTGCTATGCTTTCAAATTCGTACCTAACTACTACAGGAATCACCAGACAGAGTTTGAAATCGAAGAAAGGACAATTCTAAATTATCGATGATAGCTATTAGCTATCCGTTTGGGACGGACGGAGTATATTCAAAGGGAATATCAAAATCTAACCAAAATCACTCTTGATTAAAATTAAATTTACTATTTTTGCAGTTTTAAATGTGATTAATTGTCTAGCTTATAGATAGATAGTTGGTTTGCTTTTTTTTAAGGTGAACTGAAATTAGTTTCCGAATGTGAACACATTTTCCTAAGTGTTTCCCAATCCTATCTCAATATTTGCTACTAGCTAAAAAACCTTCAAACTTCCAAAAAAAAAATCAAAATTTGTAAAATTAAAACTTTGAATGTATAATGTATAAATCGTTAATACATTCAAATTTTGATTTTTTTTTTGAAGTTTGAAGGTTTTTTAGCTAGTAGCAAATATTAAGATAGGATTGGGAAACACCTAGGAAAATGTGTTCACATTCGGAAACTAAATTCAGTTCATCTTTTTTAACTATAGCTTGTTTTGTAACTTAGGTGTCAACATTTTAACACAAACGATTACGCCAAATTATAAATAAGTTAAAATCTTCGTGTGTGAGAGAGAGAGAGAGAGAGAGTGAACGAGAATAGGTGTTTTTCATTTCGTATTATAGACAGCTTTCCATTGATACTATATGAAAAATTATAAGATTAAAACCGGTTTTGTTACCCCCGAAGGGCCAAAGGCCTGCCCAACAAAACTATTGATTGTAAGGTTTTAATTTCTTTTTTCATGGAAAATTGTCTTTAACGGTACATGATTTTTCAGTAATGTTTAGAACTGGTTCAAATCCAGCGGATATTATTCGGTTTCAAAGAGAATTATCAAGAAATCAAATTCACTTGTTTTACATTTTCAAAGTAATTGCATTTTTAAAATCTCCATTTTTTTATTTATTTATTTAATTAATTTATTTATGGTCTTATCGAATATTAAATAAAAATAAACAAAGAATATATTTAAAGAACTTAAATATATAAGATTAAATTGTTAATTCTTTATGTCACGGGTATAAAATCGCACTGTGACACCCATGATTTGGGAAATTCAGAAATTTCTAGTGCCCATCCAAACAACCAAAACTATGCTATAAAAATCAGCGAATCATAATTTTTAGTTCAGTTTTTTTTCAGTCTAAAACCTAAACTGCTTTTATCTTCGTATCGTAATTTTTTTTTATTCAGATATTATGAAATCATAGAATAAAACTAATCATCCTAATACTTACGACTCTGCCCCTAGAGGCTTATAATTGCACTTGAGGGAAGGGGAGGGGATATCGATCTTCCACTCTACATCTATGTATTTTTTTAAAATATCAAGAGGAATTTTTCCAAGATAAAGTTCATATTCAATAAATTTAGCTATATAGTGTATTAGACTTTTTGTATGCAGACTAGAAAAATTCTTGTTTTAAAAGATTCATAACAACCAAGAGTGCTTGAAACTTTAAAACTATGAACCCACTTCCCACTAGAATATTTTAGTGTACACGGGTGGACCCTCAGATGTAAAAACTTTATTTTAGTGTTTGGCCAAAATGACTTAGCAATTGTATCTGTAAGTACGTCTAATAACACCCTTTGCTATTTTTAAAATCCTAGAAAATTTTTTTTTTGCAAGAAAATTGCATAAATTCGCAACCTTTTTTAGCACCACTACTTAACTCGAGTTTTAAAACTTTTTATATAAAATCCTTTTTACAAAAAATATCAATAATTACTTAAAATTAAACCTGAAAGAAAAAAAATCTCATTACACGTGTTAATTTTCATGTTTTAGGTCTTTTTTTGAGGAAAGTATAACTTCCACATTTTTGACAATAATATATTTTTTTAACATTTCAAAGTAAAATATAATAAAACTTAAACGATTTTTCTTGAATTATTACAAAAAAATTTCAAAACCACAATAACTTGAACATAGAGTTCTCCCACCGCATCTCAAGCTTTTATCATTCTAAGTTAATGAAATTCTATTATTTCAAGTCTTAGGGTCTTTTTAGCGCTTTGGTATTAGGCAGTAGTTTATTTCATAACCCTACACAAAAACAGACAGAGAAAGCTAAAATTATATGTTTGTTTATTTTGTGTTTTAAAATGTTTGATTTGCGGATTTTTATGTTACTATCTATATCGATTTCCTCGATCTTATCACAAGGTACATTATTTTTATTTTATTTTAAAAGCGCGAAGCATTTCTGCATTTAAGTAGTGTACGTCCATTGCTTCTATAAGTTATCATGTCTGTTGGTAAAATAGGTATTTAATTACTTGGATGTTGCACTAGATTTTCATATACTCTAATAAAGTATATAAAATAACCCCAGCTGGCTAAAATAATAATACCCCGCATCCATTCACTCCCCTCCTACTTGATAAACAAACTGAATAAATAAGGTCCATATTAGTGATTTAAATTCAATATCCGTTGTATGTCCATACGTCCGTCTGTATTTCTGTAATGCTAATTTTCTACTGGCTATAGACGGATTTTTTATATGGGGGGATTGTCGTACACCCTACCACACGCCTATATTGTTAAACAATCTTTTAATTTCATTTCAGTATCAAAGCTACTTTATAATTAACTTAATTTGTCCGTATGTCCATTCGTAACGCTATAAGAAAATGGACAGCTAAAATTATAGGTGAAGATTTCCTGTACAAATTAAAACATACAGTATATAATTTACTTGGCCCGTCGGTATGTCGGTCCAGCTTCAAAAAGATAGAAACACTTAATTTTTATAAATGTTTTGTTTTAATGATAACTGAATATCTGATTTATTATACCTCACTTTGTCCAAATGTATTATACTTTTTGTGCTTTTTTATGGCTGTTGTCACAAGGATCTAAAATGCCAATCATTTGATATACATCCTTTTCCCCAATGATTATACACAAAATTACCCCTTCTGTAAATACAATTAGAAGTTATAACATTTTGACACTCAAATTTATAAATCAAAACTCGCCAAAGATGCTATGCCAAATAATAAGAAAATTTATTATAAAACTTTGAGGACTAGATTCATAAACAGCCCAATGTCACCTACTAATGTTTTTAATTTTGATAGATGGGATTGATTATGATGATGAATATGTGGCCTTGTCTTTTGTTAAGTAAGTACATTGATAGATAGATAGATAGATAGATAGATAGATAGATAGATAGATAGATAGATAGATAGATAGATAGATAGATAGATAGATAGATAGATAGATAGATAGATAGATAGATAGATAGATAGATAGATAGATAGATAGATAGATAGATAGATAGATAGATAGATAAATTTATTTACATCTCCAATGATGACACACAAAATTATCCCTTCTATAGAATAAAATCATGATTGAAACATTAGAACACTCAACTTTATAAACTAAAAACTTTAAATTCAGTAAAAGTCCCCAAAGTTGATATGACAATTTATAAGAATACATCATTGTAAAAACTTTGGGGACTAGATTAATAAACATACAATTGTCCCCTAGCTCTCTTTCTATCTCTCTCTCTCTCTCTCTCTCTCTCTCTCTCTCTCTCTCTCTCTCTCTCTCTCTCTCTCTCTCTCTCTCTCTCTGACGAATATGCCAAAAATAATAGAGTAGCACATCAATAAGGTTTTCGATGACTTAATGAACTTTTATTTTAGGGACTCTCGCAAACTATGGGACCAAGGAATTGTTTATTATGAAGTTGACCCAACTTTCAGGTAAACTAAATTTCCAGTATGGCTTCCAAACAGATTAATATCCGGTGGATAAGAACCGGTTCTGAGCCACACTGAATTTAATAATCATGTATTGTATCATATTATGGTCAATATTCTACAAATAAGGGGGGGGGGGGGGGTAATTGCAACCATCTCGTAATCAATGTGTAAATGGCACTTAGAATTCGAATTATGAAATTTTGCATAAGTAATCCTTGGTAGGTCTATTTTACCTAAATCGAACAAAAAGTTGGAAGGGTAACAGTTAACGGCTGGCGGCTCAGCCGTTTAGCCATTATTTTGGCTATCTTTAAGGCAAATCCATCACTAAACCTATCTCCACATAGTACTCTTTGCCGTTCTAAAACGTTAACAACGGTTCTAGCCGTTAGTAGCTTGTACTAGAAATCAAAAAAATATTTTTTGTATCATCTCACATGATTTAAAGCAAAAATATGTATCAAAAAGTTTACGTAATTTATGACAGATTTGCCCTAAAAATAGCCAAAAAAAACGGTTAATTGATTCCGAGATTACCCCCCCCCCCCCCCTTAAATTATAATCATAATAAAACTGGAATAAATCTAATAATTGGTTGGACCGATATGGTTCTCCATTATAGTAAATCTTCTTACAGGTCTAGTAAATGTTCAAATTGGTATTTATTTGTAGGGTGCCTCCGCCCTCCCATTAAAATAACTTTGTATTATTGATGTTTTCATCCTTGTTTTAATTATAGTTTAGAGCAAAAACAGGCTATTAGAGAGGCTATGGATTATATCATTACAAAACTGGAGCCAGGTATCATTTTTTCAAGAAGTTTTTACCTAGCAGTAAGCATTCCATGACATGCTCACGTCATGTTCAACAACAAAGAATAAGTAAGGAGAGACTTTCTCTCTCTTTCTGTTCAAACACCCAGGGTATTAGGTGAATTAACATCCAACAGATAAGTGATAACCAACTCTTTTTTTTGCACAACTTTTGTATGGAAGTCATAACTGGGCATGTTAATAGATTGCGCCTGATTTGGGCCAAGACATTACCCCTTCTATTTAACAATAAATTTTTTGTAAGAAAAGCTTTTCTACATGATAACTTGCGACTGTTGCTTAACATCAGGGAGGTTATGGGTTTGAATCTCGGCTCAACTAGAAATAAGTATTCCATAAATCAAGTAAAACGGAGAATCTTGACATTGTCAAAAAAAGTTATAAATCAACATTCTGTCAACGATTATAGAGTTGCTAGCTTTCTAATTCCTACTGAACTATTACAACAATCACCATTCATAGTTAGATATTGACGGACAGACAGACGTACGGACCAGCAGATAAGTTTTCTTGTTGTTAGGTTGTATACAGTTTCAGCGCAGGAATCCTGAGGAAGATTATTACTATGTCAATATTAGAAAGGTGGAGAACGCCTGCTCTTCAGGAATAGGTATTCTAATCCAGGCATCTAAAGGGATAAGACAATGGCCGATAAATTGATGTACACTCCAATGAAACGTTTGGACACTAAACTTATGAACCAACCATCAAAATATAAAACATAAGCCAACGAATAAGAAAACGTTATTTTTAAACTTTAGGGACTAGCCCAATGTCACCTCACTCCCTGATTTCAATCAGGCTTCCTCATATAAAAAAGTAACAGGATTTTTGTCTGTCTGTCTGATATGGTTCTACTTTACAGTGAAGCTTTCAATAGGTCCTGGGAAGGTTTATAACTATTTTGGAAGTGGTAAGCACCACCCTTCCAAGTTTGGATTGACAGTCAAAAATAGTTGTAGCGACTTGGCTGAGCTTTGTTAATATTCCTGGCGCTATTGGTTGATTTTCAAAGACCCAATTGACAGTCAGTACAGAGTCCTCGGGAAGGGGACATACAGTTATTTAACCCCCCCCCCCTCTATTGTTTTACTCTAATGTCTGAATAAACTTGATGCAGTTTTATACTTAACTTGCTCTAATGAAATGACAAATGAGTCTAGATTTCTTAATTACATTAACTATTAAAGTAAAAATCATAACTATTACAATAAGATTAGATTTAATATTCTTGGGTGTACGGTATAACATACATAAAAAGGAAAATGAATAAAATGAATATTATATATTTTCATATACTGTCTAATTTTATTGATATGATTTATTTTATATGAAAATTTTCTTCCCAAATGGCAGTTTTATAAAAGGTAGTTAAGTATGCAGTAATGTATATTCACACATTGTTTTCATACAGGCCATATATTTAGGAAGAACGTTAAAAGGTGACCTGATCACAGACATGCAACTCATGGATGACTGTTTCACTAGCCCAGGTATAAAGTTAAAGTCCCCCTTCCCCCCACAGGGTAAAAACTCTTAATTTTATTTTAAACTTATGCTAAAAATAAGTCTGCACTGCAATCTGTGGCATGCACGCATTGCACAGGGTTTTGATAGGGAGAGGCGATAATATTTTGACAACCCATTTAAACCAAATCGAGGGGGGTGAATTATAGTCCATTAAAGGGGTGTTATTTTAGTGTCAGCCTTATTTGTCCACCTGATAGATGACACTGCTTTTTGCCTACCTATTCTATTGACGTCAGGAAATACCCTATACCAGGGGCGTCCAAGCTTTTTTTTTTGGGGGGGGTAAAAAATTTTAGGGGGGGGGGGTAATTCGTGTTTGGGGGGGGTAAAATGGCGCGCGAAGCGCGCCGAAATTTTTTTTTACCCCCCCCAAAATTTTTACCCCGGGGGTAAAATTTGATTGGGGGGGGTAATTACCCTCCCTAAAGTCTGTTGGGGGGGGTAAATACTCCCCCCAAATCTGTTGGGGGGGGTAATTACCCCCCCCAAACTAATTTACCCCGGGGGTAAAATTTTTGGGAGGGGTAATTTAATTATGTAAAAAAAGCACCTACCTAATCTATTAAGTTAATAAGTACTATCCTATAACATAAAGTAGTAAGTAAGGTTTATTTGACTATAGCTTCAGATTTCATTACTTTTAATACTGAGTTCTCCTTTTTAGGAAAGCTTCACATAGATCCCATGATGGTTCCACACTATTATAGGTCAATCCTTTGAGTGGTTTTAGGCTATTTTTCTCCTCCCTTTTTACCCTTTAGAAAACACGAGTTCTTAGATGCTAAGGGCGCCACTACTATTCAAATATATAGTAGTATCTCATTCTTTAGAACATAAAAATACAATAATTAACTCACTAACCAATGAACCAATATGATTATACTTTAAAGTGAAGGTCCTGGTAAGTTTTATAACTAGTTTTGAGACACCCTGACATCCTCCCAAAAGAAATCGCCTATAGAAATTCTTTTTCATTATTTAATGAAATATTTAATTTAGTTAGGTATCTATTTTATGGAATCTTCAGTGCTTTACAATTACATCATAGATCCCCGGGATGGTTTTAGCCCTTATAAAGGCCCAAGCAAATAAAACATGATCAAACTATTAAATTTTTTGTTATCATTGTTAAGAACTGTTTTAACTGGTTGGACTATATTGGGGTATAGTCCCTTTTGTGGCAACGCTCTTTAAGGGGCGTTTCTTCGTTTTTTTCACACAAGCTTCTCTCCTATTTCTAGCCCCTGCGTGGGGCCAATTGCTTAACCATGTGGGGCAATCACCTAAACCAATATAACCTATCCTAAAATAAACTATCAAAAGCCATTTTAAAAATACGACGAATTGCCCCTTAAGGGGCGTTGCCACGATGCAAATTATGTAAAAGACAATAAAAAGAGAGAGAAACAATTTAACAACAAACAACTTATGTTTCATGTAATTTTCTGTCAATCGATTAGAACATGGAGATAAATGTCATTTAATGAAGATATGTCAAAATAATAACGATTTCGCCTAGCAACTGACTTGGCCCTGCCCTACCCTAAAGATTTTATGACTGACTGACAGTTTGCAATGATATAAAGCTTGATACTTCAACGACTAATGTACTACTTATTTTATTTTTGGTAACACAGTTCACCAAAATAACTTTAAATCTTTTTTTTCAATTAAAATATAACTTCACTTTTTTATTCTCGTTTAGCGTGCATGATGAAATTTGTAAACAATAACAATCTGTCTGCTATGAATGTATTCGTAAGAAACCTGTTTTTTGGAAGCCGGTTTAAATGTCGTCTTCAAGATCTGATTTAATTGAAACATTAGGATATACTTTTCATTAACTATTAGGAGACCAAACGAGGAACATAAAATATATTACACCTCAAGGCTCGAGTCACACTATGACTTTTTTTAGGGGGGGGGGGCGGGGATTACTCCCTCCCCCCCCCAAAAAAATTTTCAGTAAAATTTTTTTTTTAAGAACATTCAATTTGGGGGGGTTAAATACCCCCCCCCAAAAAAATTTTTTTAAAGAACATTTATTTTGGGGGGGGTAATTACCCCCCCCAAAATGGTTCGGGGGGGGTAAATACCCCCCCCAAAATCATTGGGGGTGCCTACGGCACCCCCAAGGTAGGGGTAATTTTTTTTTTGGGGGGGTATTGTTCAAAAAATTTTGGGGGTGCCTACGGCACCCCCAAAATCGTTTGGGGGTGCCAAATGGCCCATTACCCCCCCCCTTGGACGCCTATGCCCTATACCCAATATCTTTTCTAGGGGGATATTTTCCCCCTTCTATTTTTCATTCCCTCTACTATAACGTCAATAGAATATGTAGGCCAAGAATTGTGACATATATCCCCATTTTCATAGAGCACTAAACACAGCTACAACCTATAAACTTGTTAATTAACATTCAGGTACTGTGCTCCATGAGTTGCTTCACACCCTGGGAGCGGCACACGAACATATCAGGTAAATTGTAAAGGAGAACCATATCGGTCTAGTGGTAAGGGATATCTTAAACTACACACAGACAGATGACCTAGAAGACCCTATACTTTTAATCTTAGTTTTAAAAAATTGGCATGTTGGTTTTTCCCATGGTAAGCTTAACTGTAAAGGAGAACCTTATCGGTAGATTTTAGCATACCTACTCTGTATCTCCTTATTCTGGTTGGTCTTCTTTTCTGCTCTAAAACCAAGTAAGCTAAAAATGAGGCTTTATTGAAATCTACTATTGACGCATTTCAATTTGATAATTCTTGCAGGTTTATTCAAACTTGTTTTGAACAATAGATCTATATACAGACATTTACCTCCCTTCCTTTTTCAAAGACCTATTTCGTCTGCTTCTAAATGATTTTCTGTTACTTGACTGTGTTAACATAAGCGACACCATTGGTTGATTTTCAATAACCCAATAGAAAGGTTGCACAAGGTGATTGCGATGGGGAGATACAGTTATTTAGCCCTTTCTTCCTCTAGAGTTTTACTCTAATTTTTTAACCTTCTATTTGTATTAGGCCAATGATGGATTTATTATTACTAGGATCTTACACCAGATTTTCATGTACTCTAATAAAGTGAAACTCGTAACAGGCTGAAAGAATGACCCCCCTATCCACGCCCTTTACCCCATCCCTGCCATACTAACTGAAGAACAAACTGACCAATATAAATGACAATTTTTCCCCTGTCAATATATCCACGTATATACTATATCCATTTTTAGGCCTGACAGAAATCTGTTTGTGGAAGTTGACTGTGACGGTATAAAAGCTGATGCAGAAGATACGATATTTCAACAATTTACAAGAAAAGATCTCTTTGGAAAAACATCATTGGTAAGTTGGCATGTCGGTTTGTAATCAGGAATCTAAAGGGATAAGACAATAGCAGATAAATTGATGCACATCCCAAACAAATTAGAAAACGTTATTATAAGACTTTAGGGACTAGTGTAATAAACAGTCCAAACAGTTCTATTTCGTTTAAAATGTCTGCTTTTTGAATATTAATGTCTAAATGTTGTTTGAAATATTGTTCTTTGTCTATTTCTACTAGCATCTAGTGGCTATGTATTAAGGGGGACTAGTAAAAAGCTTAAACCAACTTAGGACTTAAATCTGAAAATAAAAAAAAGCCTAAAACCATAACAGGGTCTGTGTGAAGTTTACCTAAAAAAGTAAACCCAATCGTTTCAGTAGTTTTAGATCAGGATATATGTAGTCACCTTTCGGGAAATTATATTGTCGAAAAATGTTGTCCCTCATAATATTTAAATAAATCTATATAAACATAAACAAACACAAGGACCTGTCTGCCTGAGGTCAATAATGCACTATAGAGAGAAAGAAATTAGACTAGCATCAGCTGATTTGAAAAATATGGGGCAAGATTGATTATCTATATCTACTATGTCTATTGTTACTGACCATCTATCTACTATATCTATTTGTTACTGACCATTTATATCTACTATATCTAGTGTTACTGACCATCTATATCTACTATATCTATTGTTTAGACCCCATATGATGTGAGATCAATTATGCACTATAGAGAGAAAGATATTAGACTGGCCTCGGCTAATTTGCATAATATAGGGTCAGATTAACCATCTATATCTACTATAACTAATGTTACTGACCATCTATATCTACTATATCTAGTGTTACTGACCATCTATATCTACTATATCTAGTGTTACTGACCATCTATATCTACTATATCTATTGTTTAGACCCCATATGATCTGAGATCAATAATGCACTATAGAGAGAAAGATATTAGACTGGCCTCAGCTGATTTGAATAGTATGGGGCGAGATAGACCATCTACATATAATATATCTATTATTACTGACCATTTATATCTACTATATGTATTATTTAGACCCCATATGATCTGAGGTCAATAATGCATTATAGAGAGAAGGAGATTAGACTAGCATCAGCTGATTTGAATAGTATGGGGCGAGATAGACCATCTACATATAATATATCTATTATTACTGACCATTTATATCTACTATATGTATTATTTAGACCCCATATGATCTGAGGTCAATAATGCATTATAGAGAGAAGGAGATTAGACTGGCCTCTGCTGATGAAAATAGACCAGGTAGGGAATATTCCAGTATGGCTTCAAAACCGATCAATATCCGCTGGACTAGAATGGTTCTAGGCCGTAATGGAAAATCATGTTTAGTATCATATTACAGAAATGTTCTACGAATAATAAAATAAAAATCACATTATTAATACCTAGCCTATTAACTATTACAAATTTGAGAAATCGCCTCTTGAAAAAAAACACAGACGGACAGTCTTAAGTCTTTGATTGCTTTTAAATTAACTTTGTTTGTTTGCAGTAATGGATGTAAAATATGCGTGGATATTATGAAAATTTGTCGTCGATTTATGTTGCTACTATGGACATCACTTATTGGTCAGTTCGTTAATCTAGTAGAAGGGTAGGAAATGGGGTAAAGAGGGTTGATGGGGAATATTCTTATTTTTGCCATTTGTGATTATCTTTTTATTAGAGTACATGAAAATCTGGTGTAATAGATCCAAGTAATATTAAATCCATTTTTTCAGTACTGAAAGTACGACCAGAATATGCAAGAATTCAGGATCTCTCTGGTGAAACTCAATTGGTAGGCTTGCAGGGATCTCAACGGATAGGATATTGGACGATGATTCGATGTACATCCCCGAATGATGATAAACAAAACTACCCCTTTTATTAAAAGTTTAGTAAAATAATCCAAAGTTTTTGAGCCAATGAATAAAAAAATATATTTCTAAAACTTTGGGTACCTGTGTGATACACAGTCCAATGCCCCCTGCATTCCTAGTAGGCTAAGCTACTCCACAAATTGTTATTACTCGTTTTCTTTTAACTTTGCATTCTGCCAGCTTTTAAATTGGTTTCTTCTTTGTGCCGAAGTTACTCTATAATATACTTTGTCCGTCCATCAGTTCTTCTGTCTGTAAGGCTACAGGCAATCGTGGTTTCCTCGGCATCTTTTTAGACTATGAAGCTGAATTTTTAGTGAAGATTCTATTACCTCTGCGCATCAACTTTTTACATTCATTTGTTCGTCTTTATGTCAGCAATGCTATGCTAGTCATTTTCAAGGGATATGTGATTATTTTCACTTCGACTTAAGCAATAAAGCTGATATTTTTAGTGAAGATTCCTATGACCTCTGCGCATCTTTCATTATTATATCCGTCAGTAAGTCAGTGAATTTTTAAGATTGACTTTTATTGAAGCTATAAAGCTGAAATTTTTAGTGAAGATTCCTATGACCTATGTGCATCCGATATATACATTGTTTTGTCCGTCTGTCGGTCAGTAATTCCTTTTTAACAAGGATGACAACATCCATAAGTAGCGAAGCTCAAAAATTATGAATAGACATCTGGGGAAAATGATCTATAGAGTATGTTATAAAAAACTTCAATAATAAAAATGACGAAACCTTTTTAAATTCCACCCGTTTATCTTGAACAGGAGTTAAGAAAACCACAAAAACTTTAAAAACTAGGAATCGATCTAGCATCCAAACTAAGAAGGGTACC
Organism: Acartia tonsa; assembly: GCF_053477335.1. Classification (NCBI taxonomy): domain Eukaryota; kingdom Metazoa; phylum Arthropoda; class Copepoda; order Calanoida; family Acartiidae; genus Acartia; species Acartia tonsa. The sequence continues at coordinate 3,185,750 of NC_137273.1, read as the reverse complement.
GTAATAAAACTTGATGGAAATATGTAGAGTTTAAACTTATTCAATCCCTGAAATTTTCAGCTGTCTATATTGTATAGGGATTGAAAAAATCAAGAAAACCTAAAAATCTAGGAATCGATCTAGCACCCCAACCAATAAAGGCATTTTAATAAAACTTGATGGAAATAGGTAGAATTTAAATTTATTTAATCCCTGAAAATCCATTCATCTTGAACAGGAATTGAGAAAATTGCAAAAAAGTAAAAATCTAGGAATCGATCTAGCACCCCAATTATTAGACAGATGGACAAAACAATGTATAGATTAGATGCGCACATGTCATAATAATCTTCACTAAAAATTTCAGCTGTCTATCTCTAATAGGAGCCGAGAAAATCACGTTTCTCCCATAGCGTTACTGACTGACTGACTGACGGACAGACAAAGTGAATTATAGAGTAGCTTCGCTACTAAAAATGATTATATTTTTTTCTGTTTAGGAACTTTCACCATCTGATATTGTGGAAATTTCGAGGAATTATGAATGTTCACTCAAGCCAGGAACTGAGGTATAATTCTGATTAAAATTATTGGTTGGAAACTATGGACACTTAAACTAACCAATCTCTATAAAAAGTACCAACATTTTTTTTACCCAACTAATCAGAAAACGTTGTTATAAACTTTGGGTAGGAGTGTTATATAAAACCCAATGTCCCCTCCCTCCCTACAATGATTGTATTGTAGAAAGAATGGGTGTAGAATATAGGTGGATATTATGACAAGGGAAAAATTATCGTCATTTTAGATTGCTAACATGGAACTCGTTTATTGGTCAGTTCGTTCATCCAGTAGAAGGGGAAGGGTTGGGGGTAAAGCGGAGTGAGAGGGAAATCGTTATTATAGCCCGCTGCAAGTTTCACTTTATTAGAGAACATGATAATCTGATGTAACATCCAAGGAATAAAAAATCTATTATTATAGAAAGAGTATGTCAGCTATGTGAACGAGATAACCACAGCCCTTATCAAGCACATCAAGAATTGCCTCGACCAAAAGGGTAACAGCGCGTTATGCTATCTGTCTGAAGTTTAAGATCTCAGTAATTGCTTAATAAACCAGGTTGCGCTTCCATGGGAATGTACTTAATATACTATGTTGTTTTAAAGATATTTAACGAGGGACGTAATTTCCGGTCCCATTTCTGAAATTTTTTTAATTACTATTCTTATTTTAAAACTTTCAAATTAAAATGTAGGAGTGATTCCCTTTAAGGCTAGGGGCAAAACCACAAGAAATACGGGTATTGTCGGTTTCGTGACATCGCCTCTTAAGGGGCATTTTGTCGTATATTCACAGAAGCTTTTGATGAGTTATTTTAGGTTAGGTTAGGTAAATGTTAATGATTGCACCGCAGGGGCTAGAAATAGAAGAAAAGCTACTGTGAAAATACGACAAAATGCCGCCCCTTAAGAGGCGATGTCGCGAAACTGACAATACCCAAAAATACCTTTTAATGCAGTGCAGGAGCCTATTGGTTGTTTGTCTGGATTCAAAGTTGCAGAGGAGTATCTCGACGAATGGAAGAACTGGGATGATAACAGCAGTGACTATAAAAATGCCAGGTAGAAATAGTTACTTATCGCATCGTATTAAAAACAGCTTTCCGCGGACATAAAAATATACAATTATAGGATTAAAATCAGTTTTTTAGCCTCCGAGATGCCAAAGGCACGGCCTTAATTTGTTATCTTGTGATTGAACATTATATTCGAATAAAACTGGATATGATACGATGCTAGGCATAATTTTCAGTATGGCTGAGAACCGGTTCTAATCCACCGGATATAAATCGGTTTCGAAGTCAAAGTGTTCCAAATTTATTTCAAATATATTGATATAAAATGGTCCAATATTAAATACAGTTTGACTTAATAAGCGCATTTGACTACAACCCAACACCCAACTTTAAAATAATAAATACCCGAATTTTACAATTTGAATTAGTAAGAAACCATTTTTTAAACTGATTAAAGTTGGCTAATTAAAAGACAATTTGAGTATTTTTCTCCTTTGGTACTAGTCCTATTTTCTGCAAGTTATTAAAAGATTCACTTTATTTATAATCATTTTGGTATTTAAATGAGTAAAATTGTTCACAAAAGCAAAAGTACAGATTATACCTGCCCATGATAAGGATAAGGATAAGGTATAGCCAACAAGCAAAATGAATCTAAATCATATTTGGGGGCAGATAGAAATGTCGTGTTTGCCCCCCTATGACAGCTGAAAACACGTATAGGTTTCGTGATATTTCCTAAATAATATATTTGTTGGTATGAGCTGATTCCTACAACTGCTATGCCATAAGCGTAAAATTTTTGAGTTAAGAATGAATAAGAAAAACTATAAGCACTAACAAGAACAAGAGGATCCCACCCCTCTTGAAATAAAAAGCTTAAACATCATAAACAAATAGGATTTCAACAAAAATGGTCATGCAATCAATATCCATATTTATTAAGGAGAATGCTGAAGGAGATAGAAGAGAATAATAATAACACTATATCCATATTTATTAAGGAGAATGCTGAAGGAGATAGAAGAAGATAATGATAACACTATATCCATATACATTAAGGAGAATGCTGAAGGAGATAGAAGAGGATAATGATAACACTATATCCATATTTATTAAGGAGAATGCTGAAGGAGATAGAAGAGGATAATGATAACACTATATCCATATATATTAAGGAGAATGCTGAAGGAGATAGAAGAGGATAATTATAACACTATATCCATATTTATTAAGGAGAATGCTGAAGGAGATAGAGGAGGATAATGATAACACTATATTCATATTTATTAAGGAGAATGCTGAAGGAGATAGAAGAGGATAATGATAACACTATATCCATATTTATTAAGGAGAATGCTGAAGGAGATAGAAGAGGATAATGATAACACTATATCCATATTTATTAAGGAGAATGCTGAAGGAGATAGAAGAGGATAATGATAACACTATATCCAGCAATAGAGATGCCATTATTGATATATTCAGTGAGGACAAGGGTACTGGCCCACGTTGTCCATAAATGAAGAGATCAAGTGTCCGAACGTTTCAACCACTAATTGTAATCTACAAAAGGAGTAATTTTGCGCTACCTTGTTGTAAAATTGTAAAAAGAAACTTCGGTCGTATCCTAAAGGGCTATCTTTATATTCTATTTAAGTTTTCCCTTACCTAACCCAACCTAACCTACCTTAAATCCTATATAAAAAAGTGACATGATGTTTGTCAGTAAAGATTCTTATAGGTCCAGGAAAGGTTTATAACTATTATGGAGGGAGGGTACCTCCACCCTCCCAGCTGAAAGTAAAACTAAAAAGTAAAGTTGTAGGTCGACCCCCTGGCTTTTCTTTCCTCAATTGCACCTTGAGGCCTCTAGGGGCGTAGCCGATAGTCATATAGACTAGACATGTAATATCAACAAGCAATGTAAAACAAACTATAGAATACTAAGGATGACAATTTCCATGGAAGCGAAGCTTAGCAAATTAGAAAGTCAGACAAGCTAACATTACCAAAATATAGTAACAACTCATTTAAATTTTAAAAAAAAGATAATAGGATGATTATATGAAATAAATTGTTGTTTTTAAAATGACAAAAATCATCATGTTTAAAATGGACTTACAGACTTTCTGGTATTGATTATAGGGTTGTTACGCTTTCTAAATTGTTTTAACAGTAATCAATATGCCAAGTTTGAAATCAAATGTAGAAAAGCTTGGCTTTTGAAAATAAATTGTATCCTTTAATTACTATGTTTTTTTTTGTGCTTAATATTGATGTAAAATATAAAATGTAAAGTAGCATATGAATCAAATAAAATTTCAATACATAAGTTATGTTCATATTTGGATCAAAGCTTCTCTATAATATGCTCTAAGTATTATCATTTAATGTCTATCTAATTCAGCAGATATAGTCAGGGAGTAAGGGAGGGGACAATGGATCGAATATTCAATGTTTAAGAGTCTCAGACTTTGGGTACTGGCTTAAAGGGAATAGGCATGAATACAGCAGATTCTGACTGTCATTTTGAATACTAGCGCATCAATGCCCCGCTAACTAGCTAAGTAAGTTTTGAATATACAGACAGAAAAATTTGTTATTGATGGCTGGCTTTAACAAATATTTTACCCCAAGAAAATGTCATTTCATTTACAGAAACTCTACTGTGATATTTATACAATCTAAGAACCCGCAGTTCTAAACAAGAGTTTTCTAGTGATTAATTACAGAATGTTTACTACATTGTAATGTATTGGCAATTTAATTTTCAAGTAAATGATTTTTTTCTTAAAATTAATTTTGTTCTAAATTAGATTACCATGATCCCTTTACAATTTTAGTCAAATTTTCTTGATAAATCTGGTTTTCTTTGCTTTTCAGCGAACCCTCTTAAATTGAATTAATTGCCTATTGTCCCCTCCCTTACACCCTGAGATGTAGTAACCCCGACCCCCAAAAAATTATTTTTCTTTCTTAAAATATAATTTAAAAATGGGTTCTCGAAGTTAATACCCCCTTTTCTCCGCAGTGCCTCTAGGGGCTTATTCGATAATTTATATGTAATGTACATATTTTGATAGGAATCTCAGCTCTGTGTTGAACTTAAGATAATGAAAAGATACGACAATTTTTCCATAATTGTTTGTATATCTCAATTAGTATTTTTTAATTGGCTCTGTTAAGAGCCGGTTTCTGTTGTATGTCAAAGTCAACAAGGTTAAGCACGTTCACCACGGATTCTCCTGGCTAGCTGGATATCCTTGGGCATGATGGTGACTCTCTTGGCGTGGATGGCGCACAGGTTGGTGTCCTCAAAGAGACCAACCAGGTAGGCCTCGCTAGCCTAATGCAGAGCCATAACAGCGCTGGACTGGAACCTGAGGTCAGTCTTGAAGTCCTGGGCAATCTCCCTGACCAGACGCTGGAAGGGAAGCTTGCGGATCAGCAGCTCGGTGGATTTCTGGTAACGTCTGATCTCACGGAGAGCAACGGTACCTGGCCTGTATCTGTGAGGCTTCTCTACGCCACCGGTGGCGGAGGCAGATTTTCTGGCGGCCTTGGTGGCCAGCTGTTTGCGGGGAGCCTGTTTGCGGCGAGCCTGTTTGCGGCGAGCCTGTTTGCGGGGACCCTATGCCTGTGCGACTTGCCCCCTTACTACAGAAGCACAAAAAATCATGCATAAGAATACGGACAAGAAGATGTAAAGAGCCTTTAATAAAATATTTTAAAAAATAATTTGTGAGGAAAAACTCACGAAACCTTTATATATTTCTAATTTTTATCCACAAAAACTTTGAAAATCGTACTAAAAACACCAAAGATGGGAAATGTAAAAAATATAAAAATAGCCAAAACCCTGCTAAAAAGCAGTACGACCGCCATGTCCCACCCCCTAAGAAATTTGCTTAAAACCATCACAGGGCCAATATTCCCTGAGGAGGAGTAGTTACTGAGATATTAAGCTTCAGACAGATGGACAGACTGACAGGCAGACATCGTTCTACTTTGTATTGTATATAACAAGTAAAACAAACTTAAAATTGAAAAAAAAAATGAAAATCTATTGAAATTATTAAAACAAGGAGGACAACATCCATAAAAAGCAAAGCTCTGAAATGGCAGGACAAACAAACATTAACACTTGCCAGGACTGAAAAAGCGTAATATAAATGTAAAAGTCTAAACAAAATTGTAAGCGCATTTGTTGCAAACCTGCTTCAGGATAATGTTTAAGGACATAATTATAATTTTCGGACTTGATTATAGAGATGCTTTGCTCATAACACTGCACATAATTGTAAAAGAAATCATTATTCCAAAATTAAATAAATAGTATATTATTTAAGACAAAAATATTTGCATAAAAGTAAAAAAAATAAGCATGTTTTAAATGAACGTACGGGCTTTCTGTAATGATTACGTAGTTGCTATGCTTCCTAAATTATTATAGGAATCATTATGGAAAGTTTGAAATCGGCGGGACAGTTTTAATATGTTTTAATTAACAAAAAGAGCTAACTGTTCCGGATATAAGAATTATTTTGGGGGAGATCCACCACCCTCCAAAGAGAAATCGCCAAAAAAAAAAAAAAAATTTTAACCCGAAAATAAGAAATTTAGTTATCAAATTGAACTTCCCCCCTCATGAAGTGCCTCGAGAGGCCTCTAGGGGGCGTAGCCGCTAGTGACCTGTACATGTAATGTGATTTTTTATTTTGAAAGGAACAGCCAGAATTTAGGTTTGTCTGCTGTTAAGTGACAGTTGGTAAAGAGACACTCTCATTGTTGAAGTAAAATAATAGAGAGGACATGTGCTATATACAACTCTGCCCACAGAGCGGGGACCCTGTCCCAATTTTGTACTGGTCTTTGAATTCTAATAGCGTCAGAAATATTAACACAGCCATGTCAATACAAAAGGACAGAAAGTAATTTGCTGGAGAAAAGGGTCTCCACCACTCGGAGAAGGTAGTTGTCTGGTTACATTTCTCTCATATCCCAATAAGAACAATCCTACTATTGATTTTGGTACAAAATTATGAGAATATATATTTTTCTTAGACTAACCCCTGCACCCTGTAACCAATTTTGACTGACCTAAACTTTAGTAAACCACGTAAACAAATACTTTCACAATACTTGACTTATTTTTTCAAAATAAGGGTTTAAGGGGTAGGGGATAATTATAAATATGAATTCAAATATAAGAGTTTCTCTTTAATACAGAAATGCCGCAATTGATAAAAATACTCAGCTACCTATAAATTTCCATGGACAAGAGACAGTGATTCTGACAAACAATTCTAAGTGAAAAGTGAAACAGCCCACTTACTTCTTTTACCCCCTCCTTACCCACTTCCCTTTATAGTATACATGTATAGTAAAACAAAAAGATTGCAACATCCACAAGTAGTAAATTAAAAAAATATTTTGGATGGAATAACGGTCCAACGGACATAGCCAGTTATAGAGCAGATGTTCAGTGGGCCTAAAAAATATTAAGTAATGTAGAAAATCATGAGACATTTAAATTACAAAATGTTAAGGTCTTTTGTCTCATAACCAACAGACTGAAGTACCAAGTGTATTAAACATTGGATATTAATTTGTATAGGGAATCTTCACCATAAATTTCAGTCCTTTTTGTGCTAGCCAATTAAAATTCAATAAATATCTACAAAATAAGATAAAGTGGTTATAAAACTTTGGGTACCGGTAAAAGTTACTTCCAAATGTCCCCTCCCTCCCTGCATATTTCTAAAAGTGGGGTACATAAAAATTTCTTGCCCCAAACCAATTAACCTTACTCTTGACCAGTGAGGGAGGGGACATTGGGCTGTTTATTACACTAGTCCTCAAAGTTTTATAATAACGTTTTCTTATTCGTTGGCTTTTGATTGGTTGATTCATTAAGTTAAATATTTAAATGTTTTAACCAATGATTTTAATATACAGAAGGGGTTATTTGGTGTATCATCATTGGGGATGTACATCAATTTATTTATGTCTTATCCCTTTAGATCCCTGACTATTGGCATTATTTTAGTAGCGATAAACCAAACAAATTTTCCTTTAAAACTATAATACAAACACTGCGAATTTTAAAAGAAAAAAAGTTGACCCTTAAAATTCCACCTTGAAGTGATACTTTTCTAATAGTTTATAGTCCACTAAGTCGTAAGCAGTAAAAATTAAAATCCATTAAGTCCCTTCTAACGAGATATATAGTTTAATTATTTATTTGGTTTTATAATTTTTTAAAGACAACATATACATTTAAAATACGATGTATACAATTATAACAGTTACAAAAAAAATACAATATTAATGTCAAAGTATGACATACAAATAGCGCCTGAAAAAAAAATAGAAACAAATATCAATTATGACCAGAAATAACATGATGATAATATTAAGGAATTACAAATATTATAACAAGAAAAAGAAAAATTTACAACCATAAAAAAACGAAAATTGTAATTTCTGTCGGAATTGTATTTAAGGACTTAACTTCCATAAAGTGAAATAACACATTAAAGAATGAATGGAGTTTGGTTCTAACGAGATATTGGCAACTTTTTGCACACATTTTCGCAAACGGCAATTATTTCCTTTATTTGGAGTTTTGGTTAATAACATTTACATAAAAGTTTTCAGTAATAATCATTTAAGATTCATTGTTGAGAAGAAATGACTGAAAAAGTGTGTTTCCATGCAAAATAAGCTTAAAATCTAATGATTTTAAAAATTAGCGATTTAATAATAAAATATTTTTATAAAACAAACTTTTGAAAAAGGTTTAAGATAACTTCATAAAAGTAGCATTTAAGTAGGATATTTTTCTTGTCTTTTAAAAAAATACAAATTAAACATAGTTAACGACTATTTAATTAGCAAGAATGGTAATAAAATATTTCAACTGCTTAAACCTTTTTGTGGCCATGTTATTTACTTAAACAGAAATTCTATTTTGTCAGAATTATAAAAATAATGAAGTATTTTCAAAAAAGCTTGCAAAATAAATGTAATTTTATCAAACTTCCTCACAGTTTATAGAGGGTATTGTTGTAAAATGTTAATTATCAAAATAAAATCTTCAATTTACAACGTTTAAAACACCTAAAAGTAAATTCTAAGCAAAATTAGATTTATTTCCTAGATTTAGAGTAGCTGCGCTACTTAAAAACACATCTAGTATTAAAACCAATCAGCTGATCAAATTGCTATAGACATCATTTGTTGGGTTGGGTTGCCGACTGCGGCAGTTGCCAAATACAGCTGTGGCCGCTGATATATTTTTAGATTTCTAACATAAAATATTAATAATTAATAAAAATATTAATAAAAAAAAATATAAAGGCAGCCGTTAGTAATATTTAAGTAAAAAAGGACCTAAAAACAAAGGTTGTTAAATGAAGAAAGCGAAAATTTACTTTGACTCACTTATAGTCGGAAATTTATTATCAAACAGGGGACATACACAGAAATTTTAAGACCTCTAGCTCTAATAGTGGCTCAGATAATAGGGGAGGGGGCGTTTAACACCACCCCCTCACCCCCAACCGATAAAGATGCGACAAGGGGTTCAACTGTTAAGGGTTAAGTAAATTATACAATATGACATTTAGTCAAATTTCAAACAAATATTTTTTCATTAATTCATTTATAAAAATCAATATTATAAATATGAACTCACAAAGAGACGTTGTATGTTATCATAATACATTTAGTCTGCTATGTAAAACAAAACAAATTTTTTTCTTCTTTCATTGCAGGGATGATTCTGGTACAAAAAAAAACAAAAAAAAATAAATTATTTTTAATTTAATTTGATATTACCGTACAATATTTTTTTATATACATAATTTAAGAAATATATTCATAACATCTTCACCTGTCATAAAGACGACATATAAAATCAACATCCTGATAAGGATATTAAAGTTTATGTTAAAAATTTTCAAATTCATTTTATGCTTAAGAAGGAACGAGAAGGAATTGAATCTCAACAATAACTTGTTATTTTGCTTGTATATTTATCATATTTGTTTACAGTTTATTGGTAAAGTTTGGTAATACTTTATTTCGAGTCTATCATGCAGTGCAAAGTAGAACGATGTCTGTCTGTTTATCTGTGTGTCTGTTTGTTTGTTTATAGCGAAGGATCTCGCTAACCGCTGAACAGATTGGGTTCTCCTTTACAGGGTAGCTTCTCATAGGTCCCGGGAAGGTTTATAACTATTTTCTGGGGGGTGGGACACCCCGAACTCACCAAAAAAATAAAAAATAACCCCCCTCCAAATTTTTTTTTTCTTTTTAAAACTAAAATTAAAATAGTGGGGTCGACTATCCCCCCCTCCCCATAAAAAAAATTTTCCCCCACAAAGAAATTTTTTTTTAGATTTATTTTTAAAAAATCTAAATTTCAAAAAATTGGTATGAAAAAACCTCTTAGGGCAGAGCAATAATAAAAAGACAGCAATACTTTTACTAGTTTTTAAATTCTTATCTTTGAATAAAATTTAAAGTTTTATGTATTTTAAAATGTACATAGAGTTTAATTATTATGAATGTATAAATATATTTCAGTTGAAAAAATTTCTTCAGTCTTCTAATCAACATGAAGAGGTTCAGTAGAACATTATTTGTTCTTCTTTGCTTTGTTTCTTGTAGCCAAGGAGAAGTGAATGATAGTTACAAAGATGATCATCTTCAAGCTCAAATCAACCAACTGAAGAAAGAAATGGAACAAATCAACCAGCTGAAGAAAGAAATGGAACAAATCAACCAGCTGAAGAAGGAAATGGAAGAAATGAGGCAGTTGGTGATTGTGAAGCAACTTTGTCCTGATACAGGCAAGTCTGATTTGGGTTCCATTGAAGATGATGTCAAACAAAATGCTGAAGATATCACTGAGTTGAGAATGGATGTTATCCAACAGGATTTCAGAATAAATGAAGTGAACAAAGATGTTCAAAAGCTAAATACTTCTGTCAGCAAAGACTTAGAAACCTTGGACTCAAGTTTACAATCTTTAGTGACTAGTTTAAAAGAAACACTTCCACCTATTGGAACAGTCCTCGCCTGGCATGCTGGCATATCAGTGGAGAAATCAATACCTGGAGGGTGGCAAAGATGTGATGGCTCTTTGATTGAACGAGGACCTCTGGCTGGTCAAAATACTCCCGATTTAAATGGAGATGGTCGTTTCCTGCGTGGCGGTGCAGATGGCAGATCTGGTGAGTTCGAGGAAGATGCCCTACAAGACCACATACACATGGATGAAGGTCACAAACACTCTGACCTTGGTCATAGTCACGTGGATTCTGGCCATTCCCATGTTTTTGACTACGAGGACGGAAGAGATGGCGACTGGTATTTGAGACATAATAGGAATAATTGCCAGTTTAGGACTCTGGTTCAAGATTCTGGTGCTGGTTATTGTATGGAATTTTCAAAAGAAACCCCAATTGGTCATTCCTCCATTTCAACTGATTCAGCCAACATTGAGACCAGCACATCCAACCTTGGAGGAATAAAGGAGGGAAGACTGGCAGATGAAACCAGAGTCAAGAATATGAAGATTGTTTGGATAATGCGTATTTTCTAACTATGTTTCATTTTTAAACTTTAATAAAATAAAATTGTGCATTTCATTTACATTTTTTTTTCTCAGAAATATTACCATATGAACAGTTTTAGAGATAACAGTTTTAATATAGTTGATAAAAAGTCATACTTGACAACAATAAACTTTTTAAATGTGAATCTTTTTTATAATTGAAGTAGGTCCGTCTGTCCTAGATAGATAGATTAAGAATTTAAAGTTTGATACATTTTGAATGTTTAAATATGGCTAATATATCTATACTTAAAAAGTTGCTTTGTTGCAAAAGTTTATCTTGAACACTAACTTTAATAAAATTATTTGTATATAGTATCTAATTGTCATTGGAATCATTGATATTTTTTTAATAATTCTATCTTTTCAAAATGCTTGAAACGCTTAAAATACGCAGTAATGTATTGGCCCTCGGAGTAGGGTTTAGACTATTTTGTATGAGGATATGCCCGCCCCCCTCTCTCATCCATATATGGGTTACACACCTGTGAAGACAATTTTGCACATAACCAGACATCCTAAGACTAAAAGAATTATTTTACATCTCCAAAAAACCTTATATATCTCAAAAGAATTTGTTGCAAAGTTTGGACACTGCTAATTTCAACCAACCAATCAAGATTTTACAAAAGTACTCAAAGTTTTAAGGCAACGAATAAGAGAAAGTGTGTTTATAAAGCTTGGGTACTAGTATAATTTACAAGTCCAATGTCCCCTCCCTCCCAAACATTTACTAAGAAATGATTAATTTTAACGTCTTTAGTATGATTTTTTTATGTCATTAAACAATTTAATACAAAAATTATATACAGTAATTATTTATTTTTTAACCCATTTTTAAGTATTATAATAATTAATATAATCAAAATAAAAAAATGATTAAATGAGGGCCCTGCTGTCGCAGTCACACAAACCCCAGCCGCATTAATCAGCAGCGTGGCTTTGAAAGACACCCTATTTGCTACAGCCACCCAGGATGTGCTCTAAATTGATCCACCCATCAGCCTCGCAGTTTAATCAGCCACCAAACCATCCTAGGCCACAGCCACATTCATAAGATATCAATTCAGCTGCCCATCAGCCGCGCGGCTGCCTCAGTCAAGCAGTTTATTCAGCAACCCCAATAAGCAACAGCCTCAGCTAACCGCAGCCACCCTCAGTGACATGACTGTTTAAAAGCTGGATCCGAAGCAGCAGCCACTCTAAGCCGTGGCCAGCCCTATCGTAAGCCACGCTCAGAAAACAGCGGCAACTTTTGTTTCAGTTGCAGATACAGCCACTATCAGCCGCAGCTGCTAATTTGTACTGAGCCGCAGGCATACTCGCCATAAACCACACTCAGCCTAACAGCGGCACTTTTCTTTTCAGTTGGAGACACAGCCATCTAAACCATAAGCCACAGCCACCATCAGCCGCAGCCACAAATTTGTACTTAGCCGCAGGCATGTTCACTGTAAGCCACTCTTCTTAGCCACAGCGGCAATTTTCTTTTCAGTTGGAGACAGAGCCATCTAAACCATAAGCCAAAAACATCATCAGCTGCATTTGCAAATTTTTGACTCAGCCGCAGCCATGCTTACTGTAGGCCACTCTTCTCAGCCACAGCAGCAATTTTCTTTTCAGTTGGAGACTCGGCCATCTGAACCATAAGCCACAGACACCATCAGCCGCAGCTACAAATTTGTTCTCAGCTGCAGTTATGTTCACTGTAAGCTATTATCAGCTAGGCGGCTGCCTCAGTCAAGCAGTTTATTCAGCAACCCAACCATCCTAGGCCACAGCCACAAGATATCAATTCAGCAGCTGCCCGTCAGCTGTGCAGCTGCCTCAGCCACGCGGTTTATTCAGCCGCCCAATAAGCCACAGCCTCAGCTACCCACAGCCACCCTCAGTGACATGACTGTTTAAAAGCTGGATCCAAATAAGCAGCCACTCTAAGCCGTAGGCAGCCCCATCGTAAGCCACGTTGTTTCAGTTGCAGACACAGCTTCTATCAGCCGCAGCTGCTAATTTGTACTTAGCTTCAGCCATGCTTACTGTAAGCCACTCTTCTCAGCCACAGCGGCACTTTTCTTTTCAGTTGGAGACTCGGCCATCTGAATCATAAGCCACAGACATCATCAACCGAAGCCGCAAATTTGTACACAGCTGCAGGCATACTTGCCATAAGCCACTCTCAGCCTAACCGCGGCACTTTTCTTTTCAGTTGGAGACACAGCCATCTAAACCATAAGCCACAGCCACAATCAGCCGCAGACGCAAACTTGTACTCAGCCGCAGCCATGTTTACTGTAAGCCACTCTCAGCCTAACAGCGGCACTTTTCTTTTCAGTTGGAGACACAGCCATCTAAACCATAAGCCACAGCCACCATCAGCCACAGCCGCAAATTTGTACCTAGCCGCAGCAGGCATGTTCACTGTAAGCCACTCTTCTCAGCCACAGCGGCAATTTTCTTTTCAGTTGGAGACAGAGCCATCTAAACCAAAAGCCACAGACACCATCAGCTGCATCCGCAAATTTGTACTCAGCCGCAGGCATGCTCGCCGTAAGCCACTCTCAGCCTAACAGCGGCACTTTTCTTTTCAGTTGGAGACACAGCCATCTAAACCATAAGCCACAGTTAGCCACAGATATCATCAGCCGCAGCCGCAAATTTGTACACATCCGCAGTTATGTTCACTGTAAGACACTATCAGCCACAGCTGTTGCCGACCCCTGAAATAAATTCAAATATGATACATTTTAAAAGCCTACTTTGTTATAAACTAGCGGCTTCGCCCCTAGCCTCTAGGGACTTTGCCCTAAGAGGTAATGAACTGCGTTAAATAAACCCAATTTTTTGTATTTTAGATTAAAAAAGAAAGAGTAAAAATAATTGGTGGGTATATTTCTTATACAGGATATTATTTAAGAATATGCTTACATTGTTAATTATTGAGATGCTTCTTTAATAGCATTGTTGTATAAGGAATCAAATGACGGATGGACGGACCGTTCCTAATTATAGAAAATCTTTGCTTGTAAAAAGGAACAAGGGCGAAGATGATTAAAGTCCCTCCCCAGATTAAGACGTCATACGATAGAATAGCTATGGAGAGGCCAGTTTACACTGTAATTGACCAATGGTAAAATTTATGCTGGCCTCTCATTGGTTATTTTATCGTGTGACGTCATAATCTGCGGAGGGACTTTAATCATATCCACCAAGGACACTTTAGACAGGAGCAGGTGAAGAAACACATATAAACTTTTTTGAGACCAGTGTTTTAGAGATCCTTGGAGCCATTCAAATATGTAGGAAAAAACATTGAGAAAAATCTAATTGGTGGAAAATATTGAAAGTGAAACTATAAAGAAGTTTTTTAAAGGCAAAATAAGATTTACATGGGGCAAACAAACATGAACACTTGAAAATTATTTTTTGCTTAAGGAAATGAGACTTTAATTTAAAAGTCTTAACAAAGATTTTTAGTTACATTACTTACATTTTTAGATGTTGATTATTAAGATGCTTCGCTCATAACAGTGTGCCTTGTCGTCCTAGGAAACATCAATATAAAAATCAAGATTACAGGAGAAAAATAACGCAAACAAGAAGTAGTGGGACAAAGTGACTCAAAAATTAGCCATGTGATGTCATAAAAATGAGGGACTATCCATCTCTGTTTTAGAGGGCTTCTTTCCCACTTTTAGAGGCTTCTTTCCTTTCATCTCCTCATTTTTATGAGTCACTTTATCCCACTACAAACATAGATGACAAACATTGTTCTAACGATTTCAAACTTTACATGATCCCTATAACAGTTAGGTACAATTTACACAGCGTAGCAACTCTAAAGTCTGTACGTCTATTTGAAAACGTGCTTATTCATAACTTTTATTTTAGATTTTTTAAAAATATGATGAAAATGAAACTATCCTATTCATCTGATTTTGGAAAAAATGATTCTTATGACAACAAGGAACAATATTATAAGCGAGGTATCTCTATAATCAAATTATAAAAATGAAAGTATGTCCTTTTACTGTATCCTTTATGAATAATTTCGTTTAGACTTAGACATTAATGTTCTGCTTATTAAGTACTGGCTTTATAAGAGTTATTGTTAGTTTTGTCAGGCAAAAACTTGTTGTCATGTTTCAAATGGACATATGGACTTTCAGGTATAGAGTTGCTATGCTTTCTAATTTGTAAACTGTTACAAAAATTATGATGCTTGAAATCGATAGGACAAGTATACATTAATGAAAAGAGTTTTCTGTTATGAACGAACGGACGTACGGACCGGCCCTAATTATAAAGTTTTTTCGCTTTTATAAAAAAAGAGTCGTACTTACTTCTTTATATGTCTTGCTTCAACAGGATGAAGAAAATTCATGAGTAGATGTTGAATCTTCCAAGTCTGATGCTGAAATGAGAGAAAAGATAAGGAGATAGAATGTTTACTGACAAGATATGGGTGTCAGTGGTAAGAATAATAAACTTAAATGCCAGCATTATTACCCAAAAACATTGCTTAATTAAATAATTGAAAATTTTATTCAAAGGTGTTATATTCTTAGAAATATCTGTGAGGCTTCTCTACGCCACCGGTGGCGGAGGCAGATTTTCTGGCGGCCTTGGTGGCCAGCTGTTTGCGGGGAGCCTGTTTGCGGCAAGCCTGTTTGCGGCGAGCCTGTTTGCGGGGACCCTATGCCTGTGCGACTTGCCCCCTTACTACAGAAGCACAAAAAATCATGCATAAGAATACGGACAAGAAGATGTAAAGAGCCTTTAATAAAATATTTTAAAAAATAATTTGTGAGGAAAAAATCACGAAACCTTTATATATTTCTAATTTTTATCCACAAAAACTTTGAAAATCGTACTAAAAACACCAAAGATGGGAAATGTAAAAAATATAAAAATAGCCAAAACCCTGCTAAAAAGCAGTACGACCGCCATGTCCCACCCCCTAAGAAATTTGCTTAAAACCATCACAGGGCCAATATTCCCTGAGGAGGAGTAGTTACTGAGATATTAAGCTTCAGACAGATGGACAGACTGACAGGCAGACATCGTTCTACTTTGTATTGTATATAACAAGTAAAACAAACTTAAAATTGAAAAAAAAATGAAAATCTATTGAAATTAATAAAACAAGGAGGACAACATCCATAAAAAGCAAAGCTCTGAAATGGCAGGACAAACAAACATTAACACTTGCCAGGACTGAAAAAGCGTAATATAAATGTAAAAGTCTAAACAAAATTGTAAGCACATTTGTTGCAAACCTGCTTCAGGATAATGTTTAAGGACATAATTATAATTTTCGGACTTGATTATAGAGATGCTTTGCTCATAACACTGCACATAATTGTAAAAGAAATCATTATTCCAAAATTAAATAAATAGTATATTATTTAAGACAAAAATATTTGCATAAAAGTAAAAAAAATAAGCATGTTTTAAATGAACGTACGGGCTTTCTGTAATGATTACGTAGTTGCTATGCTTCCTAAATTATTATAGGAATCATTATGGAAAGTTTGAAATCGGCGGGACAGTTTTAATATGTTTTAATTAACAAAAAGAGCTAACTGTTCCGGATATAAGAATTATTTTGGGGGAGATCCACCACCCTCCAAAGAGAAATCGCCAAAAAAAAAAAAAAAATTTTAACCCGAAAATAAGAAATTTAGTTATCAAATTGAACTTCCCCCCTCATGAAGTGCCTCGAGAGGCCTCTAGGGGGCGTAGCCGCTAGTGACCTGTACATGTAATGTGATTTTTTATTTTGAAAGGAACAGCCAGAATTTAGGTTTGTCTGCTGTTAAGTGACAGTTGGTAAAGAGACACTCTCATTGTTGAAGTAAAATAATAGAGAGGACATGTGCTATATACAACTCTGCCCACAGAGCGGGGACCCTGTCCCGATTTTGTACTGGTCTTTGAATTCTAATAGCGTCAGAAATATTAACACAGCCATGTCAATACAAAAGGACAGAAAGTAATTTGCTGGAGAAAAGGGTCTCCACCACTCGGAGAAGGTAGTTGTCTGGTTACATTTCTCTCATATCCCAATAAGAACAATCCTACTATTGATTTTGGTACAAAATTATGAGAATATATATTTTTCTTAGACTAACCCCTGCACCCTGTAACCAATTTTGACTGACCTAAACTTTAGTAAACCACGTAAACAAATACTTTCACAATACTTGACTTATTTTTTCAAAATAAGGGTTTAAGGGGTAGGGGATAATTATAAATATGAATTCAAATATAAGAGTTTCTCTTTAATACAGAAATGCCGCAATTGATAAAAATACTCAGCTACCTATAAATTTCCATGGACAAGAGACAGTGATTCTGACAAACAATTCTAAGTGAAAAGTGAAACAGCCCACTTACTTCTTTTACCCCCTCCTTACCCACTTCCCTTTATAGTATACATGTATAGTAAAACAAAAAGATTGCAACATCCACAAGTAGTAAATTAAAAAAATATTTTGGATGGAATAACGGTCCAACGGACATAGCCAGTTATAGAGCAGATGTTCAGTGGGCCTAAAAAATATTAAGTAATGTAGAAAATCATGAGACATTTAAATTACAAAATGTTAAGGTCTTTTGTCTCATAACCAACAGACTGAAGTACCAAGTGTATTAAACATTGGATATTAATTTGTATAGGGAATCTTCACCATAAATTTCAGTCCTTTTTGTGCTAGCCAATTAAAATTCAATAAATATCTACAAAATAAGATAAAGTGGTTATAAAACTTTGGGTACCGGTAAAAGTTACTTCCAAATGTCCCCTCCCTCCCTGCATATTTCTAAAAGTGGGGTACATAAAAATTTCTTGCCCCAAACCAATTAACCTTACTCTTGACCAGTGAGGGAGGGGACATTGGGCTGTTTATTACACTAGTCCTCAAAGTTTTATAATAACGTTTTCTTATTCGTTGGCTTTTGATTGGTTGATTCATTAAGTTAAATATTTAAATGTTTTAACCAATGATTTTAATATACAGAAGGGGTTATTTGGTGTATCATCATTGGGGATGTACATCAATTTATTTATGTCTTATCCCTTTAGATCCCTGACTATTGGCATTATTTTAGTAGCGATAAACCAAACAAATTTTCCTTTAAAACTATAATACAAACACTGCGAATTTTAAAAGAAAAAAAGTTGACCCTTAAAATTCCACCTTGAAGTGATACTTTTCTAATAGTTTATAGTCCACTAAGTCGTAAGCAGTAAAAATTAAAATCCATTAAGTCCCTTCTAACGAGATATATAGTTTAATTATTTATTTGGTTTTATAATTTTTTAAAGACAACATATACATTTAAAATACGATGTATACAATTATAACAGTTACAAAAAAAATACAATATTAATGTCAAAGTATGACATACAAATAGCGCCTGAAAAAAAAATAGAAACAAATATCAATTATGACCAGAAATAACATGATGATAATATTAAGGAATTACAAATATTATAACAAGAAAAAGAAAAATTTACAACCATAAAAAAACGAAAATTGTAATTTCTGTCGGAATTGTATTTAAGGACTTAACTTCCATAAAGTGAAATAACACATTAAAGAATGAATGGAGTTTGGTTCTAACGAGATATTGGCAACTTTTTGCACACATTTTCGCAAACGGCAATTATTTCCTTTATTTGGAGTTTTGGTTAATAACATTTACATAAAAGTTTTCAGTAATAATCATTTAAGATTCATTGTTGAGAAGAAATGACTGAAAAAGTGTGTTTCCATGCAAAATAAGCTTAAAATCTAATGATTTTAAAAATTAGCGATTTAATAATAAAATATTTTTATAAAACAAACTTTTGAAAAAGGTTTAAGATAACTTCATAAAAGTAGCATTTAAGTAGGATATTTTTCTTGTCTTTTAAAAAAATACAAATTAAACATAGTTAACGACTATTTAATTAGCAAGAATGGTAATAAAATATTTCAATAACTGCTTAAACCTTTTTGTGGCCATGTTATTTACTTAAACAGAAATTCTATTTTGTCAGAATTATAAAAATAATGAAGTATTTTCAAAAAAGCTTGCAAAATAAATGTAATTTTATCAAACTTCCTCACAGTTTATAGAGGGTATTGTTGTAAAATGTTAATTATCAAAATAAAATCTTCAATTTACAACGTTTAAAACACCTAAAAGTAAATTCTAAGCAAAATTAGATTTATTTCCTAGATTTAGAGTAGCTGCGCTACTTAAAAAAACATCTAGTATTAAAACCAATCAGCTGATCAAATTGCTATAGACATCATTTGTTGGGTTGGGTTGCCGACTGCGGCAGTTGCCAAATACAGCTGTGGCCGCTGATATATTTTTAGATTTCTAATATAAAATATTAATAATTAATAAAAATATTAATAAAAAAAAATATAAAGGCAGCCGTTAGTAATATTTAAGTAAAAAAGGACCTAAAAACAAAGGTTGTTAAATGAAGAAAGCGAAAATTTACTTTGACTCACTTATAGTCGGAAATTTATTATCAAACAGGGGACATACACAGAAATTTTAAGACCTCTAGCTCTAATAGTGGCTCAGATAATAGGGGAGGGGGCGTTTAACACCACCCCCTCACCCCCGACCGATAAAGATGCGACAAGGGGTTCAACTGTTAAGGGTTAAGTAAATTATACAATATGACATTTAGTCAAATTTCAAACAAATATTTTTTCATTAATTCATTTATAAAAATCAATATTATAAATATGAACTCACAAAGAGACGTTGTATGTTATCATAATACATTTAGTCTGCTATGTAAAACAAAACAAATTTTTTTCTTCTTTCATTGCAGGGATGATTCTGGTACAAAAAAAACAAAAAAAAATAAATTATTTTTAATTTAATTTGATATTACCGTACAATATTTTTTTATATACATAATTTAAGAAATATATTCATAACATCTTCACCTGTCATAAAGACGACATATAAAATCAACATCCTGATAAGGATATTAAAGTTTATGTTAAAAATTTTCAAATTCATTTTATGCTTAAGAAGGAATGAGAAGGAATTGAATCTCAACAATAACTTGTTATTTTGCTTGTATATTTATCATATTTGTTTACAGTTTATTGGTAAAGTTTGGTAATACTTTATTTCGAGTCTATCATGCAGTGCAAAGTAGAACGATGTCTGTCTGTTTATCTGTGTGTCTGTTTGTTTGTTTATAGCGAAGGATCTCGCTAACCGCTGAACAGATTGGGTTCTCCTTTACAGGGTAGCTTCTCATAGGTCCCGGGAAGGTTTATAACTATTTTCTGGGGGGTGGGACACCCCGAACTCACCAAAAAAATAAAAAATAACCCCCCTCCAAATTTTTTTTTTCTTTTTAAAACTAAAATTAAAATAGTGGGGTCGACTATCCCCCCCTCCCCATAAAAAAAATTTTCCCCCACAAAGAAATTTTTTTTTAGATTTATTTTTAAAAAATCTAAATTTCAAAAAATTGGTATGAAAAAACCTCTTAGGGCAGAGCAATAATAAAAAGACAGCAATACTTTTACTAGTTTTTACTAGTTTTTAAATTCTTATCTTTGAATAAAATTTAAAGTTTTATGTATTTTAAAATGTACATAGAGTTTAATTATTATGAATGTATAAATATATTTCAGTTGAAAAAATTTCTTCAGTCTTCTAATCAACATGAAGAGGTTCAGTAGAACATTATTTGTTCTTCTTTGCTTTGTTTCTTGTAGCCAAGGAGAAGTGAATGATAGTTACAAAGATGATCATCTTCAAGCTCAAATCAACCAACTGAAGAAAGAAATGGAACAAATCAACCAGCTGAAGAAAGAAATGGAACAAATCAACCAGCTGAAGAAGGAAATGGAAGAAATGAGGCAGTTGGTGATTGTGAAGCAACTTTGTCCTGATACAGGCAAGTCTGATTTGGGTTCCATTGAAGATGATGTCAAACAAAATGCTGAAGATATCACTGAGTTGAGAATGGATGTTATCCAACAGGATTTCAGAATAAATGAAGTGAACAAAGATGTTCAAAAGCTAAATACTTCTGTCAGCAAAGACTTAGAAACCTTGGACTCAAGTTTACAATCTTTAGTGACTAGTTTAAAAGAAACACTTCCACCTATTGGAACAGTCCTCGCCTGGCATGCTGGCATATCAGTGGAGAAATCAATACCTGGAGGGTGGCAAAGATGTGATGGCTCTTTGATTGAACGAGGACCTCTGGCTGGTCAAAATACTCCCGATTTAAATGGAGATGGTCGTTTCCTGCGTGGCGGTGCAGATGGCAGATCTGGTGAGTTCGAGGAAGATGCCCTACAAGACCACATACACATGGATGAAGGTCACAAACACTCTGACCTTGGTCATAGTCACGTGGATTCTGGCCATTCCCATGTTTTTGACTACGAGGACGGAAGAGATGGCGACTGGTATTTGAGACATAATAGGAATAATTGCCAGTTTAGGACTCTGGTTCAAGATTCTGGTGCTGGTTATTGTATGGAATTTTCAAAAGAAACCCCAATTGGTCATTCCTCCATTTCAACTGATTCAGCCAACATTGAGACCAGCACATCCAACCTTGGAGGAATAAAGGAGGGAAGACTGGCAGATGAAACCAGAGTCAAGAATATGAAGATTGTTTGGATAATGCGTATTTTCTAACTATGTTTCATTTTTAAACTTTAATAAAATAAAATTGTGCATTTCATTTACATTTTTTTTTCTCAGAAATATTACCATATGAACAGTTTTAGAGATAACAGTTTTAATATAGTTGATAAAAAGTCATACTTGACAACAATAAACTTTTTAAATGTGAATCTTTTTTATAATTGAAGTAGGTCCGTCTGTCCTAGATAGATAGATTAAGAATTTAAAGTTTGATACATTTTGAATGTTTAAATATGGCTAATATATCTATACTTAAAAAGTTGCTTTGTTGCAAAAGTTTATCTTGAACACTAACTTTAATAAAATTATTTGTATATAGTATCTAATTGTCATTGGAATCATTGATATTTTTTTAATAATTCTATCTTTTCAAAATGCTTGAAACGCTTAAAATACGCAGTAATGTATTGGCCCTCGGAGTAGGGTTTAGACTATTTTGTATGAGGATATGCCCGCCCCCCTCTCTCATCCATATATGGGTTACACACCTGTGAAGACAATTTTGCACATAACCAGACATCCTAAGACTAAAAGAATTATTTTACATCTCCAAAAAACCTTATATATCTCAAAAGAATTTGTTGCAAAGTTTGGACACTGCTAATTTCAACCAACCAATCAAGATTTTACAAAAGTACTCAAAGTTTTAAGGCAACGAATAAGAGAAAGTGTGTTTATAAAGCTTGGGTACTAGTATAATTTACAAGTCCAATGTCCCCTCCCTCCCAAACATTTACTAAGAAATGATTAATTTTAACGTCTTTAGTATGATTTTTTTATGTCATTAAACAATTTAATACAAAAATTATATACAGTAATTATTTATTTTTTAACCCATTTTTAAGTATTATAATAATTAATATAATCAAAATAAAAAAATGATTAAATGAGGGCCCTGCTGTCGCAGTCACACAAACCCCAGCCGCATTAATCAGCAGCGTGGCTTTGAAAGACACCCTATTTGCTACAGCCACCCAGGATGTGCTCTAAATTGATCCACCCATCAGCCTCGCAGTTTAATCAGCCACCAAACCATCCTAGGCCACAGCCACATTCATAAGATATCAATTCAGCTGCCCATCAGCCGCGCGGCTGCCTCAGTCAAGCAGTTTATTCAGCAACCCCAATAAGCAACAGCCTCAGCTAACCGCAGCCACCCTCAGTGACATGACTGTTTAAAAGCTGGATCCGAAGCAGCAGCCACTCTAAGCCGTGGCCAGCCCTATCGTAAGCCACGCTCAGAAAACAGCGGCAACTTTTGTTTCAGTTGCAGATACAGCCACTATCAGCCGCAGCTGCTAATTTGTACTGAGCCGCAGGCATACTCGCCATAAACCACACTCAGCCTAACAGCGGCACTTTTCTTTTCAGTTGGAGACACAGCCATCTAAACCATAAGCCACAGCCACCATCAGCCGCAGCCACAAATTTGTACTTAGCCGCAGGCATGTTCACTGTAAGCCACTCTTCTTAGCCACAGCGGCAATTTTCTTTTCAGTTGGAGACAGAGCCATCTAAACCATAAGCCAAAAACATCATCAGCTGCATTTGCAAATTTTTGACTCAGCCGCAGCCATGCTTACTGTAGGCCACTCTTCTCAGCCACAGCAGCAATTTTCTTTTCAGTTGGAGACTCGGCCATCTGAACCATAAGCCACAGACACCATCAGCCGCAGCTACAAATTTGTTCTCAGCTGCAGTTATGTTCACTGTAAGCTATTATCAGCTAGGCGGCTGCCTCAGTCAAGCAGTTTATTCAGCAACCCAACCATCCTAGGCCACAGCCACAAGATATCAATTCAGCAGCTGCCCGTCAGCTGTGCAGCTGCCTCAGCCACGCGGTTTATTCAGCCGCCCAATAAGCCACAGCCTCAGCTACCCACAGCCACCCTCAGTGACATGACTGTTTAAAAGCTGGATCCAAATAAGCAGCCACTCTAAGCCGTAGGCAGCCCCATCGTAAGCCACGTTGTTTCAGTTGCAGACACAGCTTCTATCAGCCGCAGCTGCTAATTTGTACTTAGCTTCAGCCATGCTTACTGTAAGCCACTCTTCTCAGCCACAGCGGCACTTTTCTTTTCAGTTGGAGACTCGGCCATCTGAATCATAAGCCACAGACATCATCAACCGAAGCCGCAAATTTGTACACAGCTGCAGGCATACTTGCCATAAGCCACTCTCAGCCTAACCGCGGCACTTTTCTTTTCAGTTGGAGACACAGCCATCTAAACCATAAGCCACAGCCACAATCAGCCGCAGACGCAAACTTGTACTCAGCCGCAGCCATGTTTACTGTAAGCCACTCTCAGCCTAACAGCGGCACTTTTCTTTTCAGTTGGAGACACAGCCATCTAAACCATAAGCCACAGCCACCATCAGCCACAGCCGCAAATTTGTACCTAGCCGCAGCAGGCATGTTCACTGTAAGCCACTCTTCTCAGCCACAGCGGCAATTTTCTTTTCAGTTGGAGACAGAGCCATCTAAACCAAAAGCCACAGACACCATCAGCTGCATCCGCAAATTTGTACTCAGCCGCAGGCATGCTCGCCGTAAGCCACTCTCAGCCTAACAGCGGCACTTTTCTTTTCAGTTGGAGACACAGCCATCTAAACCATAAGCCACAGTTAGCCACAGATATCATCAGCCGCAGCCGCAAATTTGTACACATCCGCAGTTATGTTCACTGTAAGACACTATCAGCCACAGCTGTTGCCGACCCCTGAAATAAATTCAAATATGATACATTTTAAAAGCCTACTTTGTTATAAACTAGCGGCTTCGCCCCTAGCCTCTAGGGACTTTGCCCTAAGAGGTAATGAACTGCGTTAAATAAACCCAATTTTTTGTATTTTAGATTAAAAAAGAAAGAGTAAAAATAATTGGTGGGTATATTTCTTATACAGGATATTATTTAAGAATATGCTTACATTGTTAATTATTGAGATGCTTCTTTAATAGCATTGTTGTATAAGGAATCAAATGACGGATGGACGGACCGTTCCTAATTATAGAAAATCTTTGCTTGTAAAAAGGAACAAGGGCGAAGATGATTAAAGTCCCTCCCCAGATTAAGACGTCATACGATAGAATAGCTATGGAGAGGCCAGTTTACACTGTAATTGACCAATGGTAAAATTTATGCTGGCCTCTCATTGGTTATTTTATCGTGTGACGTCATAATCTGCGGAGGGACTTTAATCATATCCACCAAGGACACTTTAGACAGGAGCAGGTGAAGAAACACATATAAACTTTTTTGAGACCAGTGTTTTAGAGATCCTTGGAGCCATTCAAATATGTAGGAAAAAACATTGAGAAAAATCTAATTGGTGGAAAATATTGAAAGTGAAACTATAAAGAAGTTTTTTAAAGGCAAAATAAGATTTACATGGGGCAAACAAACATGAACACTTGAAAATTATTTTTTGCTTAAGGAAATGAGACTTTAATTTAAAAGTCTTAACAAAGATTTTTAGTTACATTACTTACATTTTTAGATGTTGATTATTAAGATGCTTCGCTCATAACAGTGTGCCTTGTCGTCCTAGGAAACATCAATATAAAAATCAAGATTACAGGAGAAAAATAACGCAAACAAGAAGTAGTGGGACAAAGTGACTCAAAAATTAGCCATGTGATGTCATAAAAATGAGGGACTATCTATCTCTGTTTTAGAGGGCTTCTTTCCCACTTTTAGAGGCTTCTTTCCTTTCATCTCCTCATTTTTATGAGTCACTTTATCCCACTACAAACATAGATGACAAACATTGTTCTAAAGATTTCAAACTTTACATGATCCCTATAACAGTTAGGTACAATTTACACAGCGTAGCAACTCTAAAGTCTGTACGTCTATTTGAAAACGTGCTTATTCGTAACTTTTATTTTAGATTTTTTAAAAATATGATGAAAATGAAACTATCCTATTCATCTGATTTTTGAAAAAATGATTCTTATGACAACAAGGAACAATATTATAAGCGAGGTATCTCTATAATCAAATTATAAAAATGAAAGTATGTCCTTTTACTGTATCCTTTATGAATAATTTCGTTTAGACTTAGACATTAATGTTCTGCTTATTAAGTACTGGCTTTATAAGAGTTATTGTTAGTTTTGTCAGGCAAAAACTTGTTGTCATGTTTCAAATGGACATATGGACTTTCAGGTATAGAGTTGCTATGCTTTCTAATTTGTAAACTGTTACAAAAATTATGATGCTTGAAATCGATAGGACAAGTATACATTAATGAAAAGAGTTTTCTGTTATGAACGAACGGACGTACGGACCGGCCCTAATTATAAAGTTGTTTCGCTTTTATAAAAAAAGAGTCGTACTTACTTCTTTATATGTCTTGCTTCAACAGGATGAAGAAAATTCATGAGTAGATGTTGAATCTTCCAAGTCTGATGCTGAAATGAGAGAAAAGATAAGGAGATAGAATGTTTACTGACAAGATATGGGTGTCAGTGGTAAGAATAATAAACTTAAATGCCAGCATTATTACCCAAAAACATTGCTTAATTAAATAATTGAAAATTTTATTCAAAGGTGTTATATTCTTAGAAATATTTTTTCAATTTTTATAATTTTGGTCACCCCGGCCCTTCCCTTAACACTATGACTCTGGTAGAGTACAACTATTTTAGGTTAGGTTAAGTTTTAGGCTAGGGGACTGAGCTCCTGTGGCTAGGCAGGCTAGGGGGCTGAGCGCTGATGCGAGGCATGTAAGGATGCAGAGCACCGTAACCAGAGTTCATCTGTTAATAATACCAATTCAAATACAGATATGATTTTTAAAAATCAAATTAGACATGTTAAAATTGTTCTATTAATTTCAAACTTTCATGATGATTTGTATAACAGTTTGGTACAATTTAAGAAGCGTAGCAACTTGGTAGTGCGAATGGGGCGCTTGTCCAATATTATGGTATGGAGATCGCTCTTCTATGAGTACTACTAAAAATCCTACTTTTACTGCAATACACATAGACATTCTCATTCGTCAATTTAGAATGCTTATCCCTCTATTCCCACAAGTATAATACGAATTTGGTTGAGCCCGTGGTAGCTCAACAAAGACCCACGCGAGGTATTATATTGCTTTAAACTAAGAATAAATGGTTGGTTATGGTATTTGATCTATATCATATAAGTATATTAAGCACTCAAGAAGGAAGATGGTTTTATAAAGTGTATTTACATTACAAGTGAATAAGTTAAGTATGAAAATATTTACAGGATAAGTGATAATAATCATAAGTAGTGTAGGACAGAAAAGTGCCCCAAGTCCGAAGCATTGAATTGTGCTAAGTGTTAGATTTCTAACATAAGGCCTAAGCTCAATTCATGCTAAGTACTGAGGGTCCTAAATTTAAACTACAATGCATGCCAAACAACTAAGTCATTACCTTTAAAGCCAGAAGAACTTGATAGTTAGAGAGTCAATAAATAACTGAGATATTTTAAGAAGTGCAAGCTATAACATCAACTATTAATAAGGATCTAAGCACTTGTCTGTTTAATAAAGTGTTTGTATGTTAAACTTGTGACGTAAATCAAACTATGGTTGTAGGCATACATACTAGAACTAAGTGGTTACATGGTTACTTTAACAATAAACATAATGTTTTAATAAGCATATAACAATAATCAATCACGTACAGTTTACCATGATTAGGCTAGCATTACCCATATATGGTATTATATTGGTAAGGATAGGCTAATAAATACTTAAAAGCATATAAAAAGTGCCTTAGGGCTAGCTAGAGTAATTGTGTCTCGTGCCTGAGTTGCGCTCGATAATTGCCATGGCACGTCAATCAAATATTCAGATTCTACTTTTATATGGTGTAAAATTTATAGTAAACATAGGTAAGTGGACTAGATGCGAAGCATTTCTGTAAAAGTCTCATTCGTACGTTCAAAGAATTTTGAAATTTGGGGATCGCATCTCCAAACTCTTAATTTTTTACAAGAAAGTACATATATCTATTTAAAACATGCTGTTTTTTAACTTTTTAGAAATAACTCTTTAAGTGATATATTTCCTATTAATCTGAATCCTAGGGCAACAAAGTACAATATTATAATATTTTATGTTAAATTTTGACTTACAAATTAATGTTCTGTCTATTATGTTTTGACACTTGACAAGAACTATTGGCTTCTTATCCTTTCTTATAATTTAGGGTTTCACTTTTATTGGTGTTGCCATCCTTGTTCTACATTATTTTCTGTGTGAAACTAATAAACTTCCTAATTGTAGTAAATAGACACTAGAGGAACTTAGGCTTTTTTATTTCACAATTCTTATCAGAAACAGGATGCCAGCAAACCTGGCAAGGTCATACAGGTAGAAAGCTCAACCATTTTCAGGTTCAAAGCATGACACTGCAAGTCCAGATCCTTTAAAAAATTTGTTCCTCTAGTTTTTACTTCATATTTTGCACCTATTCTTATTTTTATGCCTGGGTGATTTTTTTGTTAAAAATCTTAAAATTACATAAAATAGACAGAATATGATAAGAGAAATGTAAAAGTTAACTGATCAATCTAATTTCTAAGTCTAATGTTCATGTAAAAAGTAAAAAAAAGATCCAATGATATTCTAGTACATGTCCAAGTGGGATATCCCCTTAAAAATTTTTAAACTGGTTGAAATTCAGTGGGTGCAATCCTGTTCAGGTGCAATTTTAGTGTGCACAGTTTCACATGGGTGTGCAGTTACATATGCATGATTTTTCAGTATGACTCAGAATAGGATCTAATCCAGCGGATGTTAATCGGTTTTCAAAGTCATATTGGAATATACAGTTTTCTGGATTTAACAGTTTTCATTTTAAAACATAAAAAATCAGGCACCCATGTTCAATAATAAAAGATAAATATTAACGATTTTGTTTTCTCTTCATATATCCAATTTTCAAGAGTCCTTATATAAAAGTAAAAGGATCTCTATCTATCTGTCTGTACCGAAGAATCTCGCCAACCCCTGTGCCGATATGGGCCTCCTTTACAACGTAGCTTTTGATATGTCCAGGAAAGTCAGAGTTGGGGTAAATAGCTTGGCCCTAAACAGGCGCATGTTAATGAAGCATGCTGTATGAAAAAATGCGGCGTTAAAAGTACAAAAAAAGGTATTTTTTGGGATGCGATTGTTAGGGAAGCTTTATGACAAACAAAATCACACCTTTTGAAGTGTTAGAAAGAATCATTACCGAAAAATATTTGGACACTGCACCCTGTAGAATCAATATTTAATAAATGCACCAAAAGTTGTAAAGCCAACATATGAGAGAATGTGTTTTCAGTATGGCTTCCAAACTGATTAATATCCGCTGAATCAGAACCGGTTCTCAGCCGTACTGAAATATAATGAATAGCATCGTATTACAGATAATTTTCCACGAATAATAAAATAAAACTGGTTTAAATTTATTTTTCATTTTGATATTCACTGAAAGCTGTCTATAATATCATGCGATAATAACTATTTTGGTCAAATTAGCATTTTTTTATGAAAGCACTACAATGATATAAGTAAAAGGGAATTAGCAAAATTTAAAACTCAAATTATATTTTGTTCGTCAATACATGAGTTATTTAGAACACAGATGGATGTTCCAGCTTACGCGACGTACAAACCTCCTTTATTGTTGGAGAACCCTGAAGCTAAAAGGACACAGGCAGGGAGGTGTCATTGGGCTGTTTATAACACTAGTCCCGAAAGTTTTATAATAACATTTTCTTATTAGTTGGCTTGACATCTTTTGGAACTTTAATAAATTTGGTACTCAAATTTTCAAAATTGAAAACAAAATTTCTAAGAGGATAATACCGGCCTTTCAGACAAAGGACATGCAATCAAAGGATTGGTTTCCTGTTGGGTGTTACTTAACCTAATATTATCTTAGGTACTCTAGATGATGTCTTGAAATCGAAGGAGAACACCTCCCCCAACAATGAAATTTACTAGGGTTGCTAATTGACTAAGATTGACGGACAAACGGACGGACATACGTTGTCAAAGAGTAACTACGCTACTTTGATTTTTATTAAAAATGTGTATTGAAAAATTAGGTAGATGTATTTTTGCCAGTCATGGATGTATTATTGACAGTATAAATGATATGATAGATAAAAGATTGCCAGGTTAATCGATTTTAATGTCATTTATACAGCTAGAATTCAGTTTGTCATAAATACATCCATACTTTTTGAATGCACTGGCGATAATACATCCACTGTAAATTTGCTAGATGTGTAAATGGCAGTCAGTCCCCCAAAAATATATGTATAAAAAAAATTTATTAGTGAAATCCTTTTAAAAATAACAAAAAGTCTGTCTGTTGGTATGTATGTTTGCACCTATAAATCTCGCTAACCCCTGGACCGATATGGTTTTCCTTTATATAGCTTCTCATGGGTCATTGGCAGGTTTGTAACTATTTTGGTGGAGGGTATCACCATTCTCCTCAGAGAAATACCCCGCCCCCCCCCCCCCCCGAGGCCTCTAGGGGCGTACCCGTTATTCCTTATCTAAAGTAACAAGATGTCTATCTGTTTGTGTGATTGTATTGAGGGATATCGCTAACTGCTGGACCGATTTGGTTCTCCTTTTACATAGGTTCTCATAGGTTCTTGGCATCACCCTTGAAAAAATACTTCCACCTTTTTAAAAGCGAAGCTTTTCTATAATTAGGGTCCGCCTCCGTCCGTCCGTAACGGATAGCTTTTTTCGTTAATTTAGGCATGTTAGAATTGTCCTATTGATTTAAAACTTTGCATGGTGATTCCTGTAGATGTTAGGTACGATTTAGAAAGCGTAGCAACTCTATAATCATTACCAGAATGTCCGTACATCCATTTTAAACATGTTGATTTTTTTACTTTTTTAACAACTAATTTTTATGTGATATAATAATCCAATTAATCTGATTTTTGGTATACTGATTTCTGGGACAACAAAGTACAATTTTATAAGCGAAGCAACTCTGTAATCAAATCCTAAAGTAGTAAGTATGTCCGTAAACAGTATTCTGTATCAAGCAGTTTTTCAACAATTTTACTTACAATTTTGCTTCGATTCTGATTATTCAGTCCTGACATTATACAAGTGTTAATGTCCGTTTGTCCTACTGTTTCAGTGCTTCGCTTTTATTGATGTTGTCATCCTTGTTCTTTTTAGAACTAAAGTGGAGGTTCTACTCACCTATAGAAGTTATGAAAATATTTGCAGCATACCTAATCCTAGATCGTCTTATGAATCACTTTGGCAACATTTGCGTCGACTTTAATAATATATGATCGTTTCTGATAAAAAGCAATTTTCTTTTTTAAAACACATTGTTTACAATCTTAAAAAAAGTGGCCTTACATAATTTCGACTATCTACCTACGATAAAATAATAACGGCTTTTTTTAGGCGTTTTAGTGATCTTAATTAGCATACATAATTTTAAAAGTCTTATTATACAGGGATCTACTAAAGGGATAAGACTATGGCCGTTAAATTGATGTACATTCCCACTGTACTTTTTAAATAAAAAATGAAATATTTTTTTGTAGTTCTATTAATTGCATTAAAAAACGAAGAAAATAAGCCATTAATCATTAAATCCTGATAAGTATAAGTGGGGTAAAATTGCTTTAAAAAAAGTTCTCATAAAAAAAAACACACTGTAGAAGTGGCTGACATAATACCTACATGTCTTTTTAAAAGCAAAGCTTTTCTATAATTAGGGTCGGTCCGTCCGTCCGTACGTCCGTCCGTCAAAGATAGATAGCTTTTATTCGTTAATTTAGGCATGTTAGAATTGTCCTATCAAATTCAAACTTTGCATGATGATTCCTGTAGTAGTTGGGTACGATTTAGAAAGCGTAGCAACTCTATAATCATTACCAGAATGTCCGTACGTCCATTTTAAACATGTTGATTTTTCTACTTTTTTAACAACAAATTTTCAAGTGTTTTAATTATCCGTTTGATCTGATTTTTGATATATTGATTCCTCGGACAACAAAGAACAATATTATAAGCGAAGCAACTCTATAATCAAGTTTAAAAATGTAAGTATGTCCATAAACATTATCCTGTTTTTAAGCAGTCTTTCAACAAATTTACCTACAATTTTGATTCGACATTTATACATTTATGTTCCGATTTTTCAGTTCAGATACTATACAAGTGTTAATGTCCGTTTGTCCTACCGTTTCAGTGCTTCGCTTTTATGGATGATTACATTTTTGTCGGGCGTTTAGGGGTTTTGGGCAGAGAGAGAGGGGACAATGGACTGTTAATTACACTAGTCCTCAAAGTTTTATTATAATGTTTTCTTATTCGTTTGTTTAAAAACTTTGGTTACGTTTGATTGGTTGATTCTTTTAATTGATTGTCTAAACGATTCAACCACTAGTTATATTATACAGAAGGGGTAATTTTGTGTATCATCATTGGAGATGTACATCAATTTATCGGCGTTTGTCTTATCCCTATAGATTCCGGCGTTTTAGGGATCTTATTTAGCAGACATAATTATATAAGTCGTATTATACAGGGATTTAAAGGGATAAGACAATGGCCGATAAATTGATGTACAACCCCAATATTACCCCTTTTGTAAATTAAGATTAGTGGTTGAAATGTTTGTACACTAAACTAAATGAACCAAATAATCAAAATTCGATAAAAGTCCCCATGTTGTTGAGCCATCGAATAAAAAACGTTTTTATTAAGACTTTGTGGACTAGAGTAATAAACAAATGTCTCCTCCCTCCCTATATAGTATATACTATACACCTACGATGACATAATAACGAATAGTCCCCAAAGTTTTACAATACCGTTTTCTTGTTCGTTTGTTTAACAACTTTGGGGGACTTTTGATTGGTTGATTCTTTAAATTAAATGTCTAAACATTTCATCCACTAATCGTAATCAACAGAATGGGTTGTTTTGTGTGTCATCATTGGAGGTGTACATCAATTTATCGGCGTTTGTCTTATCCCTTTAGATCCCTGAGAGCAAACCCTATTTTAGCCATCCTAGGTATCTTATTTAGC
Source organism: Acartia tonsa (assembly GCF_053477335.1). NCBI lineage: Eukaryota > Metazoa > Arthropoda > Copepoda > Calanoida > Acartiidae > Acartia > Acartia tonsa. The sequence goes on along the minus strand of NC_137273.1, from coordinate 3,152,803 downwards.
AGACATAATTTTAATAAATCGTATTATATTATTATTTCACATTGTTTGTTTTCTCCTGGAAATTTTGAAAATTATAAAACAACAAGAACAATATTGATCATGGATACGAAAATTGATAGAACCCAGAGAGAGGGGACAATGGGCTGTTCATTACACTAATAATAATAATAATAATAATAGAACTTTTATTCAATAACTCTTCAATCCTGTTATGAGTAAATCACATAGACAATTAATTATTATATTGAAATTACATGTTAATATTTCATAATATATCGATAATAATTATATGTTTTTATTATTACTGGTAAACATAATTGCGGATTTTGATAAACTAGGTGATTTCTCTTGGCGGCCCAGGTGTGGCTGAGCCTACTTCGGGCTGGACTGTGGTTGATGTCGGTACCACTTTCGCCGGCCGGTAACCGCCAAATAAATGCGGATCAGAAAGTTATCCGCTCGTGGTTCCACCGCTTTACCATCTGCGAGCTCGCCTTCACATCAGCTTTGCCTGCAACCCCTTATGTCAACCTTTACAGCAATGTTAGTACGTGACCGGTCAACGAGTTGACCGGCTAGCGATTAGACAGATAGATAAATTTTGCGCCCGATATGGGAATATGAACCTAATCATGACATATAGACATTTCGTGTGACTACTATAGTAAAAAGTGAAAACAAAAAATTTGGAAAGAAAGAAACTGCAAAAAAGAATTTTGATTAAAGAATTTTGATTAAAAATAGGAGTTAAATTGGAATTAATTAAATAAAAATTTGTGAGAATCTCAGCAGGTTTCTAGATGCGCTCCCCCGTAAAAGTAATTTATTAAGTTGAAAAAATGAAAGAAGGAAAAATGTAAATTGCTAAAATTAAAGTTAAATGTTTTTGTGAAAAAATTTGTTGAAAAATAAAAATATTGAAAAGAAATTGCCAAAAAACTGTTAAAAACTGTAATGTAAGAAAAGAGAGGTTGTAAGAATTTTGTTGAATGAATTTAATTGCAGGGGTTAACATCTAGTAAGAATTCTATTTTGAAAGACGACCCGACGACGGGGATGTAGGTACTTAGGTCGGACTCGAAGGACACAATGTACGCTCTCCAGGAGCTCCTGGTTGTACTGACCCGAACAAAGTAGTCTAAAATAAATTAGATAAATTAAAATTAAAATTAAGTTAAAATTGAATTGAAATTGAATTGAAATTGAAAAGTTAAAGTTAAGATTAAAAAAGAATTTCTATGTGTATTAAGTCCTAGGTAGCTAATTTAATATTAATTGGTCACTTGTATTTAACGTTCCCTGGCCATTTTACAAAAACCCTGTCGTCCTCGAATTAAGTTTCAACCCTTGTTAAATTTCCAATGTATCCCTTAGTCCCTGAGACGACCATGTACAATCCCCATGAATGAAAAGAAGAGAAGAGAAAAACGTTGCTTGAAGGCTTCAAAATTTTGGTTGAAATTTAGGACAGAATGATCCGATGCCATAATTAAGTATGTCAAAACCGATGCGTGAAATATTTAAAAATGTACAAAAGAACTTCGTAACTGTATACTCATTTTAAATATGATAAGGATAAAGATTCCAAAAAAGGAATCCTTGTAAAAAATTAATACTTGGATCTCAACTTAAACTGCTCTGGTGATTATGAGTATGAATATGATGTTATGATATATTGTTGCCTGCATAAAGTGTAAGAAAAATAAACTATTGATAAACTAAAAAATAAAAGATAAGAAAATACTAATGAAAATTAAGAATGAAAATTAAGAATGAAACCATTATATTGAGTTTAATACAAAGTAAAAAGCTTTTCGTTTAAATTCCAGGAATGTAGGTATAGTTTTTAAATTTTCAGGTAATGTATTCCAAAGTCTTGGGAAAAAATGTAATGGTGAATTAAAAATAGAATTTCTATTGGCTTGATCTACTACAAAATTATTTCTAAATCTGGTTTCATAATCGTGAATTGTATCACGTGTGTTCCAAACACCATCAAATACTCTTGGCTGCATATTGTTTTTATATTTGTACATAAATAAAAACACTTCGTATTCCATTTGTTTCCTGATTGGTAAAATTTCCAACTGTTTAAATAAAATATTTGATGGAAAACGGCGTGGTTTTTTTGCTATTAAGCGGCAGCACTCCTTTTGGAGCTTTAAGATTGGCTCCAATAAGATGTTTGGAACAGCAGTGAATACAATTAAACAGTAGTTGAGAACAGACTTTATGTAGGCAAAATAGAGCAATTTAAGATGTTGCGAGTCAAGTATATGACGCATTTGACGTAATGAGTATACGATTTTTAAAATTCTTTTGTGCATTAAATTAAAATGGATTTTAAAGGACAATTTCTCATCGATTTGAATACCCAAGTGCCTTGCGGCTTGTTCCCCAGGGTTACTATTCGAAAAAGTTATGTGATCTAGCTTCTGGATTTTTTCTGGAAGGTTTTCTCCTTCATGGTTAGAATTAATAAAAACTGGAAACTGTTTTATAAGATTTTTTTCCTCTTCCGTAAAATTTTGCCTTGGCGATTGAAACAAAACAACCTTGGTTTTTTTGCTATTTATAATAAGTTTATTACTGTTGTACCATTCGGTAATTTGAGGAAGAGTGTTTTCAATCTTAGTAAACAGATCCCTAATGTTGTCAGCTGTTAAAAGACAAAATGTGTCATCTGCAAAAAGAGACAGCAATGCGTCTCTAGTGGCAGAGTCTAGATCATTAACTACGATAAGAAAGAGAAGTACACCGAGTGTACTTCCCTGGAGAATACCGATAAGGATAGATAGTACATCAGAAAATTCTCCCCCAAACGCAACCTGTTGTGACCGTCCTTCAAAGTAGCTTTCGAACCACCTCAGGACCACTCCACGGCAGCCATAATGCTCGAGTTTTTTCAACAAGATGTTTCGATCAACAAGATTGAAACACTTCTTGATATCAATTAATATCCCGGCGCACACTTTCTTTTCGGAAAGTGCCGCCGTGATACGATTGACAAGATCAAGAACATTATGTGCCGTGGAGAGTCCGGGGCGGAATCCGAATTGCCGCGTGGAGAAAAAGGATCTTTCATCTAAAAATTCATATAGTGTTTTATACATGATCTTCTCGAGCGGCTTCGAGAATGTGTTGATGATAGAAACCCCCCTCCAGCTATCTAAGCTGGTCAACGGCCCTGATTTATAAACGACTACATTCTTGCTCACTTTCATCCCTGAGGGGAAAATTCCCTGTGAAAAGCTAAGATTATATATGTGTGTCAACGGCCGCAACAGGTTTGCGGCACATTGAATTAAGAGTTTACAACTTACATCGTTCACGTCCTTGGCCGTCTTGGGCCTGCAGCTCGTTATTATGTTAAATACCTGGAGCTCATCCAGGGGAGGAATGAATATACTATCATTAATGGGGGGGGGGTAAATAATCCCTAAAATCTTTTGATGTTTGGGGAATTTCAGGGGTAAGGTTCTCACCCAATTTTGCAAAGTGGGAATTAAAGGCGTTGGCTATTTCCTTTTTGTTCTCAATTTTTGCTCCATTAATTTCCAGGTATTCAAGATCACTTGAATACTTGGATTTACCCATTACCTCCCTTAATACCTGCCATACTTTGCGGCCATCTTTGCCCGCTTTTTCAAGCTCAGATTGATAGTATATTCTCTTTCTCTCCCTGCAAGTTCTCTGGTAATTATTACGGTAAGTTGAGTACCTATCCTTATTTTCTTCTGTAGGATAACTCAAGGATTTCCTATACAACTTATCCCTAAATCTATTGCACAGTAGAAGGTGTTTAGACATCCATGGCGACTGCGGCATGGTCCTACGATTATTGCGAATTTTGTCCTTGGGACAACAAGAGTTGTAAAGATTAAAGAAAATTGAAAAAAATTTTGCATAGGCTAAATCAACATCTTCTGTGCTTAAGACCTCATCCCAGTTTTGTATTGATAGTTCATAATTGAGGTTATCAATATTTGCTTCTTCCAAAAATCTTTTTTCAAAATATTGTGGTTTTTTTGGGGGTTTTGGAATAATATGTGAAAAAGAACTAGACAATACAAAATGGTCTGATAGGTCAGTGACAATTACATGTGAGTCAACAAAATTGTCCAGGAAATCCTTGCAAAAAATTGAATCAATCAATGAGTACGAAAAATTATGTACTCTGGTTGCTCTTAATGTTAAGGATAGATACCCATTACTTACCATTAAATTAAAAAAACGAGATGCAGGACCCAAGACGTCATAAGTCGTGAAGAGATTTAAGTTGCAGTCTCCCACAATGAATACAGGGAGGTTGCTATCATCAATCACATCTAAAAAGTCACCAAGTATGTTAAAAAATGATTCAAGGTCCTCAGGGTTTCTGTGTGGAGGTCTATAAACGTTAAAGGGAGTAAGAACGTAAAAATTTCTCATCTGATTATCAAATCTTAACATTTACTAAGCACATTTCACTACACTGATCAACCAAAAATGTCCTATTCACAAAAATATCCAGAAATAATGCCTTAATTTTATGGTATTTTGAGAGGGAAAAAGGAAAAAACAGGGAAAATCTGAACGTTTTTGTTTCTTATAATGTTTGTAGGGATATTTAATAGGGTTGGGCCGGATATCCGGTGTGGCCGGATATCCGGCCGGATATCCGGCCATTTTCAATATCCGGCCGGATACCGGATATTAAAACTATCCGGCCGGATATCCGGCAATATAATCTTTTATATTTTTTAAAATCTTAAATGGCTGTAATTTTCTTATTATTAAAGCTAGAAGAACAATTTTTTCTGAATATGTTTATCTTTATGTAAATTTTATATTACAAATATCAAAACATAAATTTTGGCGGTGGCAGCAGTACTTGGCAGCTGCCAGCCGCAAATCGACGGTTGGCAGGTAAACGGCAACGGATTTTATGAAAACTTAATATGTCATGAAGATATATAAAAAAGCCTAAGTTTAAAATTTGAAATGTTCAAGTAAAAATTTGCGGTCACAGGAACCGTTTAAAGATTTCTGGAGACCTGGAGGTTCAGGACTTGCAGGATTATACCTGGAACATGAAATCGACTTGATATATATTTCATATAAGGATGTACGACTATAGGATATTTTAGTGTTAGATAACATAAAGTGCTTTGTTGAAGTAAAAAAAAATATTTTTACTTTTTACCTGAATGACCTTACCAGGTTTGCTGGCATCCTGTGCCCGCCAGGAAGGAGGTATTAAAAAAATTTCAAGTCTCAGTTATGTGTCATACCCATATTTCGAAAGTCACTTAGTTATAGCCCTCTACCTCTATACACAGAAAATGGGATAGAAAAAAACAGAGGGGGGGGGGGGGCAGGCATTTAACGCCACCTCCCCTCCCATCCTCCAACCGTTGATACTACAGATTTAGGGTAGTAGTAGTTCATTAAATTAATTGCTAAGAAGAAAGATCATATAATAGTTACTTAATTTTTAAGCTTTGACCTTAATTTTATATAATAAAACACCAGTTTGTGAAGAAATTTTTTTTGCAGGTATAGTCCCTTTCGTGGCATCGCCCCTTAAGGAGTGATTATTCGTATTTTCACAGTAGCTTTCCTCCTATTTCTAGCCCCTGCGGGGTGCTCTAACCTTGCGGGGCCAATTGCCTAACCCTGCGGGGCAATCACCTAACCAATATATAACCTAACCTAACCTAAAATGACCTATTAAAACCAATTTTAAAAATACGACAAATCGGCCCTTAAGGTGCGTTGCCACGAAAGGGACTATATCCTTTTTTGATACTTTAATATGCAGGAATTTGGCCGGTTATCCGGCCGGATATCCGGTAACTTGGCCGGATAACCGGATATTTGCCGGATATCCGGCGTTGGCCGGATATCCGGCCGGATACCGGATATCCGGCATTTGAAATCAGCCGGATATCCGGTATCCGGTATCCGGCCAAAAAAATATCCGGCCCAACCCTAATATTTAACTTGTCATATATAGTTGAAACAATTTACTTACTGTTAAGGATTTATTTTATGCTATAAAATTGCCAATTAGTTTTTTTATAACGTAGTAATTAGGTAATAAAGACATATTTTAAATTCGTATTATTGACAAAAAAAATACCTCACTGTCTACAAAGGGTTGAATCTCATAGGTTATATAAAATAATAATATCCTTTTTTATTGTGTTGAACAATAAATAACCCACTTTGGAGAATTAGTTTACACTTTTATCAGACTGTTTATAAAGAAATATTGCGTCTTTATTATTTACAAATTTGTAATTAAAGGTGGGCGAGAGATGGGCCATTTAAAGTTAATTGGATACTAATAAAAAACCTGTTTCTGGCTTTGTTATTGTATTTGGTTTTCAATAAAAAAATATTGCTTATTTTATCAATTTCTAAGTAACTATACATTGGATTAAAGCAAGGATTATGTTAAAAGCCAGCTTAACTGTTAGGAAAAATCTAGAACTATGTGAAAAAGTTTAATTTTAGCTATAATGGGAGAAAAAAGCAATTTAATGCACATTTTATATAATACGGAAAATTTCTTCCTTTCCCCGTAACTTATAAAAATCGTCGGAAAAGCCGTTTTTTAAGCAAACAAAAGCGCGTTTTACTCTATCTGTGAGATATTATGAATGAGATAATGTTAAGATTTGATATTAAGATGAGAAAAATTTACGTTCACAGTCCCTTTAACTATCAATGCCTTAAAACTCACTAATGTGACTTTAACACACATAGTTTCAAAATTATGTGGCACAAAAAAATTTGAAAATAAAACTTTTGTTTGATATTTGCTATGAACGAACAGCCCTACTCCCCCGCCCCTCCCTTCTGGTCGGGGGGTGGAGATAAAGTTGTAATTTATTAAACTTAAACTATCTGTGTTCGAGTCCTGTGACAACCAGGACTCCTGGACGGCAATGACCGATGGACCAACTCCCTCCAGGGAAGCCGTTTCAATTAGATTTCTTAACTGCTGGATTTTACTATTGAGACTTTGAATATTAATTGAAAAAATTTTAAAAAGTTGCTCATTTGTATTTTTAAATTTATTAAAAAGAGAATCTATGTCTATATAGTCACACTTAATGTTATAATCGCTCGAGTATTCTCTAAACGTATCGTCATAGAGAATGCTAGTGATATCATAGTTCACATTCTCATTCAGACACAAAATATCATCTACCTGACTAGAACCAGCTGTCTAAGGATGTGTCTGGAGGCCATGGATCTGGAGATGCAGGTTCTGCTTCCGGTTCAGCTATGCAGGCAGAAGTTATCGGCAGGTGTTCCACTAAAATAATAACATATATAATAATCATGGTAAAAAAATCTCTACTATTTCCCCCCCCCCCCTACCCGCATCCAACAAGTACAATGATTTAAGAAAATCAGTAAGAAAATTAGTAAAAAGAAATAAATCAGTAAATTAAGTTAATCTAAAAATTAATTTGTTAATTACTAATTACCAATTACCAGTATATGTTTACACACAATTATCATTAATCAGTCTTATTCATTGAATTTTTACGATTATTTTATGATTATTGACAGATTATTGACAGATTATACAGATTATAATAATAATAATAGTTATAAAGACGGCTAAGCGTAATAAGTTTGAGCTTTATAATAATAATAAGTTTGAGCTTTGTTATTGGTGTGTACCTAGTAGTACCTAGTAATTGCTCAATTGAGGTGAAATCTGTACAAGATGTACACTACTAATATGACGATAACCTTTTCAAGGCTTAAATTTGACCCGATATCCATAGAGGAATGCTCGTGGCATTGTTCATGGTTTGGCAGCTGCTGACCTTGTCGATACCGAGGATGATGCTGCGTTAGTACCTGTGGTTGTAGAGCCTGGTGTTGTACCTGGGGCCGAGCCTGTCTTGGCGGGAATTGCGGCACCAGAATTCTCAATGGCAGGAAATTCGGTTATGGAGATAGCATCAGTAGTGACACTATGATCTGGAGAATGTTGATCCTCATGGTCCTGCTCTGTTTGGGTTCCACGCAGCTTGTTGTCCTTCAGGTCCTGCAGTAGGCTCTTTATCTCTGATTCGAAACCTTGAAAGAAAAGGTTGCGGTTAGATTGGCCATTTTCACGCATGAATTTTACAATCAAATTATCAGTGCTTAATATTTCCTGTAGGGGAGGCAGTGGAGAGATCAACCCGATGTGGCTTCGAGCCATAGGATTCTGCACTTTTATCCATTTAGGGGGGCCATCTTTAGGTTGGAAGGCGACGCTGGTACCCGACAGTTTGGTCCTAGACGCGATTCCTGCGCTGTGTAGGTAGGTCATCAAGCTTCTATTTGTGTCCGCAAGATCGTGGGCGCACTTAAGAAAACTCTTACCGTCGAAAGATACTGCAGCGGCGCTGGTCCAACCTGTCTTGTCGCGAGCCTTCTTGTCCAACAGTTGCAAATGCTTCTTCTTGTTGAGCATGAACTGAAAAAGCATATGGCGAGAGTAAAATCTGAAGATATAATTTCTGGGACCTTTAACCCTCTGGCTTAGGGGATGAGAGTACTCTATCATATTAGAGTAATTGATGTTCGCATCAGGGTCCTGTTCGATCAAGACAGGCTTGATGACAATGTCAAAAACCTCGCGACTTGTCGGCGTTTTATCAAGCCATGGGCACTGAACATTGTTTACACGAATGCTCCACAGTCTATCCCTTTGCTCCCTGTGAGCAAGTTGGGACAAAAAATAATCATTGAGCGTGGATTGACATTTTTCTCTCGCATTCGCATTAACGACAAAGTTCTCAAAGTTTTTTGTTAACGACACCACTCGTACAGCAATTTGCTGTTCCGATGAAAGTTCATCACCTTCCATTAACGCACGAAGTTCGTTCATTTCGTCGCGGTGTTTAACATTTAAGATTTCAATAGAGTCACGCAAACCACGAATCTCAGATAAAAAAGTTTTACTAAGAGTGTCGCTGCTCACCTTTTGAAGTTTCTCATATGCTTGCACGCTCTCAGTTACCGCCTGACTGATGGCATCCTTTATGTCATTTTGTAAAAATGACCTTACTTGAGCTAAGGCATCCTGCGTTAGCAATTTCTTTGCCATTTTATAAAGTAGCAACACTTATATAATTAAGATGTATATTCGAGCGTGGTCAGATAAAAACTGGTGTAAAAACACGCGTGTTACACTAATCAATCTAGATTAGCCAATAGCCTGAGGTCATGTGACCGAATGAGTGTGCGCTGGTCCAATCAGATCTCTTATCTGTCGGTAGGAACTAATTCCTCCAATGAGAGGGCTTCGTTACCGGCACTTTGTGTCAGCTGATAGCCTGCCTAGAGAGAGTGTGTGTGTGGTGGGGGTAGGACAGCTGAGGGAGAGGGGTTGATGTGCGCCTTGCGAGTGTGTGTAGATGAGGGGTATGATGACTGGGGGATGGGGTATCCTTGGGGGGAGTCCAAAAGGGTAGAGTGTCTACTCAGTGGCTACCATAGATGTTGATAGCTGGAGGGTAGACTAAAGACACTAGTACCCAAAGTTTTAGAATAACGTTTTCTTATTCGTTGGCTTAAAATGTTTGGGTATTTTTATTTTGGTTGGTTTATTAAGTTGAGTGTCCAAACGCTTCAACCACTAATTACAATCCACAGAAGGGGTAATCTTGTGTATCATCATCTGTGAGGTATATAAATTTATCGACCGTTGTCTTATCCATTAAGATCCCTTAAGATTATTATTATTATTATTATTTGATTCTTTATTTGTCTTAATTATATACATAAAAACGTTTACATCTGAATTATAAGAGTTATTATAACAATATTAAACAAAGATTATTCCAAGATATTCTCTTTAAAAAAGTGTTAGTTGATTGTAAACCAGAAGTAAAAAAAAGAGAAAGAAAAATTGCCGTTTATCATAAAAGGTGTACATTTAAATTAAGTCAAGACTTATTCAACAAATCTATTCTCAAAATATGTCAATTTTATACTAAAAAGATAGAACTTCAGTAAGTTCTAGAAAAAAAATAAGGGTCATTAAGAAATTACAAAAATGTTTATGATACAAATATTAGGTCAATACTAATCCTAAATATATACTGATTAAAACTGTGTAAAGGATACAAAGCTGAACTTTAAACTGTAAATGATGGTTAAATAACAGCTTATACCAATAACGAATTTAATTCGGGGGAAAAGTCACGAAACCTATACATGTTTTTCAGCTGTCGTTGGGGGGCAACACATCGTAATATTGACGACCTCTCTATTTGCCCCCTAAATATTATTTTAGAATTAAATCCATTGTTTGTTATATCTATCCCTGGATAAATAAGATTGCTCGCTCAACAGACTGTCAGACAATACCTAATTATAGAGAATAGCCACGATCCTGAAAACGTGTTTTTCTAAGCTGCTATTTAAGAAAGACTGTTCATTTTATTAAAGATACCCTCACAGAGGGAGGGGACATTTGGCTGTTTATTACACTAGTCTTTCAATAACGTTTTCGTATTCGTTGACTTAACATCATTGGAAACTTATAATGAATATTGATTGGTTTGTTTGATCAGTTGAGTGTCCAGTCGTTTCCACCACTAATAACAATCTTGTGTTTCATCATTGGGGATGTACATCAATTTATCGGCCATTGTCTTATCACAGCTTTACAGAGTGTCTAAAAAAATTCGCCATGAGCCGTCATAAAAATGCGGGATGAAAGGAGAAGTGGGAAGGAAAATCCCCCAAAAAGAGATGGATAATCCCTCATTTTTTATGATATGGCTCATCTTTTGAGACACTTTGTAAAGCTGCATTTATCTCTATTGTCTTATCCCTTAAGATTGCTCAACGGAAAAATACGTAAGACTGTCAGACTAAAACTAATTATAGAGAATAGCTACGATTCTGAAAATGTTTACTTTATTAAAATCACGCTTGTTTTTCATGATTAAGATAAACTTTTATTCTTTATTTACATTGTTTAACGTGCACTTCATTGACGTCAACCATTAATATCTTTCATAAATTTTCCAGTATGGCTTCGAAACCGGTTCTTATCCGTTGGATTAGAACCGGTTTTAAGCCACTAATGAGAAATCATGTATCGTAGCTTATTACAGACATTTTTCTACATATAATAAAATAAAAATCATAGTATTAATACAAGTTTTGTTAACCAGGGCCTTCGGCTCCACCTGGTGTTTCAAACTTGTATTTTTTTTATTTTAATAGCCGCGGAAAGCTGTCTATAATACGATTAATTATAAAGTTTATTGACTTTAAAAAAGTGATCACTTTTCTTAACGTGTCCTTCTCCTTATCTTAAATACACTTTACAGCATTAAAAATTTCTTTTTAAAAACAAGGCTTTTCTATAACTAGAATTGGTCCGTTTATATCGGTTAGCAAATTTCGTTAATTTCGACATGTTAGAATTGTTTGCATGATTCTTTAAACAGTTTAAAATCGTTACCAGAAAGTCCGCAAGTCCATTTCTACTGCTGATTTTTTACTTTTTTGACAACTATTTTTTATGTGATATAATTGCCCTATTCATCTAATTTTTGCAATGCTGATTCCTAGGACAACATAGTACAATGTTTAAGCAAAGCTACTTTATAATAAAGAGTAAAGTAAAGCAGAGTATGCCAATATTTTAGAGGGAAAAAAATTAAAATGACAGATTGACGGTCAGAAAAAGTTAACTATAAAGTAGCTTCGCTACTTTTATGATCATGACTCAGGATTTAAGAATATTCATTTAAGTCTAATATTTACTTTAAAGGTTTTATTACTTTTTAATGTCATCTATATCAACCTAAAAATTTACTACTTAATGTACGCAAAAGTTTTAAAGTAGCAGTAATAGAACGTTTTTACAATAGTTTTGGTGTTTTTTACATTCCCTTCCCTCCCTGGTCTACAAAAAGGATAATTTTGCTTATCATAATTGGGATTTATAATAATTTATTTTCCACAGTCTTATCCATTTATCTTTACATTAAACTTCGTTATATACCAATGTTTTAGAAATGAATATAAAGGGTGTGCAAAAAAAATGCGGACATTTTTAAAATTGAAATTGCGCGGCTTGTGTTAATCGTAGAAAAATGTTACGCATACCGTTAGAACTGCTAAGAAGTCTATTTTTTGGAAATATAAGAACGATAGTTACGGAGCTACGTGTTAAAATGTCCCAACTGATGTAAAACTTGACTTGCGAGTAAATTTTAAAATATAACTTAAAATTAGGGAAGATATTTTGCAAAAAGAGATGCCTACATTTTTTAATTTCAAATTGCGCGGCTTGTGTTAATAGTAGTAAAATGTTACGCATACCGTTAGAACCGCTATGAACTGTATTTTTTTTGGAAATATAAGAACGGTTCCTGTGCTACAAATAATCTAGGAGCCAAATGGTAAAATGTCCCAAATTTTACTCGCAAGTCAAGTTTTAAGTCAGTTGGGACATTTTAACACGTAGCTCCTTAACTATGCGTAACACAGAAATCGTTTTTATATTTCCTAAAAATAGACTTCTTAGCGGTTCTAACGGTATGCGTAGTATTTTTCTACGATTAACACAAGCCGCGCAATTTCAATATTAAAAATGTCCGCATTTTTTTTGCACACCCTTTAGAATATACTTAGATATATTGCCAGGGGAAATTTTCTCGTCGATATAGGTTGCTAACTTGGACCTCAGTTATTGATCAGTTCGTGCATCCAGTAAGATGGGAGCTGATAAGGGGTGTCGTTATTTTAGCCATGTGCAAGTTTCAATTGATTAGAGTACATAAAAATCTGGTTTAATATCTAAAGTAATAATATTGTTTTAGATAATGTTTTGGAGCACCCCCCCCCCCCCCAAGGCTGGAAGCAAAGCCGATGACAAGAAAAAATAAATAATCAATTTACAAAAATTGTCATCTAAATTTTTATCATTTGTTACAGCTTTTAATTCTTTGCTAGATAGATATCTAATAAATAACTGTCCACGAATAGGAAAATAATGCTTAGATTATACATTCAATTATTTTCAATTTAATGAAAAATTAATATTTTGTCTATTGTTCTTCTTGTAGTTTAAATAAAAATTTTATTAGATTTGTTTTATAAATCAAATTAAAAAGAATTTAATATTATTATTAAAAAGAAATATTTTTCTGTTATATTTCTATGACTACAGGGTATGGTGGGGCAAATAAAACCAGTCAAATTCTAATTTCCAAACAAATCAACACAAAACTGCCAATTTGAAATATTTTATTAAATTATAAACACTGGAAAGCAAATTAGGTGTAAGAATATTAGATTATTCAGTAAAATCGCCCCCTGCATCAAACACCTCAGACCCAGATCACCATGTTCCATGTCCAAGCTGGCGAATTTATCAAAATTTTTGACGCTTTTGACCTCTCAAAATCTACCACGTTTCACTTGTTTCACTTTGCCAGAATTTTACAGAAAACCAGCTGGGATAGAGAGCCCTAGTCTTTTCTAGTGTCTTCATTATGTATCTAACAGTATCTCTAGAAAGTTTCATATGTCTATCCAATCTACAGAATGGCTGAGATCAGAGTTAGTAGGCCCTAGTAAAAAATCCAGGGTAACTACAGGCGCAGTTCAAATCTGCCTTGTTGAACATATGCGCGGCCAGCTCGGAGTACACGTCCTGCATCATCCAAAGATTTGTATTGGCAAAAAGGAAGACTGGGGAAAAACCCTGGGTTTTTTAAAAAAAAAAAAAACCGGATTTTTAAATAAAGCTTTTAATAGTGGGTCAAAAGTCCTGATCAGTCAATTATTTTTGGTGCTATGGCCGTTTTAAATTTATCCGGTTTTATTTGCCCCACCCTGTAAATTCTATAAATAGATATAATATAATATAGATTACCCATCTGACCCCAAAAATCGTCAAATGAAAAGGAACTCCTCCAGCAGACAAAACACCTTAAAATTTTTCGAGTATATATTTTCTAAAAAGCTAACTTTATTCTAAGGAATTCAACTATTCCTAGCCAACTCATTAAAGGATATGTCATGTGATTCACACTGTACTAGGAATTAAATTTTTATACGATATAATTTACCTCTAATGAATCTAATGAATGTACTTTAAAAAAGGATTGCTATTTGTAATCTTTAAAAATAAAGGACAAGTGCGCATTTTATCATATCTAGAATTGAAATATGAAGTAAATAACTACAAAACTCTCGTAAGAAAAAATCTGCAAAATAAAATGACAATAAAATAAAGTAAATAATTCATAAAATATGATTTTGTTAACTTACATTCAAAAGATATTTTTTTTAATGATTGCAACAAATATTAATGCACAGATAAAACATAGATGTGAAACAACAATATGAAGGCAGTACTTCATGTGATGGACTTGATCCAAGTAAAAGTTGAAAGGACAGATCTATAATAACTCTAATGTTGAAAGTAGAAAATATCAGTTTAATTCAACCAATGACAAGTGTTTAATGTTCTTCCACCCTCCTGCTATTGGTGGAATCAGACATTATGTCTCTTGAGTAATCTCTCTACTATTCTATGAATCAATTTTATTAACTGTATTCATATATATTTTATTTCTTTTGTAAATAAATTTGGGATAAGAAATTTATTTTCTTTTTAAAGTCGTGTATTTAATCGATATTGCTGTCGGTGAGAAGTCTCTGATACTCTGATTAATCAGTTCTTACACTCTACAAGTTTTAATGTTTGTTTGTCCTACCATTTTTGAGCTTCGCTTTTATGGATATTGTCATCCTTGTTTCCTTTCTTTTTATTAATAAAAATAAAAGTAAAGGGTGGGCTAAATAATAACAAAAATTTTCTACAACATTTATTTTAAATTCAATCACGAAAAAAGTGATTACTATTGATTACATTGTCGGTTATGCCCCATGTGGCCTCTAGGAGCTAATACACTTACAGAAGGGTTCTTAGAACAATGTACATCCCCAATGGTGTTAGACACCATTTACCCTTCTGTAGATTGAAAAAATATATATAAAATATTAATAAAAGTACCCAAATTTTTGAAGTTAACAAATGAGAAAGCCTACTTAATTATAAAACCTTGGGTATCAGCATAATTTACAATCTGTTGTCCCTTCCCTCCCAAGCTCAAAGACTTCCATATCTAGCTTTCATTTGTTGACATTTGAGGTTGAGAAATTTTATAATTTCCGGAGAAGAGGTTAACCAGTACATGGGGAGTCCAAGCAGTGCAGTATCCTGATATAAATTATACTATATTATAATGTCACTGGAGGCTAGCGCTACACCCCTAGATGCCTGTAAGTCTAATCTTCCTTTGCCACATACAGAAAGACACCCTGTTACTTTTATTCTTCTTAGTCTGCCGGCTTCGGCTGATGCTTGAAGCTGCATATTTTAGTTGCTCAATTAGAATTTCTATATTTGGAAGACGAAGATGACGTCATAAAAATGAGGGTTAAGGAAAGGAGGAGTGGAAAAGAAAACCCCAATAAAAGAGATGAATAATCCATCGTTTTTATGACGTAACATGCTGATTTTTTTAGGGACTTTCTTCGTCTTCTATATTTAGCATTAATTGAAATTTTTGACACGAGTAAATAAGAGGTCAATACAGAAAATAATCTGTCAAGAGAAGATTCATTGAACACAATAAATTATTGAAAAATCCCACAGAAAAAAATGTCTTATGTACCTTCAGAATAGAGCCAAAGTAGTAGAAGATTTCGGCAGAGGTGAAAAAAAACATAATGAGAGCAAGGGTAAGAATAGCACAGAGTGGGCGGGCTTTTAGAATATCTGTTTTGGAGCTGGGGTTGGTACTAACTGGCCCGGCTTGCGGCGTGTCTGTAACCCTAAAACAAAACATTTATTTGCATTAAAAAAAATTATACATTTATTAGTATCAAAGCTACTCTATAAGTGTATAATAGACTATAAAAGATGGAAAGAATTTTAATGTTACAGCTAGATTTAAAATCTGCATCAAATTTTAAAGGGTTAATATAGGTTGAATATGATATGGGCTCAAAAAAACCTCGCCATTCCATAGATTATAAAAACTTAAAGATATTGACATATTCAATTGTATAAGTCTGTTTATAGCTTAAAACCTGGATATCTCAAGATAATTTTATGTAATTAGTGTGGTTCCCTTAGAACTTCAAACACCCTAGCATCACACAAGGCTTTGTCGGAAGGTTGAATTAAAAAGCTTTCGTTAAATGATAGTCGTAATAAAGTGGAAACCAGTTATCAATGTATTTTTTTGTATCTTGGATTTTTTCTTCCTTAACAATATTCCCCAACAAAGTATAAAGTATATGAATTTATTTTTAAAAAAAACCTTTACAGGAGAAATATTATTTCATGTAAGTATAAAAATTATATGGTTATTGATAAAAGCAAAGCTTTCTATAATTAGGGTCGGTCAGTCCGTCCGTCCGTCAGTCTGCCTGTCTGTCCGTCAGTCCGTAACAGATAGCTTTTTTTTTGTTAATTAAGGCATGTTAGAATTGTCCTATTAATTTCAAACTTTGCATGGTGATTCCTGTAGTAGTTACGTATGATTTAGAAAGCATAGCAACTCTATAATCATTATTAGAATGTCCGTACGTCCATTTTAAACATGTTGATTTTTGAACTTTTTTAACAACCAGTTTTTATGTGATAAAATCATTGATTGATCTGATTTTTGAATTACTGATTCCTATTACAAAAAGGTACAATATTTTGAGCAAAGCATCTCTATAATCAAGTCCTAAAAATGTCAGTATGTCCTTAAGCAGAATCCTGTATTTAATAAGTTTTGCAACAAATTTATGTATAATTTTTAAACTTATATATTCATTCTTTGTATATTCAGTTCTGCCACTCTACAAGAGTTAATGTTGGTCTGTTATACCTTTTCAGAGCTTCGCTTTTATGGATGATGTCATCATTGTTATAATTAATTTCAAGGGGACAAAAATAATAGGTGAACATTGTTTCTTTTTTCTTCATATCATCAAGAATTAATCAATGATCTTTGTACAGAAAATAAACTTTAAAACGTATTATTTATCCTGGTCAATACTCCCAATGCACTCTTACGCAAAATATTTTTACGCTTTTTAAAAATTAAATAAAATAGTATATAATCTAAAAACTTTTAAATTATCATTAAAGATGCATGCCAATGTAACAATCAATTAAACTTAAGCAAAATAGTCAAAAAAAAATCTTTGTTGTCTTTTGTTGGTAATCTCACTTATTATATGTCGAGTTTAGCACTAAAATTGCAATATCTACTTAAGGATTTTTTTGAATTTATAAATTTGGCAAAGATATTCTAAAAGTCTAGAATTGCACCTAAATTTTAAGCCCATATCATAGTCAACCTTAACAGTCAACCATAACATATTCGCCCTTTAAGGATTTTATATAAATTCGATTTTTGTATAATTCTTTATTTAAAAGCGCAAATACAATTTAAGTTAATTAATTTTGACATTTGTGATTGGAGAGTTTAAGTGTCATACATCATTCAATTAATCCACCAATCACAGATATCAAAATTCAGCACCAGATAATCTAGGTGAGCTGAATTTGAATTTCTGAATGTGTACACAGTTTCCTCGGTGTTTCCTCATCCTATCTCAATATTTACTACTAGCTAAAAAAGCTTCAAACATTCAAAAAATCAAAATGTAAAAAAATTAAAATTTTGAATGCATAATGTATAAATCATTTATACATTCAAATTTTGATTTTTTTAAAGTTTGAATTGTTTTATAGCTAGTAGCAAATATTAAGTGGGATTAGGAAACACCGAGTAAGCTGTGTACACATTCGGAAATTCAAATTCAGCTCACCATAATCTAACCTCATATTAGAGAGGGGTGCCACCCTCCTATGAAAGTTCCATAGTGTGCCCAATTTCTTCCATCGTCTGCAAATCTGTATGATTAGTTCACCTAAATGAAAATTTGACATTTGGTTAGTATTTTCAGAGTTGATTTATTAGAACCTTCATTTAGAAATCACGGTTTCATAAGATTAACACAGGTCTCCTTAGCCATGTTTTAGTTTTGAAAAATCACAAAAAAAAACAGACAAATAGGGCCCAGTGGTAGTTAGAATCCGACTGAAATTAAATCCTAGCTGCTCCTTCTTGCAAGATATTGCAATTTAAAGTTTTTAGGTAAAAATCTTAATTCAAAGGACAGATAACTAAAGTAAACACTCTGATTACTCAAAGAAGAAAGGTGAGTTTTTATTTGAGAAGACAACAGGCTGTACATACATGTTTCCACAAAGTCACAAGAAATTGTAATAGAAAAAAAGAATTGTAATTATACCTGCTACAACGATAAAAAACATGAACATTTCAGGTCTGGACTGAGGGTTGGCAAACAATGTCTTCTCTGTGTTAATCTTCATCTTAAGCTGATGACAGTGGCAGGAATAGATTTACTGGCGGTTTACCTTAAAGTGCCTAATGGAGCATAGAAACCCTTGCCCCCTCCCACCAATTACCTTATTTTAAAATGAATTGACAATAAGATTTATTTTACATTTTTTAGTTTAGGTTAGATTTTGTTTTATCGGGTCCTGGGTAGCCCAGCTGGGTTAGGCCCCCTCATCAAATGTTTGACATAGGATTAAAACAATCCTCCTTCCACTTATTAATTTTATGATTTTACTTTAATATTTGTGGAAAATTGTCTGTTATTTGATGATATAAATAACTTTTTCAGTATGGCTGAGAACTGGTTCTAACCCATGGGATATTAATCGGTTTGGAAACCCTACTGGATATTTGCAGTGCCTATTCCTTCCCTGGTAATGAATAAGCTCCACAGTACCCTTAGTACACAGGGTACCTTCCATTAAATATTGAAATCCCTGAATAGTTCCTTCAAAGGAAAGAAAATTAATTCCTTTTTATGTTTATCAATAAAACAAAGTAGAATGATGTCGGCCTTTTTGTGTGTTTACTTTCAACACATGCCCATAAGTCATTGAATACATTCTTAACTTTGATAAAAATGCAACAGTATAGAAGCAGGGAGAAGAGACATTGGGCTGTTTATTACACTAGTCCCCATAGTATTAAAATAACGTTTTCTTACTCTTTAAGTTAAAAACTTCGGGAACTTCTAAAGAATTTTTATTGGTTGGTTCATTAAATTTAGTGTCAGAATTTTTCAACTTTTGATTGTAATCTACAAAAGTGCTAATTTTGTGCATAATCACTGGGGATGTACATCAATTTGTCGGTCTATGTCTTATCCCTTTAGATCCCTGGTATAGAAGTTATTTTTAAGAGATCTTTGATTTAAATCTTAAATGAACCTAAATTTTCAAAAAATCAATCAAACAACCTTATATAAAAAATTATAGGATGCCTGTCAGTTTTTTTAGAGGATGGTTTCTACATCTTCCTAAGAAAAATTGCCCTCCTCCCCCTTCTAAAAAATTATTAAAATGAAATGGAGGGTCGACTTCCTTAATCCCCTTCAGTACAGTGCCCCAAGACTCAAGAGGCCTCTTGAGTAGCCTGTAGTAATTGATGTTAAAGAAATTAATGTATTTCCTGCAATAAAAGGTACTGAAATAGTTAATGGAAGTGCCAAACTCTCATGATCAAACGCCAGGAATCTGTAAGGAAACATCAGGAGCATGGTTCTCAGAACTAATGTAATTATATGAATTTGCTTCTTAGTAACAAAGCTACTCTATGGTAAAGGGTGTCTGTCTGTTTGTACTTCTGACTGTCTCTCTGTCCTCATGTCTGTCTATCTGTATGTCCTCATGCCTATCCTTAATTTCTTTCTAAGTGTTCTCATGTTTTTCCTTCCTTCTGTCCTTTTCTGTCTGTCCTTCTATCTGTCTCAGTGTAATAATGTCTGCCCTTCAATCTGTCTCAGTGTAATCATGTCTCTCCTTCTGTCTGTCTCATCATGTACCTCCTTCAGTCTGTCTCAGTGTAATCATGTCTATCCTTCTGTCTGTCTCAGTGTAATCATGTCTCACCTTCTGTCTGTCTCAGTGTAATCATGTTTGTCCTTCCGTCTGTCTCAGTGTAATCATGTCTCTCCTTCTGTCTGTCTCAGTGTAATCATGTCTCTCCTTCTGTCTGTCTCAGTGTAATCATGTACCTCCTTCTGTCTGTCTCAGTGTAATCATGTCTCTCCTTCTGTCTGTCTCAGTGTAATCATGTCTCTCCTTCTGTCTGTCTCAGTGTAATCATATATCTCCTTCTGTCTGTCCCAGTGTAATCATGTATCTCCTTCTGTCTGCCTCAGTGTAATCATGTCTCTCCATATGTCTGTCTCAGTGTAATCATGTACCTCCTTCTATCTGTCTCAGTGTAATCATGTATCTCCTTCTGTCTGCCTCAGTGTAATCATGTCTCTCCTTCTGTCTGTCTCAGTGTAATCATGTCTCTCCTTCTGTCTGTCTCAGTGTAATCATGTCTCTCCTTCTGTCTGTCTCAGTGTAATCATATATCTCCTTCTGTCTGTCCCAGTGTAATCATGTACCTCCTTCTGTCTGCCTCAGTGTAATCATGTCTCTCCTTCTGTCTGTCTCAGTGTAATCATGTATCTCCTTCTGTCTGTCTCAGTGTAATCATGTCTGTCCTTCTGTCTGTCTCAGTGTTGTCATGTACCTCCTTCTATCTGTCTCAGTGTAATCATGTATCTCCTTCTGTCTGCCTCAGTGTAATCATGTCTCTCCTTCTGTCTGTCTCAGTGTAACCATGTCTCTCCTTCTGTCTGTCTCAGTGTAATCATGTACCTCCTTCTGTCTGTCTCAGTGTAATCATGTCTCTCCTTCTGTTTGTCTCAGTGTAATCATGTACCTCCTTCTGTCTGTCTCAGTGTAATCATGTCTCTCCTTCTGTCTGTCTCCGTGTAATCATGTACCTCCTTCTGTCTGTCTCAGTGTAATCATGTCTCTCCTTCTGTCTGTCTCAGTGTAATCATATATCTCCTTCTATCTGTCCCAGTGTAATCATGTCTCTCCTTCTGTCTGTCTCAGTGTAATCATGTATCTCCTTCTGTCTGTCTTAGTGTAATCATGTCTGTCCTTCCGTCTGCCACAGTGTAATCATGTCTCTCCTTCTGTCTGTCTCATCATGTACCTCCTTCAGTCTGTCTCAGTGCAATCATGTCTATCCTTCTGTCTGTCTCAGTGTAATCATGTCTCTCCTTCTGTCTGTCTCAGTGTAATCATGTCTGTCCTTCCGTCTTACTCAGTGTAATCATGTTTCTCCTTCTGTCTGTCTCAGTGTAATCATGTCTCTCCTTCTGTCTGTCTCAGTGTAATCATGTACCTCCTTCTGTCTGTCTCAGTGTAATCATGTCTCTCCTTCTGTCTGTCTCAGTGTAATCATGTCTCTCCTTCTGTCTGTCTCAGTGTAATCATATATCTCCTTCTGTCTGTCCCAGTGTAATCATGTATCTCCTTCTGTCTCACTGTGGGCTAGAATTGAATCAAGACAAAAGTAAGTGCCGAGCCCTGGGACCTATGTATGGTGAAAAAAGACATAAAACTATGATGATTCCAGGTAAAACCAAAATATTTCAGCGGGGGCTTTTTGAGAAAATTAGATTTGAAAATTTCAAGTTCAATTTTCACTTCCTAGGAAATGCCGCATAATCATGACAAGAAAAGCAAATATTATTTATTTTAAATTTTGAACAACTTTGCTTTTATAAAGTTCTTCATAAAACCACTCCTGAAGGGAGTTAATAAATGGCCATTTTTATCACTTGCTTTGCAAAGGTCACGGAAATTCAGCCTAAAATAAATCATACATAGAGAGGTTTTAAGAAGGACTTCATAAAAGCAAAGTTGTTCAAAATTTAAAATAAATAATATTTGCTTTTCTTGTCATGATTATGCGGCAACTCCTAGGGGGTGAAAATTGAACTTGGAATTTTCAAATCTAATTTTCTCAAAAAGCCCCCGCTGAAATATTTTGGTTTTACCTGGAATCATCATGGTTTTATGTCTATTTTCACCATACATAGGTCCCAGGGCTCGGCACTTACTTTTGTCTTGATTCAATTCTAGCCCACAGTGGTCTGTCTCAGTTTAATCATGTATCTCCTTCTGTCTGTCTCAGTGTAATCATGTACCTCCTTCTGTCTGTCTCAGTGTAATCATGTCTCTTCTTCTGTCTGCTTCAGTGTAATCATGTATCTCCTTCTGTCTGTCTAAGTGTAATCATGTCTCTCCTTCTGTCTGTCTCAGTGTAATCATGTACCTCCTTCTGTCTGTCTCAGTGTAATCATGCCTCTTCTTCTGTCTGTCTCAGTGTAATCATGTCTCTCCTTCTTTCTGTTTATCTTTTTGTCTATCTGTATGTTCTTCTGTCTACCTGTCTGAAATTCTGTCTGTTTCTCTGTCCTCATGTCTGTCCTTCTGTTTGTCTGTCTGTCCTCATGTCTATCCTTCTGTCTGTCCTTTGTCTATCTGACCTTTTTTCATTTATATGATCTGTCTGTCTGTCTGTCCTTCTGTCTTTCTTTTGGGCCTCATGTCTGTCTGTCTGTCATTCTATCTTTCTATCTGTGATTCTGTCTGTCTGTCGGGTAAAAGCAGCTTTGTCAACATGTCACAAGGTTTTTTCTATTGAAACCCAATAATTTATTTTAGATTTTAAAAGAAAAAGTAAAAAAAGTTGTTTTTTTTGGGGGGGGGGTGGGGGGGGGAATTGACCACCCCTCCCCCTACTTTTAATTTAGTCATAAATTAGAACCACATTGTTTCGGTTTAAACAAACAAATAAACAGACAGACATCCTGTTACTATATTATAAGGATAGACACAAATTCATTTAAATTCCTTGAAATTCTGCCACGGCAGTACCAAAATACAGATCCATCTTTGTAACAGCGGGACTCAGGTAGCAAGTTCTATTCCCATCTTTCTCCCACATATCTTTAACTTCATCCCAAAACACAGCTGATTTTATTTCAGGATTTGAAATTGATTGATTTGAATTAAAGTTAACATGTTAAATTACAATCTACTTTTTCTATTAGAAAAAAAATATTCTTACAATTTTAAATAAACCCTGAACAACTTTATTATGCATTTTCCTGGATATTTTGTCTACGGTAGTCCATAAGTGTACAGCTTTACAGTACATTGCTTCTATTTGGTAAAGCAACAAGTAAGATAAAAGAAAAAGATTTTTTATAGAGTAAAATACTTATATATCAATCAAAATCTATATTTTTAGATTTTTTACTGAACAACTTTTTAATGCAAATTCAAAGAAAGTTAATGGAAAAACATTTATTTTGCACTTTTCTCATCTTTTAAAGATTGATTCTGATAAAATAACATTGTTTAAAGGGATTTATGCATTAAATATCATGAAAAACAGTATAAGGTAGAAAATAATGATTTTTCTAAATAAGAAATATTTGAAAAAAGGAATTCGATCCCTATCACTAAAGAGGACAGCAGCTGACCCCCAGTCTAATGGATGTAGCTTAATACATGGTATTGATAAAAATTACCCTGAAAAGTATACAAAAACGTTTTTTGATGTGTTTAAAAAATCCATTTTAAAATCTTGATTTTGAGGATGATGGCCTTCAAGAAGCTCCTACTGGTGGTGATGGTGAGCCAAATGTTGTCAAAGTGCATGCCCATGATGACAACTTATATTTTGAACTATGGTCCAATTTTTGTAGTCATAGCAGCCTCCACTGTACTGTAAAGCTGTGCATTTATGGACTACCATAGACAAAATATCCAGGAAAATATAGATTGCATAATAAAGTTGTTCAGGGTTTAATATATTAGATTACACTTACCCCTCTTCCATTTACTTACTATTTATGATCCGAGAGGTATTTTACAGGAGGTACCCCTCTCCCATATAACAAATACCTTAATGGTTTAAAGCCCTCACAATTTAAAATTCTATGTGTGTGGGCATGACATGTACGTTCAGCCATTTGGCAGCTAGCAGCCATTAAAATTCATACGATTTCTGGAAATAATCGTTACCAGGAACATTTTACTGTGAACTGCACTAGAGAATAAAATTTTTAAATCCTGATATCCCTGATGTAACAAGATAGACATAATTGGTAACAGAGATCCCAGTATGCCACACTATAGATGACTTGGTTGCCGAGGTCAACAGGGAATATTGAGTTTCTGGCAGGCTGGCGTAGTACCAATATGTTATACCTAAAATCATCTTTTTAACTAATTTTCGAGCTAACTTTTAACCTTCAGATATGACTGGTCATGCGTAGATTTTGCATTTGTGTAGATTTTCTGAATAGTAGTATTTCTGAAAAGGTCTAATCATAATCTATTCATAACAGTTCTAATAATATGCTATGCAAACCGATCATAATTTTAAAGAAATTTTATTGTATTAAATACAACTTTTTTCTCATTTTAAGAGTAAATGTATTTTTAAAGGTTAAAACAGATATTTTAAAAATAATTTAAGATTTTTTTAAAATTTAATTTTTCCAAATATTTATTTTTTTTAATTTTTTTTTAAACGTGATAGTATCTTGGAGTACTATAAACAATTATAGGTCATTAAATGATAACATAATCAACCTTTACATTACAAGAAAACTTTGTTTGTAAAGATTAAAATTATTTTAGTGGAAACAATTTTTTTTTGATTTACTTATCCCTGTATCCCTGAGTAAGGATGAAATTACAAGAAACAGGTGCAGACTGCAGTTTTCAATAATTTATACCATCAGGTTAAAAATTAAAGTCATACCTTTCATGCAAACTCAGCACTTTTAATTATAGTGCTTTAGAATTAGTTTTTTTAGTAGAGTGTTTTTTAATTAGATTTTAAAAAAGATTTAAAAAATGAAAACAATTTGGGATATTTTCCCTCACATGGACCAAAAATGTTTCTGGTACTTTCAATAGGGCATTTACTCTGCAGGACCCTATGCGTTATTTTGTGTTCACATTTAATGCTATTAACTTTTAAAACTTGTTTGTTAGTTATCCTTGACAGAAAAATTTTGGACAATAAAACACTTCCTGTATGAAAATTAGAGTTGGGGAGTTAATGTAATTAGGAAAAGCAGATGAATTCCAAAAAAACATATATATTACCATAATTTTACAGCGTAAACAAGCTAAAGATAATTTTCTTCTTATACCTTTTTAAAAATTATTATTTTATGAAAATCATATCGAATTATAATTCAATTAAAGTTTTAGCTAAGATTTTCTAAATCTACGGATCGACTTTTCTATAAAAATATCTAAAAAAAAGCAGTGGCATGCACAGTGTACACCAGGAGTTGGTGCAACCGTTAGCGATTGAAAAAAGTGAAAGACAGGCCTTCCCAATATTAGTTTTAAGGGGGGTGTTGACACCCTTCTACACAAACCTAACACATGCCACTGATATCGCGTATTTTCCACATTTTTACGACAAATTAAAATAAAATTTATGTTCAGATCCTTAACTTTACGAGGGGGAGGAGTAATGTAATTAATTATGAGGAGAATACCAATACAAGATGTTATGTTAAGTTGGCAGCGCAGCTACATTATAAAAATGATCGTCAAACAACATAACATTTAAAAGTAAAATAGGAGAAATTTTGATTTTAAAACTTTTACAACCAAAAAAAAGATCTCTGCCTCTTGAGCCATATTTTAGTACATAAATTATCTTAAAAATTTTGTATTATTTATGTGATTTAACATCTCATCACAAAATTATTATTCACGTCCAAGAATCAGGAATGAATTAGGAATGTCCTTGTTAATTTGTCTCATTTTACTCTGCACGTCTATTGACATTTTTAAAAGCGAAGCTTTTCTATAATTAGGGTCGGTCCGTCCTTAACGGATAGCTTTTTTGTTAATTTAAACATGTTATAATTTTTTAACAGATATCAAACTTTGTATGATTATTTCTATAACAATTAGGTATGATTTAGGAAACGTAGCATTTCTATAATCGTTAACAGAAAGTCAGTACGTCCATTTTAACATGCTATTTTTTTAAAATTTTGACAGCAAATTTTACTATATGATATAATTATCCTGATTTTTACCCATTACAACAAGGTACAATGATATAAGCAATTCATCTCTATAATCAAGTCCTAAGAATGTAAACATGGCCTTACACATTATCCTGTATTTAAGCATTTTTGCCAAAAATATACTTACAATTTTATTTAGACATATACATTTATATTAAATTTATTTAGTTTTGATACTCTACAAGTGTTAATGTTTGTTTGTCCTATTGTTTCAGAGCTTCACTTTTATGGATGTTGTAATCCTTGTTAGAATATAAACTTGAGATAAGGGGGGGGGGGGGTTTAATGCAACCATCTCGTAATCAGTGAGCAAATGGCACTTAGAATTCGAATTTCCATCTATAATTTTGCATGAGTAATCCTTGGTAGGTCTATTTTCCCTAAATCGAACAAAAAGTTGGAAAAGTAACGGCTAACGGCTGGCGGCTCAGCTATTTTGCCATTTTTTTGATATTTATATTGCAAATTAGTCACGAAACCTCTCTCAACATAATACTCTTTTCTACTCCAAAACGCTATCAAACGGTTCTAGACGGTAGCTGTTGGTACTAGAAGTTTTAAAATTGGTTATTGCTATCATTTAACATGAATTAAACCAAAAATATGTTTTAAAAGGTCGATTCCTACGTAATTGATGATGGATTTACCCTGAAAATAGGCAAAAAACGGCTGAACGGCTGAGCCGCTAGCCGTTACTTTTCCAACTTTTTGTTCGATTTAGGGAAAATAGACCTACCAAGGATTACTCATGCAAAAGTTCAGATCGAAATTCGAATTCTAAGTGTCATTTGCTCACTGATTACGAGATGGTTGCATTAAAACCCCCCCCCCCCCTTAAACAAGTTGAGTTTCTAATTAAACAAGGATAACAACATTCATAAAAGCATAGCTCAATAAATCAAATACACTCACATAAACACATGTAGAGTAATAGGACATTAAATGTCAAGTTCGGACAAATATTAATTAATTAAAGGGTAATTATTATGGATATACCAATTTTTTAAGACTTGCTTGTAAATATGCTTCGCTTAGAACATTAAAAAAACGACGGGAGGGGACATTGTGCTGTTTTTAAATTAGTCTCCAATATAATAATGTTTTATTCAGTTTTGGAGACTTCTATTGAATTTGATTGGTTGGTGCATTAAATTAAATGTCCGAATGTTTCAACCACTAATTGTGATCTACAGAAGGGGTAATTTTGTGTTTAATTATTGCATTTTTATAAAAATTTATATTTCATTGTCTTATCCCTTTAGATCCCTGACAAAAAAGTAGGAGTTACATTATAAATGGCGGGACAAAACAACCCATACAGATTATATTTTTTGGGGCGAAGCTACTTTAAAAATAAGATTTTAAATTACAGTAATCAATGATATGTATTAATACCCTTATAAATAAATGTTATCCTATGCAAATATGGACGATAGATTGACGTACATTCCAGATGATGATTAAACAAGGATGACAACATCCATTAAAGCGAAGCTCTAAAATGGTACGACAAACGAACATTAAAACAAGTAGAGTGTCATGATAATTTAATATAGGAATATGGGAATCATCGTGAAAAGTTTGAAATTGATTGGACAATTCACACCTGTCTAAATTAACGAAAAGGGCTAACTAATTAAAGGGCGTTTTATTTTGACATACTTTTCAAAAAGCGAATCTTTTCTATAATTAGTGTCGGTCCGTTCGTAACGGATAGCTTTTTTCGTTAATTTAGGCATGTTAGAATTTTCCTATCGATTTCAAACTTTGCATGGTGATTCCTGTAGTAGTTAGGTACGATTTAGAAAGCGTAGCAACTCTATAATCATTACAAGAACGTCCGTACGTCCATTATAAACATATTGAATTTTTACTTTTTTACCACAAAATTTTTATGTGATGTAATTATTGGATTGATCTGAATTTTGGTATATTGATTCCTTGGAACAGCAAAGTACATTATTATAAGCGAAGCAACTCTACAATCAAGTCATAAAAATGTAAGTATGTACATAGACATTATTATGTATCAAGCAGTTTTTCAACAAAATTTACTTACAATTTTGCTTCTACTCTTATACATTTATATTCTGATTATTCAGTTCTGACATCATACAAGTGATGATGTCCGTTTGTCCTACTGTTTCAGTGCTTCGCTTTTATGGATGTTGCCATCCCTGTTTTTAAAGTCTTGTTAGTAAATATGCTTCGCTTATAACATTACAAAAACAAAGTGGGGGGATATTGTGCTGTTTTTAAACAAGTCCCAAAAGTTTTACAAAAACCCAGGAAAACCATCCTTTTCTGTCCAAACACCCAGGGTATCAGGTTAAGTAACACCCATCAGACAACTAACTCTTTGATTACACGACCTTTGTCTCCGAAGTCCTAACAGTGCATGGTATGAGTTGCTCCTGTTTTGAGCCAAGGCATTCCCCCTACTCTATCTATTTATGTCGCGCACCTGACATAGTACAAGTAGGAACAACTTTTGATGTCTTTAGTTATGACGCAGTGTTAAACCTATCACCTCCCGACGACGAGCGGATGCGCTTTGTTTTGAGCAACGGTCGTGAGTTAAATTGAAAACTACTAGCAGAGAAAAACCTTTCCTATTTACAGACGGAATGATCGACGATCAAATTATTGAGTAGCTTCACCTAAAGAGAGAGAGTGGGGGGGGGGACTATGGGCTATTTATTACACTAGTCTAAAAACCAAAAGTTTTATAATATTGTTTTCTTATTCGTTGGCTTAACATCTTTGGGAACTTTTAATAACTTTTGGTAACTTTGTTAAGTTGAGTGTGCAAACGTTTCAACCACTAATTATAACCTACAAGAGGGTTAATTTTTGGGTATTTATATTAGGGATGTACATTAATTTATTGGCAATTTTCTTATTCCTTTAAATCCCTGAGCTTTCTTAGACAGGTGAGAATTGTTTCTTATGGTGTTTTATTCTTACAACAAAATAAATTTTTTTTGAATTAAAAGAAACAAAGTATATAGTTCTATGAGAACTTGTGAGCAGTTATATAAAAATTAAGAAATAGAAAGACAGCACAAAATGATTAGGTATATGCATTAAAATTCAGCAATAAAACTTATAACATATCGGTAAGAAATTACTAAATTTGTAAAACAATAATACATGAATATTTGCTGTAGTGTTTATTTGTCGCTGTGTATGAAATCCATATCAAGTTACTACTATTATTGGACATTTAGTGTGAATTCGAAACAGTCCAGAAAAACATTACTGTATATTATAGACTTAGAGTTGACTAGTTTAGCCCAAGTCTTTTATACTTTATATAAGAAACAAAACATTGAAAATAATAACATTTCATTTTGGTATTCCCTAAATTCATTGGAGGCCCTTCAATATTTTGACTAAAAGATTAGAAGCAATCTTTTCTAAGCAAGATTATTGAGTATTTTAAGATAATTTTATCTCTTTTTTACACAATTTTATTTTTTATCATTTGCCAATAAAAAAAAATGGAAATTGTATAAACACCATGTAACATCATAGGTATGACTTCCGTTCACCAATGTCGATTAGGAAGGGTGTTTACATGGGGCGTAGAAGGGGATTGGAGACCACCTTTTTTAGAATTCAGGATTGGTTTAACTTCCAGAATACAACCAAATTGAATCTTCAAAATTTTAAATAACATTGACAAGAAAGGTATTTTTTAAAGGTTTTACCGTTTTGACACTTAAAGTAGAGAGTATATTCGATAAAAAAATATCCTAAATTGGAGAGAACACCGAAAAAAAAGTAAATTTTGCCAATTTTTTTCTATTTAGCTTAGATCTGAACTTCCTGATATCATTTTAGATTTTTTTTGTTAATAAGTGATCATATCAAATAGCCCCACTTTTATTTGATTTTGAATATTCCCCTGTCCCCACGCAGTCTATACGTTTTTTCTACATTTATGTCCATTCAGAAAATCTATTTCAGAAAACCTATAGTCAATCATATGACTCTGTGGTTTAATGGCCGCCCATCTGTTGTGGAGCTTTCGGGTTCAAGTTCCCACTTTACATTAACACTAAATGGAATCCTTAGTCCTAATTTATGTCTGCCTAGGTAGTTCTTGACACGGTGGATTTTTGATCGAAAAACTTGGCTGGGCTATAAAAATTTATTTAAAAGCCCTTGTGGACTATCATTGTGTAGTAGCTCACTAGTGTATTAATGACAATTATTAGTTCTACGACTTGGAGTCATGCTTGGATCATAGATTAATTGAACAGTCCCCGGGATATGATGTAACTTCAGTCATTGCCGAAACAGTGATATGTTCTGTGGTTTGGTTGCATTAATAGTCGCAAGAATATTGGTACTAAAAATCACGCAATCTTAACTCGCCACCAATGAGGTTGCAGTGTAAATTAAGTCAAGGGAATTAATGGGAAGGATGCAAACTCCAATCTGCGTCATACAAAAGAGGATAAAAAGGGTTGCTACCTGCTTTGTTCGACACAAGACAACAAAAAGTATTATAAGTGAGAATGTCTTGGCCCCAAAAATTGGTGCAACTCATAACCATATACATTACCCCGTCCCGGATTTGAAAAATTTTGTTAAAATTTTTGCCCCCAGCCAAAATATGGTTGATTTATGCATAGAAATGACCCATGCAAAATATTTTTTCTGTAGTGCAAAAATCGTGACGGTACAAGCACTGCAAAGTTTTTAAAATCTGAAAAAAACCCTGTTTTTATGGCTTTTTTGGGGCTTTTGTACCATCCCAATTTTAAAGATTTTTACAAAATTTCAATTCAAGTGTGTTGATATATACCTGAAATTTACCAAAAAAAATGGGGGCAGTCTCAATTATAACATATGAAGGTGTAGCAAGTAATCTTCCAAATACAAAATTGTCAAATTGCATACATATATAATAGGGTTGTGACGGATACTTTTTTGGACGGATACTGGATATCTGGCTGATTTATAATGTTCGGTTGGATATCCGGTATCCGGCCAAAAAAGTATCCTGCCAAAAAAGTATCCGGCCTACCTCTATTATATAAGTATGAAATTTGTTTGATACACAAAACTATCCCTTCTGTAGATTAAACTTAGTGGTTGAAACGTTTATAAACTTAACTTAATAAACCAACCAATCAAAGTTCAATAAAATTCGCAAAAGTTGTTAACCTAATGAATTAGAAACACAATTATAAAACTTTGGGGACAAGTGAAATAAACAGTCCAATTTCCCCTCCCTCTCTGAATTATACCAGAGTGTACCAAAAGTCTAATAATAACTAGGGAGGCAGAGCACAATTGGCTGTTAATTACACTAGTCCCCGAAGTTTAAAAAACTTTTTCATTTGTTTGCTCAACAACTTTTTAGATTGTTAGAAATTTTAATTGGTTTAATAAGACGGTCTAACCACCTATTGTAATCAACAGAAAAGGTAAGTTTGTGTATTATCATGGGGTATTTATCAGCCATTGTCTTTTCTATCTAGATCCCTGTACCCAAAGTTATTCAAGAATCTAAAGTGAAAAGACAATGTCTAATAAATTGATGTACATCCCCAATAATGATGCAAAAAATTATCCCTTCTGTAGATTAAAACTAGAAGTTGAAACTTTTAAACACTCAACTTAATAAATCAACCAAATAAAATATACTGAATTTCCCCAATGTTTTAACCCAAATGTAAGAAAACACCGTTATAACACTTTGGGGACTAATTTAATAAACAGCTCAATGTCCCCTCCCTCCCTGAACTATACAAGAGTGTATCACAAGTCTAATAATAACTAGGGAGGGAGGGGACATTGGGCTGTTTAATACACTAGTCCCGGAAGATATATAATAACATTTTTTTTATTTCTTGGCTCAAATACTTTGGAGACTTTTATTGAATTTTAATTGGTTGGTTCATTAGGTTTAGTGATCAAACGTTTCAACCACTATGTAATCAACAAAAAAGGGTCAGATTGTGTATCATCATGGGATATACAAATAAATACACTTTCATTTTTATTACATAACAAGAAATAACATGTTACTGAGGGATCTAATGGATGAGACTATGGCTAATGAATGGATGTACATCCCCATTAATAATACACAAAATTAACCCTTCTGTAGATTAAAATTAGTGGTTGAAACGATTGAACACTCAAATTAATAAACCAATCCATCAAAATTTATTGAAAGTCCCCAAAGTTATTAAGTCAACGAATAAGAAAAGGTTATTTTCAAACTTTTGGGACTAGTGTATTAAACGGCCTATTTTGTCCCATCTATTTCTGATACTTATTAAATGCAAATATTTTCTATAATATGAGTCTGAACGAACTCCGTAAAGGTTAGCTCTTTTATTTAATCTAAGCAAGTTGAAATGTTTTGATTGAAAACTTTGGTTGATGATTCCTGTAACAATAAGGGTTTAGAAAGTGTAGCAACTCTGCAATCGGTACTTCTGCTTTATAGCTTTCGTTTTTGATATATTGAAGACGTAAGTTTAATGGAAATTATTGCCAGTTTCCAAAGTGCCAAGTCGAGCACATACCTCCCCTCCCCCCCATCTCCCGACCTTGAAAAAAGGGACCCTTGCAAGTTAATATATGGAAGGAGCGGTTATCAGGGATCAAAAGACACTTTGAGGGAAAGCACCAAACATCTTTTATAAGCTAAAACAGTTCTTTCCATTAGTTCAGTACAAAATTAACAGAGATAAACAATGAATAATGACACATAAAAAGATAATGTTAAAAATTATCTAAGTTTCACAAGAAGAGATTCTCCATAGTACTTTCTAGCGGTAACGCTTCTAAAGGACTCTTGGGCACCTGAGAGAAGGGTCGATCCTCTAATTTTATCTAAGTGGTAATAACTGAAACATTCCCTGGATCTATCAGAAACTTTACTGTAAAGAAGAAATAATTGCATACATATATAATAGGGTTGGGCCGATACTTTTTTGGCTGGATACCGGATATCCGGTTGATTTCTAATGACAGATAATCGTTAAATGGCAAATTACCGGATATCTGGCCGAATAACCGGATAACTGGCCGGATTACCGGATATCCGGCCAAATAACCGGATATCCGGCCAAGTAACCGAATATCCGGCCAAATAACATATATTTGCCGGATATCCAGCATTGTAAATCAGCCAGATATCCAGTATCCGTCCAAAAAAGTATCCGGCCCAATCCTATTATATATGTATGCAATTTGACAATTTTGTATTTGGAATATTACTTGCTACACCTTCATATGTTATAATTGAGACTGCCCCCATTTTTTTTGGTAAATTTCAGGTATATATCAACACACTTGAATTGAAATTTTGTAAAAATCTTTAAAATTGGGATGGTACAAAAGCCCCAAAAAAGCCATAAAAACAGGGTTTTTTGCAGATTTCAAAAACTTTGCAGTGCTTGTACCGTCACGATTTTTGCACTACAGAAAAAATATTTTGCATGGGTCATTTCTATGCATAAATCAACCATATTTTGGCTGGGGGCAAAAATTTTAACAACATTTTTCAAATCCGGGACGGGGTAATATACATACATAGCTTCCTATCAATGTGGATGAAGATTATCAAACTTATGTGTGACTTATGACTATCTATCTATCTATTAGATTGACCTTCTAGCTATCTAGGTATAGATCTATCTACATATTATTTAGTATATTATCAAGTCTACATTTCTGTCTATCTATCTGCATGATTTTCTATCTATCTATCAATCTATCTATCTATCAATCTATCTATCTATCAATCTATCTATTTATCAATCTATCTATCTATCAATCTATCTATCTATCAATCTATCTATCTATCAATCTATCTATCTATCAATCTATCTATCTATCAATCTATCAATCTATCTATCTATCTATCTATCAATCTATCTATCAATCTATCTATCTATCAATCTATCCATCTATCAATCTATCTATCTATCTATCTATCTATCTATCAATCTATCTATCTATCAATCTATCTATCTACCTGTCTATCTATCAATTAACCTGAAGCAGCTAGACTAGGACCAATAGCTGCAACATAAGTGGCTGTTCTAACATACAGAGGCGTAACAGGTAAATGTACAATTCCAAGTACAGCAACAATGCCAAGTACTGCTAAATGCTCAGCTTTCATATTCGAGAATAAATCTAAAAAATAGAGCAGCTACTAAAAAATTAAGTCATGCCCAGCAACGTACATATCTTTGATACCTACTACATTAAAAATTATTTTTGATAAAATATTATAATTCTATTCCATTATTTCTGGCAATCCTTTATTATCTCTCATTTGACAGGGAGGGAGAGAACATTGGGCTGTTTATTACACTAGTCCCAAAAGTTTTATAATAACACCTTCTCATTCGTTGGCTCAATAACTTTGGGGAGATTTATTGATTGGTTAGCTCATTTAGTTGAGTGTTCAAACGTTTTAACCACTAATTGTAATATACAGAATAGATAATTTTGTTTATAATCATTGGGGCCTAACGTCAATTTTTCTGCTATTGTCTTATCCCTTTAGATCCCTGCTCATTTCTACTCTATATAGACACATATTAATAGGCGCAATTATAACCAAAACAATAAACATACGATTTATAATTCGCCTTTGAAATGAACAAACCATGTGTTTTGTTATAAAAATGAATATCTGAATTTATAATATACAACTAAATTAAATTAATCATTTTTCGACTGGTTACTCAAATTTTCAAAATTGAAAAAAAAAATTCTAACAGGATAATACCAAAAATATTTTTTGGGGGCAGGGGTAATTTATTCTATGGGCGATTTCTCTTGGGAGGGTAGTAGTACCCTCCACAAAAATAGTTATAAACCTTTCCGGGATTAATGAGAAGCTACACTGTTAAGGAGAACCCAAGCGGTTAGAGAGAACCTTCGGTAATTACAGACAAGCATCCTTTTACTTTATTACAAGAACTAGCGGCTTCGACCCAAGAGGTTTGATCAACCTAATTTTTCGCATTTTAGATTTAAAAGAAATTAAAAAAAAAATTGGGGATGGGGGGGGGGGGCTATTTTTCATTTTTTGGGGGAGTTGGGGGTGTCCCACCCCCCAAGAAAATAGTTATAAACCTTCCCGGGAACTATGAGAAGCTACCCTGTTAAGGAGAACCCGATCGGTTCCGCGGTTAGCAAGATCCTTCGTTACAAACAGACAGACATCGTTCAACTTTGTTTTATAGATTACTTTCACTTTTGTAAATTTGTTGGTTTATAGTTGATACTTATTTTATGAAAAAATTGACTATTTAATCAAAAATTGTCACTGCTAAATTTTGTACAAAAAGATCCTTCTTATTTGAATTCTCTTTCAGTTATGAAGAAAAAATTTATATTTATATATTAAGTGCAATATGTCAGGAATAAGGTATAACCAACAATTGCAAATGAATTCGAAAATTGATTTGGGGGGCAATATAATGCAACCTTTATTAAATTGCCTTTTTCAGTTATCATTGGGGGGCAAAATTTGTATTTCACTATCGAGAAATCAAGGGAAATATTGAGGAGTAGAATCAGGAAACTTTGTCTATTTCAAAATATCTCATTCATAGCCTAAGAAATGACTAAAAAAACACCATTTTTTAGAGTTTATTGAGAATTGCCCAATTTGTAGATGTTTTTTGAGATTTTCTCAGGCTAGGAACGAGATATTTTGAAACAGACAAAAGTTCCTGATTCTACTCCTCAAGGCCTTTCCTGGGAGCACCATGAAGCCATAGTTCTGATGCAATGAAATTTTGACCTCCATAAGGGGGGCCTAAAAATTTTAAAGTGCTTGTACGGTCGGAATTTTTGTATTACAGAATTTAATATTATGCATGGGTCATTTTTTTTTGCATAAATCAACCATATTTTGGCTGGGAGCCAATATTTTCTAGGATGGGACACTGTAATGGATATAGTATATGTGGATATATTGAAAGAAGAAAATTGTCGTCAATTTTTTTTTTTTTTTAGATTAGATTAGATTTTTATTTTTTTGTGTACATAAAAAGAATAACAATAATAAATGAATTGAATGAATATGATCTACATTTATTTTTACAGTTAAATTTTAATGATCATTTTGTTCATTCAGTAGTAAGGGAGGGGATAGGATATAGGATGTGGAGGGGGGTATTGTTGTTTTAGCAAGCTGGGAGTATAATTTTATTAGAGTACATAAAAATCTGGTGCAATATCCATGTAATATAGTATGAATGTTTTGGTACTAACAATTGTATCTTCCAAGCAACTATGGTGAAATAGGCTTTAATAATTAATTCGCTTGTTGGTTATACCTTATTCCTGACTATATTTCTTCTCAAGAAAAATCAAGATTATTAAAAAGAAAAATCTATTTTATTATAAAAGAAAAATAATATAATATTTATTTGATTTGATATCTATTTTGGATATCTTAATGAATGAATAGACTTTAATATATATAAGTTAACTCATATATATATATATCTAAAAATATGAAAAACTTTAACATTTAAACTAAAGCTTCGCTAATTAAATTTTGAATCAACTTCTAAGGAGCAAAGCTACTCTATTATTCACCTTGTCTGTTTGTATTTGCGTAACGTTAGGGAGGAAAAGGAGATTTACTCAGCCGCTATTAATGATAGACCTCCGAGTTTTATTGTCAACATTCCCACCATTAATTGGCACATTGGAGTATATTCAATAGACCTGTTACTCAAAATAACCTTTTTCGAATTTAATTCTTCTGCTGACCTAAAAAGTACGTTAGGGGCCTATAAATATACATACAAAATTTTATCTCTATATCTCTAAAAAATTAACAGATAACGGTAGCACGGCGGTATTACAAATATCTCAGCAATGTGCAGGTTTTTTTTTAGCTCTTCTGCATATTTCAACTTAAACATATAAGGCCAAAGATATGATATCCAAAAAATCTTGTGTCAAAGTCTACTTTACAACTTGAGCCGGTCGGTTTTCTAAAAAAATGCTGAAAAATGTTAAGAAACAGACATCGCCAGCGCTAGGTATGATTCAAAGATAGCACAGCATACTTTGGACACAACAATCTTAATTGCATTTTTAAATTAAAAGAATATGCAGAACACCTAAATTAATCTCCAAACCATTCTCGTATGCATTTGAAATTTTTGTATGAAATAACGGGATCTCAAAAATGGCCTTTCTTTAGAGGCCTAGCGCTAGGTAGCCAGTCGAGTTGGAGATAAAATTTTGTACGTGTATTTCTAGGCCCCTAAAGTAACTTTTTAGGTCAGCAAAAGAATTTAATTCGAATAGGTGTATTTTGAGTAACAGGTCTAATATTCAAAGTAGTCAGTCTTGTGTTGCTTTTATTTTCAATAGCGAAGCTTTTCTATAATTAGGGTTGGTCTGTCCGGCTGTACGTGCGTCTGTAACAGATGGCTTTTTTGTTATTTAGGTAAGTTAGCATTGTCCAGTTGATTTCAAACTTTGCATGATGATTCCTGTAGTAGTTAGGTACGATTTAGAACGCGTAGCAACCCTTTAATCATTACCAGAATAACCGTAGGTCCATTTTAACATGTCGTTTTTAACAACTAATTTGTATTTGATATTATTATCCGATTGATTTTTGGTAATTTATTTCAAACAAACATTAACCAATTTTACAATGAAGCTTCTCATGGATCCAGGGAAGGTTTATAACTATTTTAGAGAAGGGTACCGCCAACCTTCCATGAGAAATCTTTAGAAAAATATTATCACATTCCCCCAAAATTTAAATTTTGTCCCTAGAGGCTTCTAACCAATAATTACTTAAATAAAATGATAATTATATGATAATTTTTATTTCAAAAAATATACAAATCATAGAGAAAAGAAAAAAAATATTGGTTACTTTTTAAGTCATAAAAAATACAAAACAAAAAGGTTACCTAATCACATAATTTCTGAAAAAAAACCTTTACAAATTAAAATAATTATAAATAAATAAGAAAACTAGAACTAAAATTTGATTTAAGGTAAAAAAAAAGAAAGAATTTTCTTAAGTAAAAAAAGTAAGAAAAAGCTCGTAATTATTATTTATGCTTGAAAAAAGATACTATATCTTATTGAATTTAGTCAAATATATAAAAATTAAATAGTTCATTAACATTATTTTCCAGTATGGCTTTGAAACCGATTAATATCCACTGGATTAGAACCGGTTCTCAGCAATACTGAAAAATACTGTATCGGTTTGTATTAAAGACAATTTTCTTCGTATGATGAAGAAAAAAATAATAACAATAATACCAGTTTTGTTCCCCTGGGCGGCCGAAGACTCTGGCAAATTTAACTGGTATTAATATCATGATTTTTCATTTTCACTATCCGCGGAAAGCTGTCTATAATTCGATGCAATAAAAAAAACTATTGTGTAATCTAATTATCTTAATGTTTTAAAGTAGCGAAGCTACTCTATAACGGACAATATAACAAGTCCACTTTAGTTTTACTGTAATAATTACAAAAATTTTGACAAAAATACTACCCAAATATTTCATACATATTAATAAAATTTAGAAACAGAAAGATAATAGTTCTTTATGGCATCGTATCATAGACAACTTTCCACGAATATTAAAATGAAAATAATAAGATTGAATCCAGTTGTTATCAATTTTATGATTTCTAATTAAATACTCGTGGAAAATTGTCTGTAATACGATGTTATAAAAATTTTTTCAGTATGGCTGAGAAGTTGAGAACCGTTTCTAATTCAGTGGATATTAATCGGTTTCTAAGCCATACAGAAAAATTATAAATTTTTCTTTACAAATGGTTTAGAAAAATTTCTGTATTAAAAAATCCTCCAGAATAATTTTGTGATCTAAAAATGGTCATTTTCTCTTATTAAAGCTTGAGCTCAAAGATTCAGCAAAAAGAGCGGCAACGGCTTGGTTCACGTCTCCATTAAATTGCCTGAAAAATTAAAATTTTAGGTATACGTTTTTTTTCTCCGGTTTTCTTAAGATTAAAAAAACCAGAGATTTTTGTTGTAAAATATAAAAGATTATATTGCCGGATATCCGGCCGGATAGTTTCAATATCCGGTATCCGGCCGGATAGTTTCAATATCCGGTATCCGGCCGGATAGTTTCAATATCCGGTATCCGGCCGGATATCCGGCCACACCAGATATCCGGCCCAACCCTATTTTTTAACAATACTGCATTTACAATAATTTTAAACCAATTCGGAATGGGAATGTCACAAAAAAAGTATTGCAAAATCCATAAAAACTAGGTATTGAACTTGATTCTGAAATTTGGATTCCAAGGATCAATAGTCATTATTTCTGCGTGAAGCATTTCTACAATTAAGTCTTAAAATCTAATAATTTTAAACATTCTGTATTTAATATGGACATAATATTTGTAACTGTTCGTTTGGCACATCTTTTAAGTTTACCCTTGCTTTTTATGGATTTTGTCACTCTTTAATTTAATATTTTTAACATTTCTTTAAATGGCTGTAATTTTTTTTATTATTGAAGCTAGAAGAACAATTTGTTCTAAATATGTTTATTGTTAAACCTGTTTAATTTAGGGGCAAACCTGAGACACAGCAGCCAAGCGGACAACCATGCCCATCTACCTCGCCCTTTTTTATTAACTCAATGTGATGCAATAGTTTTAAGGGGGGGGGGGGGGGGGGAAGTTTTGCCACTTTCGCTTACTCCGTGATTATTGGGCTAGGTATTAAAGTTAGACTATAGGTTATTTGGGATAAAAGTTTACTTTTGGGTAGAAGCTCACGTATTTTTAATCATTTTTTGGATAACCCCACCCCCTAGCTAGATATACCACACTTTTCTGGGATCTTGCTGAGTCAAGTATCAACTGTTGGGAATATCAAAGGATGACTCCATGCAAATTTTGAGCCGGATCCGGCCAAAACCGGCCGTGAATTTTATAAAAAAACAGGTTTTTCCGGTTTTTAGGGGGTATCTGTAAATCGATTCAGCTGGAGCAAAACCGATAAGAGGTACAAAAAATTTTACTTCACATGAAATTTAGCCAATGCAATTGCCTACAAAAATGTACTTTATCATCAACTTGATTGGACATCTCTTTCCCCTCCAAAATGTCCATTAAAACCTCGGAAACGGCAAAAATCGCCAAAAATCACGCCTTCGGCGGCAAATAACGGCTAAACGGTCAGCCGGAGGCGAATGAAACATAAATAAAGAAATGTCTGCCTCAAAAAGTTGTTCAACATCAAAGAGATGCTTGAAGTCTCTAAAACGACTCCTTCCCCTCCTTTAAGGGGAAAAACTAAAAAAACGTGATTTTCAAAAGTATGCCCACTTCGTGGGTGTGGGGGGCACTGAACCCGTCACCCCAGGGTCACCAAATATAAAGTCTAGGCGGCCCACAATGCTGAATTTTCACCAAGTGAAAGTCTTGTGTCATTATCTTTTATGAGAAAAAAGTTATAAATTAATTAAAATTTCAAATTGTGATTTTTTGATGGATTTCTTTGATGAAATGACAGGCTGGTCAATTTTAGGCCATTTTTTGCTGTTTTCGGCCCGCCACGCCCAAACAGTTTGAGATAATCTCACGGGACCTTTTGCCCGACCTAAGCCTGGTTATTTGTAAGGTCTAAGAAAAAAAAATCCCGGATTAGATGAAGCACGACGTCGCTGCGTGCCGTCAAAAATTGCTGGTCGGCTCATTTTGCCCCCTCAAACCCTCACCTCGTGCCATTTTTCTGTGTAAAGATTATAATTATAATCTTTTGCGTAAGTCTGTTTTTTTTGCTAGACCTCACAAATAACCAGACTTAGGTTGGGCAAAAGGTCCTGTGAGATTATCTCAAACCGTTTGGGCGTGACGGCCCAAAAACCGCAAAAAATGGCCTAAAAATTGACCAGCCTGTCATTTCATCAAAGAAATCCATCAAAAAATCACAATTTGAAATTTTAATTAATTAATAACTTTCTTCTCATAAGAGATAATGACACAAGACTTTCACTTGGTGAAAATTCAGCATTGTGGGCTGCCTAGACTTTATATTTGGTGACCCTGGGGTGACGGGTTCAGTGCCCCCCACACCCACGAAGTGGGCATACTTTTGAAAATCACGTTTTTTCAGTTTTTTCCCTTAAAGGAGGGGAAGGAGTCGTTTTAGAGACTTCAAGCATCTCTTTGATGTTGAACAACTTTTTGAGGCAGACATTTCTTTATTTATGTTTCATTCGCCTCCGGCTGACCGTTTAGCCGTTATTTGCCGCCGAAGGCGTGATTTTTGGCGATTTTTGCCGTTTCCGAGGTTTTAATGGACATTTAGGAGGGGAAAAAGTTGTCCAATCAAGTTGATGATGAAGTACATTTTTGTAGGCAATTGCATTGGCTAAATTTCATGTAAAGTAAATTTTTTTGTACCTCTAACCGGTTTTGCTCCAGCTGAATCGATTTACAGATACCCCCTAAAAACCGGAAAAAACCGGTTTTTCATAAAATTCACGGCCGGTTTTGGCCGGATCCGGCTCAAATTTTGCATGGAGTCATCCTTTGATATTCCCAACAGTTGATACTCGACTCAGCAAGATCCCAGAAAAGTGTGGTATATCTACCCCTAGCCCCCCGGGGCTCAAAAACCCCCTAAAAATGAACCTAACCTTAATTTTCTCAGGAACAATTTGACCAATAGAGATGATTTTTGAAACTTAAGCTTTTATGCTTATAAACTAACTTCTAGTTTAGAAGTCACCCCCCTGCCGCCAACCCCTAGCCCTCCGGGGCTCCAAAAAAACCCTAAAAATGAACCTAACCTTATTTTTCTCAGGAACCATTTGACCAATAGACATGATTTTTTAAACTTAAGCTTTTAAGCGTGTAAACTAACTTCTAGTTTAGAAGTCACCCCCCTGCCGCCAACCTCTAGCCCTCCGGGACTCCAAAAAACCCTAAAAATGAACCTAACCTTAATTTTCTCAGGAACCATTTGACCAATAGACATGATTTTTTAAACTTAAGCTTTTATGGTTATAAACTAACTTATAGTTTAGAAGTCACCCCCCTGCCGCAAACCCCTAGCCCTCCGAGGCTCCAAAAAACCCTAAATATGAACCTAACCTTAATTTTCTCAGGAACCATTTGACCAATAGAGATGATTTCTTAAACTTAAGCTTTTATGGTTATAAACTTACTTTAAGTTTAGAAGTCAACCCCCCTTGTGCCAACCCTTAGCCCCCCGGGGCTAAAAGAACCCTAAAAATGAACCTAACCTTAATTAAAATTTCTTATTTGAAGAGTTAGATTTACATTTATTAAACCAAATATGCTTATTTTTGGATGTTATTGACATATTTGCTGAAAAAATTAGAATCAGCCTCCAGGTTCAGGTGCTGCAGGCCTCCAGGTCCACTCTGGAGACAGGTAAAATTAAAATTTCTTATTTGAAGAGTTAGAGGTACACTTATAAAAACCAAATATGCATCCTTTTGGATGTTATTGACATATCTGCTGAAAAAATGAGAATCGGCCTCCAGGTTCAGGTACTGCAGGCCTCCAGGTCCACTCTGGAGACAGGTAAAAATTAAAATTTCTTATTTGAAGAGTTAGAGGTACACTTATTTTACCAAATATGCTTCTTTTTGGATGTTATTGACATATCTGCTGAAAAAATTAGAATTGGCCTCCAGGTTCAGGTGCAGCAGGCCTCCAGGTCCGGTCTGGAGACAAATTAAAATTTCTTATTTGAAGAGTTAGAGGTACACTTATTAAACCAAATATGCTTCTTTTTGAATGTTATTGACATATTTGCAGAAAAAATTAGAATCAGCCTCCAGGTCTAGGTGCTGCAGGCCTCCAGGTCCACTCTGGAGACAGGTAAAAAATTAAAATTTCTTATTTGAAGAGTTAGAGGTACACTTATAAAAACCAAATATGCATCCTTTTGGATGTTATTGACAAAACTGCTGAAAAATTTAAAATCGGCTCCCAGTTTCAGGTGCTGCAGGCCTCCAGGTCTATTCTGGACAGGTAAAAATTGAAATTTCTTATTTGAAGAGTTAGAGGTCAACTTATAAAACAGAATATGGATCTTTTGGCTGTTATTACTATTTCTGGAGAAAAATATTAAATTGGCTCCAAGTTTAGATATTCACCTGGCCAGCTGCAACCAGCGGTCACCAAGACGCAGGTAAAAGTGTCCATATCAAAAAGTATCAATGAATATGATACCTAACATGTCTAAAAAAAACAGCGAAAATATCTGAATATACCCCCAAAAAGCCATCTGGAAGCCTGCAGTACCTGGAGGCCGATTTTATTTTTTTCTTTAAATATGGTAATATTATCCAACAAGATGCTTATTTTCTTGTGAATTGACCTCTAACTCTTAAATTAAGAATTTAAATTTTTTCATGTCTAGAGTTGAACTGGAGGCCTGCAGCACCTGAACTTGGAGGCCGATTTAAATTTTATCTTCAAGTATGTTATTAACATCAAAAACAATGCATAGATTGATTTATAAGTTAACCTCTAACTCGCCAAATAAGAAATTTTTTTTTTACCTATCCAGTGTCCACCTGGAGGCCTGTAGGACCCGAACCTGGAGGCCGATTTCAATTTTTCCAGCAGATATGTCAATAACATCCAAAAAGAAGCATATTTGGTCAAATAAGTGTACCTCTAACTCTTCAAATAAGAAATTTTAATTTTCACCTGTCGAGAGTGGACCTGGAGGCCTGCAGCACCTGAACCTGGAGGCCGATTCTCATTTATTCAGCAGATATATGTCAAAAAAATCCAAAAGGTAGCATACTTGTTTTTATAAGTGTACCTTTAACTCTTCAAATAAGAAATTTTAATTTTTACCTGTCTCCAGAGTGGACCTGGAGGCCTGCAGCATCTTAACCTGGAGGCCGATTCTAATTTTTCAGCAGATATGTCTATAACATTCAAAAAGATGTATATTTGGTTTAATAAGTGTACCTCTAACTCTTCAAATAAGAAGTTTTAATTTTTACCTGTCTCCAGAGTGGACCTGGAGGCCTGCAGCACCTAAACCTAGAGGCCAATTCTCATTTTTTAAGCAGATATGTCAATAACATCCAAAAAGATGCATATTTTGTGTACCTCTAACTCTTCAAATAAGAAATTTTAATTAAGGTTAGGTTCATTTTAGGGTTTTTTTTGAGCCCCGGGGGGCTAGATGTTGGCGGCAGGGGGGACTTTTAAACTTAAAGTTAGTTTATAATCATAAAAGCCTAAGTTTAAGAAATCATCTCTATTAGTCAACTGATCCTGAGAAAATTAAGATTAGGTTCATTTTTAGGGTTTTTTGGAGCACCGGAGGGCTAGGGGTTGGCGGCAGGGGGATGACTACTAAACTAGAAGTTAGTTTATAAGCATAAAAGCCTAAGTTTTGAAAATCATGTCTATTGGTCAAATGGTTCCTGAGAAAATTAAGGTTAGGTTAATTTTTAGGTTTTTTTTTGAGCCCCGGAGGGCTAGGGGTTGGCGGCAGGGGGGTGACTTCTAAACTAAAATTTAGTTTATAAGCATAAAAGCTTAAGTTTAAAAAATCATCTCTATTGGTCAAATGTTTCCTGAGAAAATTAAGGTTAGGTTCATTTTTAGGGGTTTTTTGGAGCCCCCGAGGGCTAGGGGTTGGCGGCAGGAGGTGACTTCTAAACTAAAAGTTAGTTTATAAGCATAAAAGCTTAAGTTTAAAAAATCATCTCTATTGGTCA
Organism: Acartia tonsa; assembly: GCF_053477335.1. Lineage (NCBI taxonomy): Eukaryota > Metazoa > Arthropoda > Copepoda > Calanoida > Acartiidae > Acartia > Acartia tonsa. The sequence goes on along the minus strand of NC_137273.1, from coordinate 3,107,970 downwards.
AATGTTTCCTGAGAAAATTAAGGTTAGGTTCATTTTTAGGGTTTTTTTGGTGCCCCGGAGGGCTAGGGGTTGGCGGCAGGGGGGTGACTTCTAAACTAGAAGTTAGTTTATAAGCATAAAAGCTTAAGTTTAAAAAATCATCTCTATTGGTCAAATTGTTCCTGAGAAAATTAAGGTTAGGTTCATTTTTAGGGGGTTTTTGAGCCCCGGGGGGCTAGGGGGTGGGGTTATCCAAAAAATGATTAAAAATACGTGAGCTACTACCCAAAAGTAAACTTTTATCCCAAATAACCTATAGTCTAACTTAAATACCTAGCCCAATAATCACGGAGTAAGCGAAAGTGGCAAAACTTCCCCCCCCCCTTACTTTTCTTTAAATTTATTTCTTTCTTGCCAAATTCAAACAAAATCAAATCAAATACTCAAAAATTATACCTTCTTGCAGAATAAAACCAATAAAAGAGTTAAAACCACCTACTCCGAGGCGACCGCCAAATCAAGGAGAAGGCTTTGTGGAAGTAAACTCTAGGTAAACCCTTATTTTGTTATTCATCATTTGTTGTATCAAAAATTGCCAAAAGAAACAAAGAACCTAACTATCTGAGATTACTAGTGTCGAAACTTGTTAACAATAAATCCATGCAGTTTCAAAATTTTGATAATAAATAAAAATCCATGATAGTATATATATAGTTTGTTATTGTTTAGAATGTAAACTGCCGATTGAGCACCTACTAAGTTTGCATCCAAAAATAAACTAAGGTAAATTGTTGTTTAGCAAATAAAAAAGATCAACTATTCCAGAAATAACATAGCAATCAAGTATTTATAAAAATTGAAAAGTTAAAAGTCCTGATCAGACAAATTTCATTTCAAATTCAATTTTATCACTTAAAGGACAATTATATTGTATGTAATAATGAATTATTTGTAGATTGTATCATACTGTTCAATCCACCGCCAATTGTAACTGTAATCAAAATCCAACACAGGTACACAAATTTATTTGAAATATTTTCTTTTAAAATTGAGAATTTCAATTAGCAACTCATGTAACGAAATTTTATTTGTTTCAGCATATTCAACAGCAACGATCAAAAGCAAATAGCATCAAAAGCCTCATATAGACACTCTTTAGTAAGTTTTTATGTTATTAAATTATGAAATCTGTAGTATGGGCAAAGTTATTCCTTGTATATATGTCGTTTGTTAAACTATAAACTCTGAAATATTATAACTAAGCAATGAGTACCTATAAAATATTTATTTGCAAGATTTTATTTTTCCACAGTTAATTAGATACTTTATTCAGGAAATTAACTGCTTATGGATAATTAATACTTCAGAAGAATGAAAAATGTCCATAAGAATTAAGTTCTTCAAGTCTAAACAAATACAATCTAACCTAACCTAAAATAACCTATTAAAAGCAATTTTAAAATACAACGAATCGCCCCTTAAGGTGCGTTGCCACGAAAGGGACTATATCCTTTTTTGATACTTTAATATGTTGTAATTTGGCCGGTTATCCGGCCAAAAAAATATGCGGCCCAACCTAATTAAAAAATACCTAAGTTTTTGAACAGCTTGATCTCTTGAAAATCCTAGGGCACAAACATTGGTTATCTCACTCTCTCCGAATTTATCCTTAAAAAAACCGATTAGTTTCGGGCAGGGAGATGACATTGGACTGTAAATTGTACTGGTTCCCAAGGTTTATTATCAAGTTTTCTTGATTGTTGACTTAAATTTTGGGTACTTAAATCATGATTGGTTTTGTACAAACTTTTGTTTATCATAATTGGGTTGTGTACACATGAATTTATCGTCCATTGTCTTTTCCTTTAAGATCACTGATACATTTGAAACTATTTCAATTAAATCCAACATAATAAGAATTATCCCTATAATTTATTACTTTCTTTTCTGCGGAAAACTGACTATAATACAATGCGATCAGTTTTAATCAGGATGGGAATAAAATGTAACTTGTACAAAAAATGAATACTTACCGCTTCGCTGACATTAGAAGAAGCGGCTGAGCCGCCAGATGCGGCTGAATTGCCGCCACTCGCGACTGGTGACGGACTCTTCTGTGAGGATGTGTCCATTGAGGTTTCTGAGGCTGATCTAAAAATAATAATGTTTAAGACTTCTTCTCAAACTTTAACAAGTAATAGTATGTCCGTCTGTCGGTCAGTTTCCACGAAAGGATCTCGCTAACCGCTGAACCGGTATTAGGTCTTGGGAAGGTTACCTCCCACCAAAATACAACTTTCTCTACTTTAATTATAAAACTAAAATTGAAAATGGGGGGAGGGTCAATTTCCCCCCCACCCACCTGAAGTGCCCCTATTTAATGGAAATTTATTAATGGTACAGGGGGATGGTACCTCAAGGGTCTAAGCCACTAAAAGCTAAGGACGGAGTTACTGCTTTAGGATCATAAGAAATATCCTACAAAATTTTATCTGGCCAGCGCTTCTGCCTTCTGTTGGTCCTCCAGGATGGCCGTTTCCTTGGCTACACACACACACACACACACACACACACACACACATTACCTGGCCAGAGCTTCTGCCAGCTGTTGGTCGGTATCCTTGGCTACACACACGTTCACACACACACACACACATACTACACGCACAAACACATTACCTGGCTAGCGCTTCTGCCAGCTGTTCCAGGCTGGCGGTTTCCTTGGCTACACACACACACACTCAATCTCTCTCTCATACACACACACAAACATTACCTTGCAAGAGCTTCTGCCAGCTGTTGGTCCTCCAGGCTGGCAGTTTCCTTGGCAGAGGCCTTGATGGCATCCTCTTCAGTTACCTGGCTTGACAGTCTAAAACAAGAACAGTTACCTATACACACAAAAGTCACAGAAATATAAAAATACAGGGCGACCACTCCAAAACCCAAAAAATATAGTATTTTTATAGTATATTTCTAAAATCCATATAGTATATATAGTATATTTTTTAAAACTCATATAGTATGACAGTATCGGACTTAGAATTATTTAGTAATACATAGTATATACAATACATCATCAATAATAACTCAAAGCATAGCTGTTATCAAAGCAATTTCACATGTAAGCGGCTTACTCTGTGATTATTAGGCAAGGTATCAATGTGAGACTATAGATTATTTAGGATAAGTTTACTTTTGGTTAGTATTTCACATATATTTAATCATTTTTTGGATAGGTCTCAGGTTCAGGTGCTGCAGGCTATCTGGACATGTAAAAAAAATTAAATTTCTGTTTAAAGAGTTAGAGATAAACTTATAAAACAAAATATGCATCTTTTTGGATGTTATCAACATAAATGAAGAAAAAATTTAAATGTCCTCCAAGTTCTGGTCTTGCAGGCCTCCAGGTCCACTCTGGACAGGTTATACCTAAATATCTTTATTATTTGAAAAGTTAGAGGCCAACTAATAAAACAGAATATGCATCTTTTTGAATGCTATTAACATATCTGAAGAGAAAATTAAAATCGGCCTCCAAGTTCTGGTCCTGTAGGCCTCCATGTCCACTCTGGACAGGTAAAAAATTCAAATTTCTTATTTGAAGAATTAGAGGTCAACTTATAAAAAAGAATATGCATCTTTTTGGATGTTATAAACATAACTGAAGAAAAAATTAAAATCGACCTCTAAGTTCTGGTCCTGCAGACTCTGGACAGGTAGAAATAAAACTTCCCTAATTGAACAGTTAATGGTATATTTGTTAAACAAAATGAGCTTATATTTGGATGTTCTTTATATATTTGATGGAAAAAATAAAATTGGCCTGCAGGTTTAGGAGCTGCAGGCCTCCAGGTGGACTCTTGACACGAATAAAATAAAAATTTTAAATTTGAGGTTCATTAAACATAAGCATTTTTATAGATGCTATTTATATGTTTAAAGAAAAAATGACAATCGACCTCCAGGTTTTGATGGTGAAGGCCTCCAGGTGGACTCTGGACAGGTAAAAATCAAAATTTCTTATTTATGTAGTTAGAGGTTAGTTTATGAAACATCATAAGCATCTTTTTAGATGTTATTTACATATCTGCAGAAAAAATACAATTGACCTCCAGGTAGACTCTATCCAGAGAAAACCTAGAGGCCGTAACTTAAACTCTTCAAATAATAAATTTGAGTCTTTTACCTGTCCTAAATGAACCTGAACTTGGATCCTGATACACAGTGGGATCTTTTGCCAAAAAACGGGACATTAAGGGTAGACAAAAGTAAACATCAATAAAAAAGCTTGTATTTGACGAAATGATGTAATTTCTTTTGCTTTAACTCAAAAATAACATAAATTTTGCCCCTGTTAACTTCTAATGTGCATTTGGTAAGTACGTCTGGCGGTTTTGGAGGAGCGAAGCTACCCTATTTTTAAAAAATCTATAAACCTTCATAACTTTAGTTAGGATAGGAATATTTTAACAAAATAAACGTCTATGTAATTATTTCTTCAATGCAAACAATGTTTGTGAACATGAATATAGCGTCAGGTGCACCCAGTTCGAGTCCCGGCATTTTTAGGTAGGTCCAGTATAAGTAAAATAGGACACTAATAAGGCATGTTTTCTAATGTTTTTTTTACAGATATAAACAACAATAACATAATTTTCAAAACACTTTTGATTTTGTGTTAATACCTTTATTCTAAGTCTAGCTATCTTCATTTAAAGTTTGTATAAGAATATAAACATAATTGCTCATATTATATTCTCTCTCAAACGTATATTTCTCTCTCTCTCTCAGACGCATATATAATGTTTTTGCAATATTATAATTAATCCCCGAATTTGAATTTCTGCTGAACCAAAACCAGTTAGAAATACAATTTATTTTAGAACACATGAAATTTAGCAAATTTAATTGCTAAAATAAAAGTATTTATAAGTCATCCTTTTTTAAGGACTTGTTCCCTTAAATGTCCATTAAAACCGCGAGAACGGCAAAAATCGTTAAAAATCACACCTACGGCGGCAAATAACGGCGAAACGGTTGGCCGGAGGCAAATAATGCATAAGTAAAGAAAGTTCCGCCTCAAAAAGTTAGAAAACATTGCAGAGATGACTTTGGGCTCTAAAATGACTCCTTCCCCCTCTAACGAGGGAAAATTTCAAATTAACAAGAACGAAATTGTTCAAACCATGCAATGTAAAATGCTCAATTACTCAAAAACGGCCGGGAGGCCCCAGGTTATGAAAACTGTTTTAAACACAATACATGTTGCATATTAATATCATTATTGCAAAACCCGGGGCATCCTGGCCGTTTTTGGGTAAAATGGAGAAAACTGATTTTTTGGGGTTAAAAATCTAAATATTTTTGGTGAAATTTTCTCACAAAATGTCAATTTACACCACCAAAAAAATATTTTTTTTAAAATTTTTCTTTAATTAGACATTGGTACAGGTATCTGAAAAGTACCTCAATCAAAAATTATTTTCATAAGATGAACATAAATGTATTTTTTGTTGCTTTGAAAAAATTGTGTAAAAAAATCTGGAAAATCATCAAAACTGAAAAGAAATTTTTCACTACCTTTTTTAAAAATGGCATAAATCCGCCAAAAATGAATATTTTTTAAAAATTTCTTTTCTAGCTGTCTACTTACAGCCATTATTAATTCCTAGGATAGATAAAAGTCAATTTTAAATTTTTTGGATGTCCCACTGGATCCCACTGTGTGATATGTTAATATTGTCCAAATAAATGCATATTCTGTTATATAAATAGACCTCTAACTCTTCATATAAGAAATTTGATTGTTTACCTGTTCAGAGTAGACCTAAAGGCCTGCAGGAACTGAACTAGGAGGCCTATTTATATATTTTCTTCAGGTATGTTAATAAGATACTAGGGATGGAATACGGATTACCATCACTATAAGATACAAAAAAAACATATTCTGTTTTAAAAGTTGACCTCTAACTCTTAAAATAAGAAATTTGATTTTTTTACTTGTCCAGAGTGGACCTGGAGGCCTGCAGGGCTTGACCCTAAGGGCTAATTTTAGATTTTTCTCAGATATGTTAATAACATCCAAAAAGATGCATATTCTGTTTTATAGGTTGACCTCTAACTCATCAAACAAAAAAATTGAATTTTTACCAGTCCAGAGTGGACCTGGTGGCCTGCAGGACCAGAACTTTGAGGCCAATTTTAATTTTTTTTTCAGATATGTTAATAACATCCTGAAAGATGCATATTTTGTTTAATAAGTTGATCTCTAAATTTTAAATTTTTTTTACCTGTCCAGAAACCACCTTTTTCCTACCTGCAGCACCTGAACCTGGAAACTTATCCAAAAAACTATTAAATATAAGTGAACTACTACCCAAAATTAAATTTTTGTCCCAAATACCCTATAGTCTCACATTAATACCTAGCCTAATAATCACGGAGTAAGCGAAAGTGGTAAAACTTTCCCCTCACCCTTAAGTTAATTCTATGAAAAATAACTGATATTTAAATCATAATTACAAACAAAAATATATTTTAAAGAATTTTCTTCATCTCTTTTTTACTGTAGAGCTTTATGCATTTTAGTCGTATCACAGTATCTTTTGATCCCCCCGCAGGGGCTAGAAATAGGAGAAAATCTACTGTGAAAATAAGACAAAACGCTCCTTAAGAGGCCTTGTCACAAAACTGACAATATTCGTTTTTTGTTATATAAATGTAATATTTTATAGTATATATAGTAAATTTTTGTCATATAGTATGATATAGTATCCAAATTCATCCTATATAGTATAAATAGTATATATAGTATGCAGTGGTCGCCCTGAAAATATGTATTTGAAGTGTCAAAGGGCAAAATTTTGATACATTACCTAGGTATTAGATTAAAGAATTTAATTCATCTTACATGGTCACTTTACAGTAAAGATTTATAGTGAGATATTTAGGACGCTTTCCGTCAAAATGCCTTTCGAGTATTAACTCCACTCCCCATCCTTATTTATGAAATAATTAAATATAAAGTTAGGATGGGGAGTTTTTCTCTCTCCTGAACAAACAAACAAAAAAGTGAACCCCCCTTATTTCTAATTTATCTAAAATAAGGTATGAGGGGTCTTTTTGCTCGGCTAGGCATTAGTAGGGAAACTAACCTGGCACAAGCAGGTAAATCAGATTCACTGAGAAACGGAGTTTCAGTTCCTGTAGTTCCAATTACCAGGATACCTCTTTTTAAATCTATGCTGCACTGGTGCCTTTTTAACATGTCTAGTCCTGAGAATAAAAATCCTAATTTTAGCTGATTTTGGGGGACTTAAAAACCTGAAGAGGTTCTTTCGGACGAAATATATTACTTATTGAAATTGTTTTTAAGCAAAGTACTTGTTTTACCTACTTCATTGAATATATAGTTTTAAATTACCTAGATTAAATAATAAAGGATTACCTATGTCATTAGGTCTTTAATCTAAGGATAAAAGTAGTTCTCAGGAGGAGTAAAAGTGGATAAAATTCCACCCACAAATAGGTTGTCACACAAGGAAAAAAGTCGTACGTCACCCTACTTTTTGTACTTATTGTTTTAAAACAAAAATAAGGTAAAATTAATAAATTTTTACTCAAATGAACTTTACCTACTTTTTAAAAGCGAAGCTTTTCTATAATTAGAGTCGGTCCGTCCGTAACGGATAGCTTTTTCATTAATTTAGGCATGTTAGAATTGTCCTATCGATTTCAAAATTTGCATGGTGATTCCTTTAGTAGTTAGGTAAGATTTAGAAAGCGTAGCAACTCTATAATCATTACCAAAATGTCCGTACGTCCATTTTAAACATGTTGATTTTTTTACTTTTTTAACAACAAATTTTTATGTGAACTAATCATCTGATTGATCTGATTTTTGGTAGATTGATTCCTGGGACAACAAAGTATAATGTAATAAGCGAAGCAACTCTATAATCAAGTCCTTACAAAAATGTAAGTATGTCCATAAACATTATCCTGAATCAAGCAGTTTTTTTTAACAAATTTACTTACAATTTTGCTTTGACCCTTATACATTTTTATTATGATTATTCAGTTCTGACACTATACAAGTGTTAATGTCCATTTGTCCCACCGTTTCAGTGCTTCGCTTTTATGGATGTTGTCATCCTTGTTAATCATAAAATTGTGGAAAGTTTATATACCTAGCAGCATGTCCATTGGTTGTTCCTCCAGGATGGAGAAGGAGGAGGTCAGGAAATCATTTTCTATTTGGATCTATTTATATATGGAGATTTATTTTTAATTCAATCGATTGTGTAATTGGATATATCAATTGAAGAAAAATTAATCTCAATTAAGACTTGTATAGCTTGAAATTATAAAGACAGAATGAAGTTTATTCCGTTAATGTACTCGCGTAGGTATATTTAAAAAAAATTCACTAAGTTAGACTGCCATATTAAGTAATGTAATACAAAAGCAAAGGGCAAATAAGTTTATTTTTATCTACAGGTGAAATATCCCTGTTTTAATCCGACAATGAAACTTGTAAAATAATTGAATGAATCTCCATTCCTGAGCCATATGAACACGGCCGATGATTTTCTGAGTGCCGACACCCTTAGCAATACCGGCCCACCGCTGGTCAACCAACCGCATTATGTTGCACCGTTCTGCAGCTCTCTAAAACAATAAGGTAAATTACATACATAAAAACCCTATAAGTACATTATTCTAGCTTTCAATCTTTATATAAAAGTAACAGGATGTCTGTCTGTAGCTTTAGCTCTCTCTCAACGCTGGACCGTTATGGTACTCCTTTTCAGTGTAGCTTCTTGTAGGTCCTGGGAAGATTTAAAGCTATTTAGGGGAGAGTACCACCAACCCATTTTTAAAAAATTTTCCCTCCCAAAAAAAATAATTCATACCCCACCAACTCAAGTTCCCGTAGAGGCATCTAGGGGCGTTGCCGCTTGTAAGAGATATTGTAATGTTCTAAAATGTCTACCTGTGACATGATGGTTGCTTGAGCTCCAGAATCAACAAAGGCTTTTACTGGATGTCCATTTACTCTAAAATAAAAGTTGGGAATAAAAATTGACATAGAATACGTGGATATTGTGACAGGGTCGTCAATTTAGATTGCTGATATAGTCCTCAGATATTTGTCAAAACGTTCCTCACGTCAGGGAAGAGTATGTTTCAAAGTCATAAGGGGGGGGGGGGTGGAGGGTAACATTTTATTAGCCAGCTGGGAGAAACAATCAATCAGGGTATTTGAGAATCTTAAAATATCCACGTATTCTATATCAATTGGTATAAATAAACCATGATTATAAAAAGGTAGGGGTTTTGTCTGTCTGTTTGTCATAGAAAAGAACAAAATAACGAATGACAGGTGTCCTACTTACTTGCAATTAATATACAACATAATGACAGAACCAAAAGACTCTGGGCTAGCCTCCATGGCCAATTCCATGTTAGCGTCAATGTTCTTCTGTTGGATTTCCTAAAATAAATATAACTTAATAGGATTGTTATTGAAATTTGTATTTTTCGGGTTATTTTTCCCCGCCCTTTATTTTGAAAGGAATAAAAAATGAGGCTGGAGGTTATTCATTTTGTTCGTTAGTATTTACCTTTAGGTAAGGTTAAATTGAGTACGCCTTAATTCCCCTCTCTCGAAGGGGATAGGCATAGCCAACTTGAAAAATCAAAGCAGAAGAAAATAATATTGTCTACCTTTGCAATCAGCTGTTGAGCCTCGAGATCAAAAGGATCGGCGTTCATCATTCTAAAGTATAAACGAATGAAAGGACTGTTCCAATCAGAGAAAATAAAAAGTTCTTAGGTAGGTATTCTAAAAGTTTTCATAAAAGCAAATTCATTGATTATACATTATGTTAGTTAATTGGTCAGTTTCGTTCTTAAACTTTGTTCTCTATAGGTTAAGAACAGGCTTTCTTTTGTCGTAGTATTTAAATTAAGTTAATATTTGTTTACATTAAAGACTATTCTGTTGGAATAATTATTGTACCTGATTTTCAGTCTTTCTCTCTCTTTTCTTGCCTCTTGTTGTTCTTTCAAAACCTTGAAAAAAAAACATAGGCAAACTGTCGGTTAAAATAGAAGAAGGTAACTTCACTTGGAATATTAGAGAAGTCTATTTTATAGAAGCTGAGAAAATTACAGATCTAACTCAGAATTCCAAATTATGGATAGACACTTTAGAAATAATACCTAGTAGAGACATAAAGTGTTATGAATAACTTGTTTCTACTACAAAGCATAGGTATAGTACCTTTGCAAATTCCTCTATATTTCCACTCTCATAGGCTTCTGCTAATCTGGGATTGTTCTAAATAAAAAAAAATAATAAAAACATAAAATTCACATGTAAACTCAAAGAAAATTGAACAAATCAAAGATCTCCTTATCTTTATACAAGCATATTATTGGATGTTTTTGTTAAAGAGGACTTGTTCTTGGTTACTAAGTTTTTTCATAATATTTCTAATGGCTTTTTAATCGAAAGTTTTCTTTTTTTTTAGTTTGTTTTCAATTAGATTGAAAAATCCAACCTTGACTTTTAATTCTCTCATGACCTTAGTTTAATAAATTAAATCTGTTTTTCATTGTATTGAAAATTCATTAAAAGTCCCAAAAGTTGTTAAGCCATCAAATAAGAAAATGTTATTATAAAACCCCATTCTCCCCTCTTTCTCTCTCTCTCTATTTGAGTCCCACCTGTTTGAGCATAGCCAACTGGTCAGGGTTTGCCGCCAGCATTTGTTTGATCCACTCCGGGTCCTCCCGGTTATCTGCTCCCGCGCCGCCGCCTCTGCTAGGTCCAGCAGCCGCAGCACTTCCTCCACCTTGATTAGACATACATAAATGTTTATCCTTATACTAAAGTAACAGGATGTCTATTTGTCTGTGTTTGTATGTTTGTACCGAAGGATCTCGCTAACCGCTGAACCGATCAGGTTTTCCTTTACAGGGTAGTTTCTCATAATTCCCGGGAAGGTTTATAACTATTTTGAGGGAGGGTACCACCACCCACCAAAGAGAAATAGCCCCTGGAAAAAATTTCCTCTCTAAAAAAAAGGAGTTTTTTTTCAAACTAAATTAAAAATGTGTTTAGGCCTCCTCAAAATTAGTTGTAAATCACTTTCTAACCTTGCAATAAGTTTTGTGGAATTTGAATTTGGCTAAAATCAATATTGAATGGATTGCTGGCGGGAGCCGCGCCCGCAGGGTTTCGTGCAGCAGCTGCTGGCCGACGTTGGCCGCCGCCGCCTCCACCAGTCTGCTGGCGCAAACGGTCCATCAAAATCATATCTCCATCCTTAGTTTATATTATCCATTAACTATTTTTCGTGGTAGCGCAGCTGCTCTATTAATATGCCTATTGCAACCAATACCCCCTATTGTTAACCAATGCCCCGATATAGTTCTACTTTACTGTGTAGCTTCTCATAGGTCCTAGAAAGGTTTTGACTAATTAGGGGGACGCCTCTAGGGGCGTAGCCGCTAGTTTAATAATGAATAATAAAATAAGAATAAACACATTGTCAAAATTCAATGCATTGTTTCTAATATCCATTAATGGATATATTCCTTGATTCCATATTGACTCAAAGTCTTGGCATTATCTAGCATCGGAACTGCATTGAAAAAAAGTCCAATTTCTTGACTGGGTATTCCGGTCTCTACTTCAACAAATGCCTAAATAGAATAAAAACAAAATGGGTAATGTCTGAGATGGGATTTTTTTAGATGTGCGTTTTTTTGAGATAATATCAAAAAAACTTATTTATCATTTATTTATAAAAGAACTAATGCTTTAATTTATAACATCGAACTATGCTATTATATCAATGTATAGAGTAGTAATTAACTGTTTTTTGTCTGTAGCTTAAGATTTCGATACTTACAAAGCAAATTAAGTTTTGCATTTGGCAAGCTTCATATTGGTCCCTTTATGTTTCTTTCGGTTATTGAAATTTAATATTCAAGCCTCTTAGGAAGGCTTTAGGCTATTTTCTTCCCTTAAGTCCTTAAAGTTCAAATATAGCTGAGCTAATCATCAAACATACCTTAAAGTTCTCAATTTCCAAATCTTCACTGACATCAAATGAGAAAACTCCCGCGTCTGAAACGCTCGCCACGGTAACTTTCATGTTTAAATATTTTTCTGAAAACATGTCCTTTATATATCCTTATAATAAAGTAACAGGATGTTTCTCTGTTTGTCTGTACCGAAGGATCTCGCTAACCGCTGAACCGATCGGGTTCTCCTTAACAGGGTAGCTTTTCATAGGTCCCGGGAAGGTTTATAACTATTTCGGGGGATACCACCACCCCAAGAGAAATCGTCCTAGAAATAAATAACCCCCCTCCTCAAAAAAATTATTTTTTACTTTTTCTTTTAAAATCTAAAATAATAGATTGGGTTATCAAATTCGACTCTCCCCTCCTCAAGTGCCCCTAGAGGCCTCTAAGGGGCGTAGCCGCTAGTTGATAATAAAGTAGTAAACGTTTTTTTGTTTGTCCCAAAGGATCTCGCTAACCGCTGAACCGATATTGTTCTCCTTTGCAGTGAAGCTTCTTATGGTCCTGGGAAGGTTTTTAACTATTTTTTGGGAGGGTTCTTCACCTCCCTCCCCCCCAAAAAATATTTTTTAACTCTTTTGAAACTCAAATTTAAAATGGGATAATGTCAACTTTTCCCCCTCCTAGCCGCTACTATTGATAAAGTAACAGGATGTGTGTCTCTCTATCTATCTGTAGCACAAAGGATCGATCTCGAGCGATAATTACCCTGCTGATCCGATATAGTTCTCCTATAAAGTATAACGCTTTTTATGGGTCAAGTTGGGGAAGGTTTATAACTATTTGTGGGGAGGGTAACTTAACTAACACTAACACTTAAAGTAAAGCCGTCCTAAGAGAATAATAGCCTCCCAAAATATTTCTTTTATATTTTTAACTTATATGTAATAGTAAAGCTGATCGCCTCCCTTAAATTTTATGTATATTTTGAATCTAAACTATTAAAGTAGTAATTTACAACTAAAATATTTCGTCATATTACTTTACTTTCATAATAAACTGAAAAAGTTCTAAGCATTTCTAGAAATTATTTTTTCTCTATTTACAAATTATATAAAAAGCTTTATTTTAAAAAAAGGAAAATAGTGATACATAATGCAAATTTCTTTTTATAAATATATATTTTTGCTTTTAAAAAGACTTAATATATACATGGAAAGACAAAAATGCAAAAAAAAACCTTAGGAATTTTAGAAATATTCAACTCATCATTTGAAAATGAAAGGGCGATGAAAAACCAAAACAATTTATTTGGACTAAAACTTTGTGACATATGTTCCCCAAAATAAATAGAGATTTTTTAGTGTTTTATAGTTTTTCAAAATTTACACCAAGCAATTATACTATAAAAACTTAAATTTATTGATCATATGAAATATTTATAAAAAAATAGATAGCACCAATTGTGTTATTCCATTCTTCAAAAAAAGATGAAAAAATATTAGGAGAAAAAAGGTGAATTCAGTTATGCGCTCGTGCCGCGTAAGCAAAAAATGTTTTTGATGGACAAATACTCTGTAATTAAACTTTCCTGTTTTTTCTAATGTAAAAAAAACTAGATACACCGCGCAGCTAGGTGGGGGGCGGGGGTCAGGAGAATTGCAAAAAACATCTATGGTTATTTTTAAGGCTTCCCTAAATAGTGAACACATCAGAACCTGCAATTTTTAAGATAATTGGTTCCCATTCCCATGACATTGTGAGAGTTTAGGAAAAAAATACTGCAAATACAAAACAAATGTGTACAGTTTCTAACCAATAATATGGCTGAATTATTCCTTCATTGTTTTCTTATTTGCTCATTTAGAGAGTTGGTATTTAAATTTAGAATTTTTATATTTATTCTATAATTAACATTTGAAAACCATTAATGGGGAAAAAATACAGAGAAAAATTGTCCAACATTTATGAGGTAAAACAATGACGATTGTTACATGTTTATTATTGGTTATTTGGTTGGTTTTTTTTTTGCATGTTACGACAGCTTCAACCATTGAATGCAATTATTACGTAATAAACAGGCGCGGCCAGTTTCAATATTTAAATTCTTTGTTCTCTAATATTTGTAAGAATAATGATTGTTTTTTGTTTATTTTGGTAATTTTACACTTAAAAAGTAATTTTATTGAGTTTTTTTTATTAAAATTATTATTGTGTGATTTTAATGCACTCTAAAATTGTTGTCCAGATTAATCTGGTTTTACTATATAGAATAATTGTGATTTATGTGTAAAGTAACCACAATATTAATCATTTATATTAGACACAGTTAGTTATCCTTGATTGATTATATAGCAACGATATTATTACGATTTTGCAAGTTAAATCTTATATTTTAAGATACCCAGAATAGTTCTTTAGGTAGGTATTACTAGTTGCTTTGCCTCTTTTCTTTCGTGGAATTTAATACAAGGGGCTAGAAAATAGCCTAAAACAATCCTTAGACAGATCTTTAGCTTTTCAATTCGGACCAGCATTTCCTGAGATTTTTAGCTATAGCTTAAGAGAAAAGTTCTTACTCAGCTCATACCAATAACGAAATTAATTCGGAAGAAAATCACGAAACCTATACGTGTTTTTCAGCTGTCGTTGGGGGGCAACACATCGTAAAATTGACGACCTCTCCATTTGCCCCCCAAATTAATATTATTTTAGATTTATTTATCTTGTTGGTTATACCTTATTCCTGGTTCTTACTACTTTACAAATTAAAATATGAGTTAAATATTAACTTTGATATTTTTGAGTAGTTTTTCCTTGTAATTTACCATATATATTCAATAGGTACAATTTAATAAAACTGGAATTTACAAAACATTTCAATTTATTTTTAAAACTCCAAACCAGATTGACTGCCTATCTGTTACATAAAAGTATACATTTTAGATTTAAAGTTGAGATTACATAGGTATATTACAGATTATATTATTTTAAGACGAGATACATAATGTTAATAGTTATTTCTTGCACAGCTTTTCGCGGATATAGAATGTACAATTATAAGATTAAAACCAGTTTTATTTTTATATTCGTAGAAAGCTGTATATAATACGATGCTAGACATAGTTTTTTCGTATGGATGAGAACCGGTTCCTATCCACCGGATTCGAATGAATACGAGAAAATAGTTTAAAATCATCTTGTAATGACGTACTGACGTTTGAAATTTGAAGTGACTATTTGGTTGCTGCGCTTTCTCTAGCATAATATGATAGGTATCATTCTTATATTTTAATAATATTTTTATTTTCAGATAGGTATAATTTCTTAAAATGAAGTGGATCACAAATCGTTGGAACTCGTACAAATACAGATTCGTCCCCTGGATAGCCCTCAATATAAACAATAAAACTACAGTTAAAATAAATCAAACAGATCAAAATGATAATTCAGAACATCTTCTAAATAATTTGTTGAGCATACTAAAAACATTTGAGAATTATGCTTTGCTACGAGAAGATCTAGAATTGTATTCAAAGTTGCACAATGTTAATCAGAAGATATTATTGGATAAATTTGGATATTCGTTGGTGAGAAAAGAAAGTTTATTGGAAGGCGCTGGGAAAGGTGTTTTTATTCAACAAGGACTGGAAAAGAGTCTTATAAAGAAACCTTACATATAAGTAATAGGATGTTATTAAGTATGTCGGTTTGTACTGAAGAATCTAGCTACCTGCTGAACTGGTATGATTCTCCTTTACATTGATGATACTTATAGGTCCTGAGAAGGTTCATAACTATTTTGGGTGAGGGTACCACCATCCTCCCTACAAAAAACCTTTTTGTGTCGGTCTTTCTGATAAAGTTTGTAAATTAGACAAAAAGAGTTGCATCGTTACTTATGTAAAGCAACAGGTTGATTGTTTGTCGGTCTATTCCTATTAAAATTTAAACAAATTTTGGCACCTTAATAATAAGACACTTTATAACACAGGCTAAAGCAGGCAGTATAGTTGGAATCTACCCTGGGACTGTGTATCAACCCTATCAACCAATATTAATACAATCCATCAGAAACCCTTTTCTGTTTCGTTGCGCTGACGGAGTTTTGATTGACGGAAAGGATTGTGGCATATCAAGGACTATCTACAGATCTTGCTCGCCTAGAGATCAAATAGGTAAATATATTAATGTAAAGCCCTACAAATCCTTTGAACAAAGTAACAGGATGTGTGTGTGTGTGTGTATGTCTAGACAAAGGGAACTGATTGGTTCTCCTTTACAGTGTGTATCTTCTCATAGGCCCTTGGAAGGTTTTTAACTATTTTTGGGGGAGTTTAACACTACTCTCCCAAGATTAAATGACCCCCAAACAAAACTTTTTCTTTTCTTTTTAAAATGCAAATTATAATAGTTTAGGTAGTACGTGTTCGGTTTAGCTTATTTGATTTATTAATCTCCTTTTAGTTTTACAGAAGCTATTGTTTTGGGTTAGTAATTTAAAGATTAGTTAACTTTTTTTTTAAAGAATTGTTATGTAATTTGATTTTAACATCGCGCCGGTTTTTATTATCTTATCTTAAATCTTATTCTTTATATTTCCTCTATTGTATAGTTTATAAGCCATCTATATTCTTTATTTATTTTGCTTGAATTTCTTTTTTGTGTCCTACAGGGATCTTAATGGATAAGACAATGGAGGTAAATTAAAATACATCCACAATGATGATACAGTTTTTGAGCCAACTAATAAGATAACGTGGTCATATAGGTAGTAAAAGTACTAGTCTAATTTACAGTTTAATGTAGGACCTATACCAGATTCTGATTGCTATCCCTGGTTAAAATATATCCTTATATAAAAATAACAGAATGTCTGTCTGTCTATTTGTACCGAAGGATCTTGCTCACCGCTGAACCAATATGGTTCTCCTTAACAATGTAGGTCTTGTAGGAGTTATTTTGGAGGAGGGTATCAACAAGAGAAATAGCCTCTGCAAAAAAAATTACTTCCATCCCAAATTTTTTTCCTTTTAAAAAAATTAAGGCTCTTTGGCCCAGGGGCGTAGTGTTCTAAAAATGAAATAAATCTTTTATTTCTCGTAGGAATGTTGAAAACAAGTGATACAAGCTGGCTAACCCCTTGGCCCGTAAATCCTCTAAATAATGGACAATATGTTAATAATGGAGGTACATAAACTTTTCGATAGTTTTATATGTTAAACAAGGATGCCAACATCCATAAAAGCAAAGTTACAAACTAACAAGTAGTATCAATTTATTTATTGCTTTTGTAATAAAAGTTTTCATTGGTGTTTCAAAAAGTTATAAAGTTTTACAAATACCATCCTTTCACATTGTGCTTAGTTGTCAAAGGAATATCCATTAAATCATTAAATGTAAAAATAATAAAAAAAAACAATAACTAGGTTAATTTCGTATGAAAGTATAATTAGTATAGAAATCTGTATATGGTTTGGAATTAACCGCTATGACATAAAAATGACAAATCATAAATAAAGAAAAGTTTTGCTTTTAAATTCATAAGAAATTTTAGATAAAGTCCTATTAGATTTATTTATATTTAGAATAAGATCTATTCTCTCATACCATTGTGTTTTAATTACCTGTACATATTTTATTTTATTCTTAGGTGGAGAAAAAAATCCTGCAAATGTATGTTACCAAGAAATCGACTTACCACTGTCAACTTTCCCTGTGGGGCTTAGAAAATTTGTGCCTAACGTTAATTATGCCAGTATTTCACAGGAATGTTCTTACTATAACAAGGAGTGAAGTGTAACGCATCTGCTTATCGTTGTGATTAATAATTCAACGTACTAGTAATCTAAATCTGAATTTAATGTATGTGAATTGTCTTGGAAGTTGGACGCCTTAATAGGCAAAATTAATTACAATGCTTAGTAGTATAAGTACATTCTATGGATTTGATAGGTTTTCTAAAATTATTAGACAAAATGAGGCTTCCAATTTTAAATGAAACACAGTGCCCTATCTCTCATAGGTATTAGGTTGGGTAACACTCTAGAGACAACCGAACCCTCTTAACGTTAGTGCTTGTTAATGAACCAAGGCAATCTTATTACTCTTTTCTATTTTTTTAATGCATGATCTGACAATTATGAGCTAACGTCGCAGACTCTAGCGTAAGGATAATAAAGTAAGAACATTATATTCCGCTAGGATGGTTACCGAGATCTTAGAGTTGTTGTGCTAGTAGCTACGAGAGATATCCACGAAGGAGAGGAGTTATTTTCTTCTTATTTTACTTTAATTCATAAATAATGAAAATATGCTTTCTCATTGGAATACCTAAATAACAAGAATACAATTTTATTTATTTTTTTGTAAATCCTTATAAGAATCGAAATCCTAACTTGAAACTTGTATTATTTTCTTCAAATAATAGTATTGGACTAATTGATTATAACCTCCTGAAAACTGTTCCTTTTTGAAGCAATTAATGATAATGCAAATTTACAAATCAAACTAAATTTTGAATACATCAATGAGCTTATACAGTGGTGCTAAGATGATTTTGTTGTGTAATTTAATAGAATTTCCAGTATGACTTCGAAACCGATTAATATCCGATGGATTAGAAACGATTCTCAGCCATACTGAAACATTATGTATAGCATCGTATTATAGACAATTTTCCATGTCTATTAAATAAAAATCATAAAATTATTACCAGTTTGGTTAGTCCGTGCTTTCGGTTTCTCAGGACTAACAAAACTGGTTTTAATCTCATAATTTTTCATCTTATTATCCTCGGAAAGCTGTCTATAATACGATGCGATAAATAACTATTTCAGATTTTAAAATGGAAACTTTTGAATATTCTTTATCAAGTATAGAAAATGAAATAAACTTTGATGAAAAGTTGAAAGAAAAATGGGATAACTTCATGGAGAACGGAAATTTTAGGTAAGTACATCCTGCAATATGAATAAGTACCTATAGGGTTATTTGTCTGCAGCCAAAGATCTCGAAAATTGCTGGATTGAAGTTGGTATACTTTTTAGGGAAGAATTAAATGTCTTGAGGGTGGTTTTAGGCTATTTTGTTGCTCTATTACGACCTTCTCTTGAGGCAACTATCACTAATATAAGACAGGGTTAAAACTAGGAATGATAAATTGATGTTTACTCCCATTGATGATAAACAAAATTTACCCTGCAAGGTTAAATGATAATTTATTAAAAGGGGGACGTAACTGAAGACTTTTTGATGCAGGGTGGGGGGTTTTCTCCAGAACCACTTGATAAACCATGCAGATTTTTTGGACTTAAGCTTTTATGGGTATGAACATCTTATGGTTTCAATCTCAACCCCCCACCCCCTAGCCCCCCGGGGCTCAAAACCCCCCTAAAAATGAACCTAACCTTAATTTTCTCAGAAACCATTGGATCAATAGAGATGATTTCTTAAACTTAAGTTTATATGCTTATATAATGACTTTTAGTTTAGAAGTTACCCCCTTGCCCCTAACCCCGAGCCCTCTGGGGCTCGTATTAAACCCAAAAATGAACCTAACTTTAATTATCTCATAAACCATTTGATCAATAGAGATGATTTCTTAAACTTAAGTTTATATGCTTATAAACTGACTTTTAGTTTAGAAGTTACCCCCTTGCCCCCAACCCTTAGCCCTCTGGGGCTCAAATTAACCCCAAAAATGAACCTAACCTTAATTTTCTCAGAAACCATTGCATCAATAGATTTTTTAAACTTAAGCTTTTATGCTTATAAACTAACTTTTAGTTTAGAAGTCAACCCCTGTCAACAACCCCTAGCCCTCCGGGACTGAAAAAAACCCTAGAAATGAACCTAACCTTGATTATCCCAGAAACCATTTGATCAATAGAGATGATTTTTAAAATAAGGCTATTATGCATATAAACTATTTTTTGGTTTAGAAGTCACCCATTTGCCGCCAACCCCTAGCCCTCCGGGGCTCAAAAAACCCTAAAAATGAACCTAACCTTAATTTTCTCAGAAACCATTTGATCAATAGATGATTTCTAGGACTTAGACTTTAATGGTTTAGGAGTCACCCCCCTGCCCCAAACCCCTAGCTTTATTTGACTATAGCTTCTATGGTTGTAAAATAAATATTAAATAACGGGTGACAACGTCCAGAGAAGCTTTTAAATTATAAGAAAGGATCAACAAAAAGTGACATCAAGTTAAAAGTCAGCATGATTTAAATGGACATTTTGACTTTTTGTTAATGATTATAGAGTAGCTACACTTTGAAAATCGTACCTAAATGCTATAGAAATCATCATGCAAAGTTTAAAATCAATAGGACAATTATAATATGTCAAAACTAACGAAAAAAAGGCTAACCCTCACAGACCATATCTGCATATTTAAAAAAATTTACTAGAAATTTGAGTTTAAGTAGGTACATTTTTTAGGGGGGTTTTGAGCCCAGGGGGGCTATGGGGTCGGCGTCCTATGAACTAAAAGTTAGTTTATAACCATATATCTGCCAAACAAAAAAATAGTTTATACACATAAAAGCTTTAGTCCAAAATATCTGAACTTTTAATAATGTGGTAACTTATAAAATAAAAGTTAGTTTATAATCATAAAAGCTTAAGTTTGAAAAATCCTCTCTGTTAATTAAATGGTTTCTGAGAAAATTAAGGTTAGGTTCATTTTTAGTCTTTTTTAGAGCCCCGGAGGGCTAGGGGTTGGAGGCAGGGGAGTGACTTCTGAACTAAAAGTTATTTAATAAGCATAAAACCATAAGTTTAAGAAATCATCTCTATTGATCCAATCGTTTCTGAGAAAATTAAGGTTAGGTTTATTTGAGCCCCGGAGGGCTAGCAATTGGTGATAGGGGGGGGGGGGAGGGTGACTTCTAAACTAGAAGTTAGTTTATAAGCATAAAAACTCAAGTCTAAGAACTCATCTCTATTAATCAAATGGTTTCTGAGAAAATTAAGGTTAGGTTCATTTTTAGGGTTTTTTTGAGCCCCGGAGGGCTCGGGGTTGGCGGCAGGTGGATGACCTCTAAACTAAAAATTAGTTTATAAGCATGATAGCTTAAGTTTAAAGGGCGAATATAGGTTTGATATAATATGAGCTTATTTCAAAGGTGCCATTATATAGATTATAAATAACTTAAAGACATAGACATATTTAACTGTATAAGTCTGTTTCTAGCCAAAAACCGATCCAATTCGTCGTTAGAATTGCGTCATTTTGTGTAACCAATGCAGTTCCCTAAGAAATCCAAACATCACTGCATCACACAAGGCTGTGTCTGAAGGTTGAATTATAAAGCTTCTGTTCAATCATAGTCATAATGAAGAGGAAAGGATTTGACAGACATTGGATGCTGCAACTTTTACTTTTGACCAAATAAATTTTTCATAAAATAATTTTGTAAAAGTACATTGAAAAAGTAAGGGCTGAACCACTAATTTAAAAAAATATTTAAAAATTAAAATATTATTTTTTTTTGCTAAAAGTTGCATCATGTTTGTGTATGTATGTTCGTGTTACGTATCGTAATTAGGGTAAATATTTCATAAGGGATTAATCACAGATCCTCATAGAAAAAATAAATTTTAAAACGTATTATTTACCCTTGACGCTATATTTGAGGCACTCCTGCGTAAAATATTTTGACGGAAATTAAAAATGTAATAAAATAATATATAATTAAAACAAATAAACATTTAAATTATCTTATAAGATGCATGCCAATATAACAATCAAATTGATTTAAGAAAAATAGTGAAAAAAAGGTCTTATAATAATTAAAAAAAACGATTTTGTTGACTTTCTGATTTATCATATGTTGAAGTGAACGCAAAAATTGTAAAATCTACTTAAGAATTTTTTTGAATTTTTAAATTTAGCATAGTTATTTTAAAAGTATGTAATGGCACCTTTCATATAAGCTCATATCATATTGAACCTATATTCGCCCTTTAAGAAATAATCTCTATTGATCAAATGGTTTCTGAGAAAATAAAGGTTAAGTTCATTTTTGGGGTTGATTAAAGCCCTGGAGGGCTAGCGGTTGGTGATAGGGGGTTGACTTCTATACTAGAAGTTAGTTTATAAGCATAAAAGCTTAAGTTTAAGAAATCATCTCTATTGGTCAAATGGTTTCTGAGAAAATTAAGGTTAGGTTCATTTTTAGGGGTTTTTTTAGCCCCGGAGGGCTAGGGGTTGGCGGCAGGGGGGTGACTTCTAAACTAAAAATTAGTTTATAAGCATGATAGCTTAAGTTTAAGAAATAATTGATATTGACATGTAATTACCTTGACATATAATTAATCTGACACCTTGTCTAACCTCAGCTAATCATTATAAATCTGTAAATAAACAGAACAATATTAAAGCAAATAATCTTAACCCTGAATGGTTCTACACTAGAGATAATAATCTGTAAGTAATAAAGGACGTCTAAGCTCATATTAAACGATAGCGAATAAATACAAAGCATAACAACATTCAATAGGATTTATTAACATGATAAATATATAAATAAATAATCTTCTTCAAAGCACACATAACTAAAACAAACAAATTATCATTAATAAAACACATAATAAATAAATGACATTAATTATTATTATTTCTTTCGTTTTCTTTTCTTCACTCCTTCCTTCTCTTCTTCTCGTCCTTCTTCTTCTCGGCCTCCACCCACCGTTCCCATACCCCCAATTGAATTTCAAGGACCATGTACCTCTCCTTCTCCCTCTGTAGGTTCTTCTTGGCCTCCTCCAAGTCCTTCATCGTCTCCTCCTGCTCCCACTTGAGGTCGAATACCTCCTTCTCCAGCGCCTCCCTCTCATTGCGCCAATCCATCATATCGGAATATGAATCTTCATCCAACTTCCTATACTTACGGGACGTGCGTCGGCTCTCCTCTCTGTACCTGTCCCTCTCCGCCTTGGCAGTCTTCAAATCTCCCTTGAGATCCTTGACCTCCCCCAACAACTTGGTCACGTACCTCTCAGTGTCGTCAAGGCCACTCTGGAGCAGCTTCAAGTCCTTCCTCAACTCCATATTCTCCCGGAAGGTCCTCTTGAAGGTCCCCTCGTCTATGCTGATCACGGATATGGGCTTGGGCGCTAGGTAGCTAACCACCCCGGACTTACCCCCAGTTGACACTTCCCCCTTGGACTTCTCCCCCTTGGGCTTCCTTCCCCCTCTCTTGTTGGCGGGTCTCGGCTTAACCTCATACCCTAAACCCTGGAGAATTTCAGCTGTTTCTGGCTTCTCAGCATATCTCCACGTCTCGGCCAAGGGCAATGGCACCACCGGGGAAGACACCTGGCAGGGAGGTTCCGCATGCCTCAGACTAGCGTGGAATCGCAGAATGCGACTCGCATAGCGATATTTCGCATTAACAGTAAGGGATTGCCCCAAACCGTTGTCCGTCACAAACTCCAGAAAACAGTCAGGGCTGACCACCCACTTATTCTTCTGTCTTGTGAGAAAGCTTTTATGTAAAAGCAGAATAGGCAAAGCCATTTCTACCGACTTCTTAAACACAAAAGCATTGAACTTCTCCACCTCCCCCCAAATCGGGAAACTCTGGGGAATGTATAAGGCCGTGGGTATGCTCACTACATGGCAGGAGCCACGTACGGCCTCAATGATGTTCTCCACCCCACTAATCAACTCACCAATCCTCACGACACCCAAGAAGTGCTGCAACACAGGCAGGGTAACACGGACCGGGGACTCGTTCTCTAGGAGGGCCATCACCTTCTCGGTCAGCAGGTCCATGTCTTGCGTCTCAATCGTCACCCATTGGATCTGCTCCGGACAAATCATCGGGCGGTCCATCTCAGACAGGACATAGTGGATGGTGTTCGCCTCCAACTGGGCAACTAGGTTGGCTAGGGCAACATCAGATTTGGGATACATCACACTAGACAAAGAAATAAAGCTTTAAAAATTATTCCTAAGTCACATTAACAAGTTTTAAGTCTTGTAGTTTTCTTTCCAAAAAAAAAAAACTGAATTATTTATAGACGAGAAAATAGTCAATGAAATGAATTTTTCCCGTGTGAAGAAAAGATAATATGTGTAAAAAAAAAAACGTCATATTTTTGAGCTCAAACGTTGTTCATATTTAAAGAACCGAATAGAACCAAATTTTTACGTTAAGATTTAAAACATTTATTATAATAGCCTATGTTACAAGCTAAATCATACTAAAGTAAAGAGTTTATTGATCATTATTAAAGACCAAAAACAACTTTATGCGTATGAAACTATATCAACAATTGTATAAAATTGATTGTTTTTGATAAAACAATATTGTTTCCAAAAAAAGAACATGTAAAACTGATAAAAATAGTAAACTATACGACTTAAGCAGAAATTAAATCACTTTTGAACTTAAAAACATACGAAAAATGTGTGAATAATAACAGGATACTTGTAAAACAATTTTTAGCAATACATAATAAATTATGAAAGTGTGTTTACCTTTTATATAAATTCGAGTTTAATCCGAAATTGATAAAAGACAAAACTGTAATGCTAAAACTGATTTAAAACCAATAAAAAGTAAAGTTTTCCTGTATTATACACATTTTTATCACATTTTTCATAAAATTAAATTTCCGCTAATTCATAAAACATTTTGTCGCCATTTTTCTTGTGTATACAACCGCGCATATATGCCGCGTAACATTTTTCTTGAATTTAGGAACAGTGTTGTCAACCATTATTTTTATCACGAAACTCATATTATACTTGAAGAATGAAAGTTGTCACCATATACTTGGTGGGCTACATTTTCTCAAAATGGAACAAAACCTTGAGATGTAGGATGTGATACTTTTTGTAAATATTTCTGTAACCAGATTTAAATATGGTGAAAGACTGCATAAAATAGTTGTACTTTAATTACTTAAAACTAAAAAAAAAATACAGTAAATACAATAGAATATTTACAAAAAAATTGTTAGCCTTGTTATTAGGCTTTGATCTCATCCAAGATCTCTTTGGGAATCTTGCCCTGCTGCATGACGTTGCTTAGTGCATCGCCACTAGCCCCAAGTTTGGTCAAAGGGTCTGCTAGCTGGAACTGTCCACGCGCCCATATTAGCTGTTCTAGCTCCTTGTCCTTCAGCATCTGCTTGACTACTCCAATCTCCCTGCGCAACTTTCTTTCTGCAACATCTGTGGTGGAGTGGACACTCTCATAGGTATCCTTGTTGTCAATGATAGCTCTGACAGGAAGATTTCCTTCTTCTCCTAGTAGCTGCTTCAAAGTCCATTTGAAGGCTACTGCCGCGTCTAGACCTTTTGTTAGACTAACAGCTTCAGCAGCTAGAGTAGATGTCACCACTCTATCAATCTTATTGGCTCTCCAATCAATGTACTGTCGGTACCTCCATTCAAATTGCCATAGGAGGCATCTGTGAACAGCCAGATCTCTGCTTTCTTAAGATCTCTCAAATTGGAAAATCTTAGCACTGCTTTGTTGTCTTTAAGGTTCTGTAGTGTCTTCCTTGCGTATTTCAAATCCGTAATGGTTCCACCTTTGAAGTGTGTTGAACATGCGATCATACTGAATGATAGTTCAGGTCTGGTTGACCTTACTGTCCAGTTCAATTGACCAGTCATCTTTCTGAGCATTGACAACTCCTCAAACGTCATCTCTTCATTTGATTGTCTGAGTCTTACTTTATCAATCTCAGGTACAACTATGGTCTCTACATAGTCTGACTGATCCAATGTAACTCCATTCTTGTCCTGGTTCAACTGGAACCCAGTGTACATAAAGCTGCCTCGCTCTGATTTCCCTACCTTGAAGGTATTCAAAATCTGTGGAAGAATGACTGAGTGAAAGTATTCACCCCCCGCATTCAGGAAGTCATCCACGTGTAAGCCTACCAAAGCTTCCAGGTTACCGTTGACCTTCAGGTAGAACAATCCTGAGTCATAGGTACACTTTTGAAATCCAAGCTTCTCTAAGACACTTTCCACTTTCGTATACCATTGTCTGCTTGCATCTCTCAAACCATACAAACATTTGTTCAGAAGCCACAGACTATTTAAAGCATTTGCCTCTTTGGGAGGTCTCACATAGACTTTCCTCTTAAGGGTAGTCCCCTGGAGAAATGCACTCTTAACATCTACAGTCTCTATGGCCCATCCTTTGGCTGAAGCAATTGTCAGCAGTGTGCGCAAAGAGTATTTCTGCAGTGTTGGTGATTCCTTTGGGTGTTCGTCCTCCTCCTGAAATCCTCTGGCTGTCAGTCTTGCTTTGATTTCATTACCTTTTTGAGTAAGAACCCAGGTAGTTGTTATAAATGGCTGTCCCACATCATCTACTACATTGTAGGTATCAAAGTCTTTCAGTTTCTGTAACTCCAACTCTTTAGCTGCATCACACTCTGGAGTGTTTCTCTTTTCTTTTGGCAACATAACTGCCAAAATTTCCTCATGAAGCCAAGTTGCCAAAGCTTGATCATCATCCAGAACAATCAAGTTTTCCTCGTCTCTGATGGTGATTACTTTGCCAGTGTCAAGCCTAATATCTACACCCTCAGTGAGCAGGATCTCATTCTCGTCTTGTGCATGTTGTTCTGTTGTGGATTCCTTCCTAACTTCTTGTTGAGCAAAGTCAGCTGAGAACTTTTTGCCACTGTCCAATTGCACATTGTACCAGTGCTTGTACTTGCCAACTTTCTTGCCTGCTTGTCCTAGCACAACTCCTCTTTCCCATCTTCCATTGTCTTTGAGTTCAATTCGTTGGTGCTTACAAAATTTTTCAGGACTCTTTCTTGTTACTTCCACAGGTTTCTCAGCATTGCCTGTTACTTCTTCTTGCACATTCTCAGCATTGCTTGTTTCTTCATCTTGCACATTTTCAGCACTATCATCTGATATTTCTCCTGTCTCTGGATTTGTGACTTCCTCATTTGCTTCATGGAAGTCATCTTCATCTTCTGTGTCAATTTCCATCTTGACAGCTTTCTCATCTTTCTTGGCTTCCTTTGATTTTATAGGAGACCCCTTCTTCATCTCTTCCAGCTGTACTTCTTCATCTCGAAGTCTCTCTGAAAGTGTTTGGCCAGCAGGCCATAATCTATTAGCACTCACTCTTACATATCCTGAACTAGTGCGTATTCCAATAACTTTGCTGTCCTGGAATATCACTTTGGCTGGTCCTAGCCACTTATCATCTTTGTCTCTCTTGTAGTAGACAAGATCTCCCGGATTGTAGTCTCTGTTGACTGCTCTCATCTTTCTGTTGAGTGCCAGCTTGAGTTTCACACACTTTTCAGCTTTTGCAAAAGCCTCCCTTGTGCCATAGAGAGTTTCTAGATTCTTTACTAGCTCTTGGCTCCTAGGCTCAATCTGTGAAGCTGGGATTGGGTCTGTCATGATGTTTGGCAGCCTTGGTGCTCTCCCAAACGTTAATTCAAAGGATGAGTAACCATAAACATTTGTTACCGAGTTCTTTACTGCACATGACCAAGCTACAGCTTGTTCTAATGACATCTTTGGGTAATCTCTCCTCAGACATCCTATTACACAATCACATAGGGCATGGTGTTTTTCACATGTCCCATTTTGCCAAGGACTATTGGCGGCAGTTGTGATGTGAAAGACATTTAGGACGCTGCAAACTTCTTTCATTGATTCATTGATAAATTCACCTCCATTGTCTGTTAGGATCATGTCTGGTACAGTAAAATATCTGATCCAATTGTCAAACAGTTTTGCAACAATGGTCTCAGGTTTCTTATCTTGAATGACAACTCCGACTGTATACTTTGTGAACATATCAACAAAGTATAGGATGTAGTTCTTGTCATCCCATTTCTTTAGGTCCATTGCCAGTATGTGGTTGAAGTCCTTTGCCATGGGTAAAGCCACTGCTGGTCTATCTGGGCTGCGTTTTCTCAGAATACAACCCTCACAACCATCTATAATCTGATCAATCATCTTGCTGAATTTTGGATCCCACTGTTCAGCAGACTTAATGAGTTCAACAAACACTCGCTTAGGTCTATGCCCGAATTGTTTGTGAAGTTTGTGCAATAATTGCATTTGGACTTCTTCACTCTCCTTTAACATATTCACTGCACATATCTCCTGCATCAGCATTGTGTCTTGGCGCTCATTATCCCCAAAAAGGTTGAGAATAAAATGTCCAGCACTAGTTGTATCTACTCTGATCAATTTTCCATTGATGGATGCAGTATCATCAGCCATATTTAGAGTGATGCCAATTTGCTTCATATGAGATTTGGACATTAAGAGTGGAATATCCGACTCTATAACGTCAACCTCTATGAGATGTTGTTTACCGGCAACTACTATGGGGATGGTATATGCTTCCATTGTTGGTAATATTCCCTGGTTCCCGAATTGGAATGTTTTCTTGCTTTTGTATGGTCCTTTTACATATTTTTGAAGCTCACTGGGAACTGATGACAGGAATATATTCATCCATTTGTGTCCAGCCACCGAGGAAGTGCAACAGGAATCAAGTGCTGCACAGTTGATAGATTCCGCGGTGAACTTACTCAACTCTTCTTTGTTAGAGGTAAAAAGTACCTTTTCTACTTTGTCCTCTTCTTTGACCTCTTTGTTTTCCTCTGCTCCATACTCTCCCTTTTCAAACTGAGACAGCAAAGCATCCTCCTCATCTGAGTTTTGGGTTTGAATCATAAAGATTTTTCCTCTTCTTTTTGATGAATTTTGTGCGCCGCCGTTGTTATTATTACTGTTCTTGTTGTATGGGCAATCTCTATTGAAGTGTCTGAATGATCCACATGTTTTGCATTTATAGGGTTTTCTAGTAATTGGGTCGATCGGGTTCATAGGGCTGGCATCCCTGTTCTTAGGAACAGAGCGAGCGCCATTCGACGAATTGTTGGAATACGACTTTCTACTATTATTATTATTATAATTAGCCGTATAGTTCCTTTTATAGGAATTATTCTTTTGCCAAGTAGCGAAAGCTTCCTGATTCTCGGCAATAAAGGCTTCGGCGCTAGTTAAATTTGCGTCTGATGAAACGATGTTGCCTAATGAATCGGATAGCATGTCTTTTAATTTTCGCTTAACGGCTCCATACGTCTTTCCCGTTTCTTTTTCAAGATCGATTACTCCCTTTACTAGTTCTGCTTGTGTATTATTAAGCTTCGCCCCTAGCATAACTATAAACGCACTACACGTATCTGTGAATGTTATCCCCAATTGCTTGCATTTGTTGTAGTGTCTCTCATGTTCTTTAAGGTATTCTAAGATAGACTGTTCTTGTGTCCGTCTGTATGACCATATTTTCTCAAAAGCTTCCAACTCTGTGATCCTAGCTTCTTTGCCTATGTGACTATCCAAGAAATTAAGTACTTTATTTACCCCTTCAGGGTCATTTAAAAGCTCCGAAACGGGGTGAACGTTAAAGAAATCTTTCTGGATGTAGTCGCCGAACTCTACTGATTTGTTTGGCAAGGCATATGCCAACATGGAACCTAGGCGTTCTTTCTTGTAGTCCGTGAAACCGGCCCATAGTTTGACATTGTTCTTAAAATCTTCGTAGGAATCAAAATTGTTTAAATTAGGGGCATCCCCCCCTATCTTACAGTTCGAATTTTCCGTCATGATGTCCACCAATCAGGGTTGACACCCTAAAGCTAGATTAAATTGCTTTGTACAATTCTTACTGTTAACACCACTTTTGAATGTGGCTACGCTACTTATGGATATATCACCCTCTAAGGGCTAGAATAAAATAACACTCTATTTATTTTTAACACCGATTATAAGTTTTCTTTTTATTAGAAAATATATGTGGTTATAGAGGTAAATTTTTAGCTTTATATTCTTTATACTTTTAATTTAAAGATCATTGTTCTACATTCTTCTTTCCGGTAGCGGCTGCGGTTCTCCATTTTTGAACATTTTTCACCTATTCAGGTTCAGTAAGAATTTCTGTTAAACAACACTATTTATTTTTAAAAGAAATAGCTCAGATTATAAATAATTAACTGAAAGTAGACATAAGGTTAAGGAATTACATATGTCAATTCACAGAGTGCCGCAGATCTTTAAACTATGTTTCCTTCTTTAAATAGGAAAGTGAAGCTTGTAGCTCAGCTACCACTGATATTGACATGTAATTACCTTGACATATAATTAATCTGACACCTTGTCTAACCTCAGCTAATCATTATAAATCTGTAAATAAACAGAACAATATTAAAGCAAATAATCTTAACCCTGAATGGTTCTACACTAGAGATAATAATCTGTAAGTAATAAAGGACGTCTAAGCTCATATTAAACGATAGCGAATAAATACAAAGCATAACAACATTCAATAGGATTTATTAACATGATAAATATATAAATAAATAATCTTCTTCAAAGCACACATAACTAAAACAAACAAATTATCATTAATAAAACACATAATAAATAAATGACAATAATCTCTATTGATCAAATGGTTTCTGAGAAAATTAAGGTTAAGTTCATTTTTGGGGTTGATTAAAGCCCTGGAGGGCTAGTGGTTGGTGATAATGGGTTGACTTCTATACTAGAAGTTAGTTTATAAGTATAAAAGCTTAAGTTTAAGAAATCATCTCTATTGGTCAAATAGTTTCTGAGAAAATTAAGTTTAGGTTCATTTTAGGGGTTAATTTGAGCCCCGGAGGGCTAAGAGTTGGCAGCAGGAGGGTAACTTCTAAACTAAAAGTCAGTTTATAAGCATAAAAACTTAAGTTCAAGGAATCATCTCTATTGATCAAATGGTTTAAGAGATAATTAAGGTTAGGTTCATTTCTAGGTTTTTTTTGAGCCCCGGAGGGCTAGAGGTTGTTGGCAGGGAGGTGACTTCTAATCTAAATGTTAGTTTATAAGCACAAAAGCTTAGATATAAGAAATCATCTTTATTGGTCAAATGGTTTCTGAGAAAATTAAGGTTAGGTTCATTTTTAGGGGGGTTTAGAGCCCCGGGGGGCTAGGGGATGGGGGTAGGGGGTTGATATTGAAACAATAAGATGTTCATACCCATAAAAGCTTAAGTCCAAAAAATCTGCACGGTTCATCAAGTGGTTCCGGAGAAAACCCCCCCCCCCCCTGCATCAAAAAGTCTTCAGTTACGTCCCCCTTAACATAAATCTTACCATTTATGGCTTTTAAGCGTGTTTTTTTTACGCAAATTAAGAAATCCTTAAAATATACCTACATATTCATTCATTTAGTCGGGTATCACGAATTTTTTGAAAATTTTTCTCACTATCTAAATATTTCTTTAGATATCGGGTGGATAATTTGAAAAGAAGGACATTAAAAGGCAGGTAAAAATACTTGTTGTATAATTTAGACAATTTTTATACTGGAATGTAAATTTTTTTTACATTTTTAAGCGCCATTAAAACGTTGTCAAAAAACGCTTGGTAAAAGAACACAGTTTTCCAAGTACCTTAATTGCCAACCTAAAATTTTTAGCATACTCATATTTTGGATTTCTAGGATAAAAATCATCCCTACAAGACAAGTATACCTATAGGACCAGGGTTGGCATAAAAAACCCAAGTTGGGTTTTATTGGGTTTTTTAACTCAAAAAAATCCAAAAAACCCGGTTTTTTTAAAATGTACCTTTCGTCGATAATGTTAACTCTATTTTGACTCAAAAGGAGTAGGTACTATTTTCAAACAAATAATTGATATTATAAAAACATTTTATTTTAATTATTGTATAACTGCATTTTAACTGCTTATTTTTATATATAAGTAACGTAATGTCTGTCCCTATGTACCAAAATAACTCCCTAACCACTGAACCGATATGGTTCTTAATATAATTACAATTAGCTTCTCACGGGTCCGTTGAAGATTTTTAACCACTTTGGGGGAGGGGGGGGGGGGCAGATTTCTCTTAGGAGATTTGTGGTGCCCTCCCCCAAAATTGGAATAAACCTTCCCTGGACCTATGAAAAGCTACCCTGTACAGGAGATTCATACCGATTCAGCGGTTAGCGAGATCCTATGGTACAGACAAACATCCTGTTACTTTATAAAAATGACTAGCGGCTACGCCCCTAGAAGTTTCAAAATATTTTTTGGGGGGGGAGGGTGTGAAGACACCCTTCCAAAAAATAGTTTTATACCTTCCCAGGTTAGCGAGATCCTTCGGGACAGACAAAAAATGCTTACTACTTTATATAATAGGATTTAACCTTATATCTTAAAATTCCTAGGTAATAATCTTTAGAAAACAATAAAACCCAAAAAACCCGGATTTTATTAATAAAACTCGGGTTTTATTAATTAAACCCAATGGGTTGGGTTATTTAAAAAAAACCGGGTTTTTACCAACCCTGTATAGGACACACTTCATGAAAAGAACAACCAGATTAGAGGGGAGGGATTTCGTTTATTATTTTAACTTAGATTCGGTTATATGGCAGCGGCTGGGCATAGGGAAAAACACCTTTATTTTTTTTAGGGTTGGCAATCCGAATCCTGAATCCGCCCAATTTTGGTCAATTTTGGAATCCGAATCCGGAATCCGTTTTTAATAGCGGATTCGGATTCTGAATTGGTAGGCTAAAATAAGCGTCTTGGGTTTTTTCTTCCAACTCCCCCTTTTTAAAGGCAAAGATTATCATCATTATATAGGTATAAAATCTTTAAAAATCTGGTTCTATTCTCGGAAGTAAATTATAGATAACACCAAGAACATTAATTTTTAGGACATATGTAGCACTTGAATTTTTAAATTTAAAAAAAAAAGCCTTTTAAAATATTGCTAGAATCCGGAATTCGAATCCGGAATCCGCCAAAAATAAGAATCCGGAATCCGCGAGAATCCGCCATTTTTTGGACGGATTCTTGTAAAATCCGAATCCGGCAGTGTTGCGGATCCGAATTGATTGTATGCGGATCCGGATCCGGATTATCCAAATTTGGTCAGTGCGGATCCGGATCCTTGAAAATAAAAATAAAATTACCAAATTTTTCAAGAAATATTTATTCTTTAATCTCGAAGTCAAAAATACTTTTAATGTTCAAGTCTAAACCTAAACCTTAAAGATTGGCTCTCATCATGAGAATGTCTGAAATGATGTCCTCCTTTGTAAAATTTGTAAATTTGTAAGTGACTATTTTATATAAATTTAGGTAGATTTTTCCATAAATTTATACCCCAGGATCCGGATCCTTGGGATGGGAGACCAGTTACGTGCACGCCGTCCATCCTGCACCGTGCATCAATGATCCTAGGAGCTACACCAGAAGAGTCCTACTGTGCTGGAAAGGTCCTAGGGTAGATGCCAGACTGAATTCTGGTCACTTCCCCCAGTTCAGGGGGTTTGGGTGGGGCTAACAATCCTTCCCTAGAAAAAACCTGCTCACGTTCAATCTGCACAAAGTAAAGACCAATTTAACTTTGGGCTCGGGAACGAAGTAGAGGTTGGAAACAACAATATGATGTTTGGCTGGGAAACCGCTAAAGGACCAGTCAGGCGGATGATTCTGAATTCCCGCAGACCAGCAAAAATTTGCACATGGAATGTTCGGACAATGTTTCAGTCAGGCCAGACAGAAAACATTTGCCGAGAAATGCTTAAAGCCAAGGTTGATATCCTGGCTATCACCGAATCAAGGTGGACAAATAATGGAGAGTTTAAACATCATTCTGGCTTGAAAATACTTTACTCAGGCCATATGAATGAGGATCTAGGACATAACCAAGGGGTGGCTCTTATGCTGACCAAGCAAGCAGAGCAGGCCATGATCAGTTGGCAACCCCATGGTCCAAGAATCATGGAGGCTTACTTCAAATCCTCAGATAAAAACATCAATCTGAGAATAATAGTAGCATATGCTCCTACAGAACAAGCAGATACAGAGGTCAAAAACGAATTTTATGACCAGCTTGACTCTGTATTTAAGAATGGTCATAAAGAAAAGGACCTGACCATGCTCCTAGGAGATTTCAATGCTCAAGTGGGGAGTAATAATGAAAATTTAGAAGAAGTCATGGGCAGATATGGCCTAGGCTTAAGTAATGGCAAGGATAATGACAATGGTGATAGACTTGTAAGTTTTTGTACTGAAAACAAACTTGTCATTGGTGGAACCATCTTTAAACACAAGAAGATTCATACTGCCACCTGGAGATCACCAGATCAAAGAACCTTTAATCAGATAGATCACATCTGTATATCTAGACGTTTTAAAGGTTCTCTCCTTGATGTCAGGGTTGAAAGAGGACCTGATGTTAATTCAGACCATTATCTTCTATCTTCTAAAGTTCGGCTTAGATTTAAAAAGCAGGACACAAAGCCTAACCCCAGGAAAAAGTATAACTTAACAACCCTTCAAAACTCTGATAAGCTACAAGAGTTTAAGCTCACTCTAAAGAACAGATTTGAGTCGTTGACTCTTCAAGAGGATGATGGAGTTGAAGATATTTGGCAAGGTATCAAAAAAGTTTATAATGATACTAGCCAAGAAAAATTAGGTTTCAAAAAGGCTAACCAAAAGCCGTGGATCACTCAAAGATCCATTGATCTCATGGATCAAAGAAGAGAGGTAAGACAAAAGACACTCTCCAGAAACTCTCCAGAAGATAAAGACCTGTATAAGATGCTCAGCAGGGAAATCCAAAGAAGTGTCAGAATTGACAAAAAAGAACACTTGGAAAACCTTGCTATGCAAGCAGAAAATGCTGCTAATCAAAATAGAATGAAAGATGTCTATGAGATTACAAAGAGCATTGCAGGTAAAGTACACAAATCAGGATCACACATCAGGGACAAGGATGGTTCACTCCTTAAAACTGATGAAGATATTCTAAATAGATGGGCAGAGCACTTCACTGAACTGCTGAATCTTCCAGTTCCAGAGGAAGAAACTGAGATTCCACCCTCAGATGCACTTGACATTGACTGTCGAGCGCCAAATCTATTGGAAATCAAGGAGGCCATTAAAAGTTTGAAAAATAACAAGGCCGCTGGACCTGATAACATACCAGCTGAGGTCATAAAAGCAGACCTAGATACATCTGCTGAGGCATTCCTACCTTTGATCACAAAGATATGGAATGATGAGTTATGCCCAGAGGACTGGAAGAATGGACATATCTCAATACTAGCCAAAAAAGGAGACTTGACCCAATGTGGAAACTACAGAGGGATAATGCTCCTTTCAGTACCTGGCCGTATCCTTAGTAAGATTCTTCTTAATAGAATAAAGAAGAAGGTTAATGAAAAGCTAAGACCAAATCAGGCTGGATTTAGACCAAACCGTTCCACTATTGATCAGATAACCTCTCTAAGAATCATCATAGAGCAATCCAAGGAATGGAACTCTGAGCTTTTTGTAAACTTCATTGACTACAAAAAAGCATTTGATTCTTTAGACAGAAGATCTCTCTGGAAAATCTGCCGTCACTATGGCATTCCAGAAAAGATAATCAATATCATTAAAGCTATCTATCATAAAGGAGGTGGAAATGTAATGTATAAAGGTAAACTATCAACCTTTTTTGAGATTGTAACAGGCGTCAGACAAGGATGCCTTCTTTCTCCCTTCCTTTTCCTCCTTGCCATTGACTGGATCATGAAGAACTGTGAAAGTAATGATGGCATTCGTTGGGAGCTATTTGGCAATCCCAAATATTTAGGAGATCTGGACTTTGCTGATGATATCGCTTTGTTAACAAGCAATAGAAGTCAAATGCAAAGAAGGACTAACAGGATAGCTGAAACCTCCAAGAAAATTGGACTAGAAATAAATGTTCCTAAAACCAAAATACTCAGATTAAATGCAAATTCCCAAGAACCAATTACTATTGGAGACCAAATTCTTGAGGATGTAGATTGTTTTGAGTATCTTGGAAGTAAAATTGATGAAGCTGGAGGCACTTTAACAGATGTTAAAGCTAGAATTAACAAATCTAGGACAGCCTTTGCCAGCCTTAACAAAATTTGGAATTCCAACAACATCTCCATAAAGACCAAGTTAAGACTGTTCAAGTCAAATGTTCTCTCTGTTTTGCTGTATGGGGCTGAAACTTGGTTCCTAAACACAGCAGTGGTCTCCAAGCTACAGACATATGTCAATAAATGTCTAAGGAGAATCCACAAGATCTTTTGGCCTAATAAGATCACAAATGCTGAGCTTCTAGAGCGCAGTGATATGTCAGACATTAAACTGACAATAAAACAGAGAAAATGGAGATGGCTGGGGCACACTCTAAGGAAAGGGCATGATGATATAACCAATCAAGCCTTGACTTGGAACCCCCATGTAGGAAAGAGGAAACCAGGTAGACCAAAAACAACCTGGAGGAGGGAACTCTTAAGTGAACTGAAAGAAAAGAAAATTCCATCTTTCAGCAATGCCTCAAAACGTGCCCAAAAAAAGGAAGATTGGAGAACCATTGTGCATGGCCTACGTTCTGCCGAGAACTAAAAGGCAATGATGATGATCCGGATCCTTGGACTCAAAAAAATGCGGATCCTTGCGGATCCGGATCCACAGCAATGGAATCCGGTCCAAAAATTTTACGGATTGCCATCCCTATTTAAAAAAAAAAGTGTTTAGTTTGTAATAATGATTACTTTCAGCAGGCACTTACAGCGAAAGTCTAATGATATTCTTTTACCTTTACATATTTTCAGGTCGCTATCAATACCTGGCCGAAATGCAACAGAACCGAGCTGAAAATAGACGCCCCCCACAGGTTATTAACAACCCATACCATGTTTGTAAAGTAATGGGACGTGTGTAATATGTCCGAAACGACGAAAAATGGACAAGATCATTAAGACCCAACATTTTCTTTAATAATTGAGCCTTTAAGTTGTAGTCTAAAGTAGTAAAGGGAGCTCAAAATTAAGGAGCTGTCACATAAAGTACCCCCTTAAGCACTGAAACCTTTAGGTTTAGGTTATTTTGGGTGATGTGAAGCCCCGCAGGGCTTGGGCAATGCATTTACAGCCCCCCCCCCCCCCCCTGTGTTTGGTGTTGGAAAATAAATACTCATTCTTAATTTATCTTAAAAGTAAGTGACTGGGGAGGGGGAGGGAGGGGTATGTATCAATAACCAAATGGCCACTTGTGAAAAAGCTTAAACTTGAAAATTTTTAATGCATATGATCCCTTCTTAATAAGATATGAAATTAATTTCAGCATATGACCGATGTAGTTCAGAAGTTTGATGAGAGCAAGTTTAATTTTACAAAGATATGCGCAGCCAAAGAATTAATATTTTCCTTGAATAATAAAGATAGAGAAAGGTGCTATTTTTTTAGTAGCGAAGCTACTATATCATTCGAAATGTCTGTAAGTCCGTCAGTCAGCTACCGCCTACCTTTACCTATCCTCATAAGGTCGGGATTTTCCTTCGGTTTTTAAGTGGTTATCTAGATAATCCAGGGTTTGAAATGGGATGCGATTATCTAATAACCAAGGATATTAGTTAAATTAACATTCAACAGACAAACAATCCTTTGATTGCACGACCTTTGTCTGAGAAGACCTAACTTTACCTTCAGGGTGAATGTGGTCTTCTCGGCTGGTATTCAAATTTAATTTTTTTTGTAAAGATTCACTTCATCAATGAGAATCCATTTTATAATTTACTAGGTCCGTTAGTCTCTCATATAAGGTTATAACAGCCATTTCATTATTGAAGGAAAAGTTTTAAATGTTTCTATACTTAGTGAACCAACTAAACAAAGTTCAATAACAGTTCCCATTTTAATAAGGCAGTGAATACTGAATAAGAAACCATTATTATAAAACTTGTGGAGACCAGTGTAATAAACAGCCTAATGTCCTCTCAATATCTGATATTTTCTTCTTATCGTCAGAGAGAGAGTGGACAATGGGCTGTTTATTACATTAGTCCCCATTAGTTTCTTATTCGTTGACTTAGCCACTTTGGGGACTTTTACTGAAGTTTGATTGGTTTGTTTATTTATTAAGTTAAGTGTTTAAACGTTTCAACCACTAATTTTAATCTGCAGAAGGGGATGTACATCGATTTATCGGCTATTGTCTTATCCCTTTAGATTCCTGTTTAATTCTACATATTTTTTTTATCAGTGGTTTGCTTGATAAAATAATTATAAATGTGAGCCCAATCAATCTATACCACAGTCTTCTTGTCCCACAAGCAGATTTAAAATTACCCCAGGTAGCTATCTTTCTATTTATCATTCATTGAAGCCATGTCACTCTACAAGTCTACGAATGTTTTTGCCAGGAATGGAAAAAACATTGGACTATGATTACTCTATTACCCACAGTTTTCTTATTCATTGGCCTATAAACATTAGGTACTACTTATATCAAATGTTTTTGGGTTGGTTCATTACGTTTCAACCAATAATTTTAATATAAAGAAAGGAAATGTGTATGAGAGGCTTAATGGGCATGTAAACCATCTCAAGAAATTTTAAACAAATATACCATTTTATTAGTTTTCCACCAAAACGAAATTAACGGATATTAGGTAGGTATATATTTCACTGAATTGTAAATCTTAAACATAACTTCTAATGTTTTTAAAAGCGAAGCTTTTCTATAATTAGGGTCGGTCCGTCCGTACGTCCGTCCGAGATAGATAGCTTTTATTCGTTAATTTAGGCATGTTAGAATTGTCCTATCGATTTCAAATTTTGAATGATGATTCCTGTAGTAGTTAGGTACGATTTAAAAACCGTAGCAACTCTATAAGCATTACCAGAATGTCCGTACGTCCATTTTAAACATGTTGATTTTTCTACTTTTTTAACAACAAATTTTTATGTGATCTAATTATCCGTTTGATCTGATTTTTGGTATATTGATTCCTGGGACAACAAAGAACAAAAGTATAAGCGTATCAACTCTATAATCAAGTCCTTAAAATGTAAGTATGTCCATAAACATTATCCTATATCAAGCAGTTTTCCAACAAATTTACTTAAATTTTGCTTCGACTCTTTCGATACTTTTATATTCTAATTATTCAGTTCAGACACTATACACGAGTTAATGTCCGTTTGTCCTACCGTTTCAGTGCTTCGCTTTTATGGATGTTGTCATCCTTGTTTGTTTCTAGGTTTTAACTGAACACAGCTTAAATGTAGCACTTGAAGTTATGTTTCTTTCTACAGATAAGAATATCAGGTAAAACTACCTAGGTATTTAATATATATCATCAATTCTATAACTTTGTTTCAAAAAGTAGAAGCAAAGAAAGGTCCAATAATTTAAAGATATGGTTGTCTTATTGTTTTTACCTTTCAAAAAACTGCAGAGGTACCTATAACCAGTTTTTACTTTTTCTTCAAAACAAATAGAAGATTGTGTTGATTTTAACAGTGGCCAGGGTACCACAAGTTTAGGACCCGCCCACATGTCTAGGCCCTCCCCTTAGGGGTTAGCCATAGGAAAAAAAAAACTACCTCGCCACTTATTTACACCAGATTTTCATGTTATCTAATGGAGTGAAACACACAGTGGGCTAAAATAAAGATTTCAACCCTCCACTCCTTTACCCAATCACCTCTCCTCTCTATTGGATGAATGACATGACCAATAGGGTTAGGAATTTAAATTTCCTATCCATCTATTGTATATCCTATATCTTTTTCTTGTTTAGATTGTGTTTCAACTCTCTGTGTGCCTATGCCAGTGTTAACCATCTACATTGGCACATCATCTATCTTCAACAAAATTTATATATTCAGGTGTGTTTATATCTTTAGTACTAGCGGCTACGCCCCTAGAAGCCTCTAGTGGCACTTTAAATGTTTGTTTTTTTGTTGTGTTCAAGTTTCTACAATACCTCGCAATGATACGTAGGAGTCTCTATACTTAAAATAAAAATTTCGATTTATTTCTCTTGGGAGGGTGGTTGTACACTCCCCCAAAATAGTTAAAAACCTTCCCGGGACCTATGAGAAGCTACCCTGTTAAGGAGAACCCGATCAGTTCAGCGGTTAACGAGATCCTTCAGTACAAACATACAAACACACAAACATTCTGTTACTTTATTATAAGGATGATCCAGTCTGGGAGGGGACATAATGTATATTATATTAGTTTAAGTTATAGTCCTAAAGTTTTTAAAACAAACCTCTAAGTTTAAGTTTTAAATCTTTGGGGTTTTTTATTTAATCCTGAATTTATTTTTCATCATGTGGGAGGGGGGCTTAGATCTTGATTTTCTTGGTTGCTATTTAAGATAGATGGCTCAAAATTTTTCTGTTTATTCCCTGTATCAATTCTAATCCAGTCTGTGTGTTATGCACAATTAGATTTTCCTTTCAATTTCTTTGCTGCTCTTCTATTTACAGTTAAGATCTTTGTTACGATTGGATGTTGTTATCCTTGTTTTCTGTATTTAAGGAAAAATTTACTTTAGAATGCAACGTTAGAAATTACTGAGATCAAAAACTTGTATCTTTTAAACCCGGAGGTATTTTTTTTTTATATTTACAATCAAGGGATCTAAAGGGATAAGACAATGACCGATAAATTGATGTACATCCCCGATGATGATTCTCAAAATTATTCAGATGTCTATGAGTTATAGTTCTATGTTATGTAAGTATTTTAAGTTTTTTTATTGCCTTTATTGATTGTCGAACACTTTGATGAGGTCTAAAGTACAATAATAAACGATTATTTTATGTTAAAACCTTTACAATATGTCCTACGAGCTTTTTGTTTTCCCTACTCAACTGGAACAAAGATTCAAATACGTTCATATTATTTTTAACGGGAAATAGTTTGGAGGTTTGATACTCTGCAAGGGCGTCTATGCTTTTTCATTTGAGGGGAGGGGGGGGGGGGGGGTAATCTTTATATCCTATAGGCAAGGACGGTCAAACTTTTTAAGTTTTTTTTTTGGGAGGAGATATAAGTATTCAACTTCAAAATTTGGAGGGGGGGTCAAAGGGGTGATTTTGAAGTTTTTAAGTTTGATTATTTATATCCCTTCACAAAAAAATCATATCACCCCTTTAACCCCCCCCCCTCCCCCCCATTGGACGTCCTTGATACTTTGCCCTGTAAATTAAACAGTTCTCTCATTCTTGCCTAACAAACTTTGGGTACTAAAATTTAATCTTGATTGGTTGGTTTGTTAAATTGCAGTGTCCAAAATTTCGAATAAAAATATTTAATCTAAAAAAGAGGTAATTTTCTTTGTAATCATTAAGGCTGTATATCAATTTATCGTACATTGTCTTATCCCTAATATCTACAGGGTGTTTCATGAAAAATGTCTTTCTTAAAACTAAAGTAGGCAAAGAAAAAGAAAACCATTTGTAAAATGCTTTATATACCTATTTAGAAAACCTGTTCTGGTACATTTATGTTTCAAATATTTCAAAATTTAATATTTTAACAAATCATGCCTTAAAAAGCGTTTTTTTTAGGATTCATAGTTTAAAAGGTTGTGTAAAAAATGCGCCCATTTTTAAAATTAAAATTGCGCGGCTTGTTTTAATAGTAGAAAAATGTTATACATAGCGTTTTAATTTCATAAACAGTTTTTGGAAATTTTTGGGCTATTTATAGTTCAGAAGCTACGTTGAAAAATGTGCGAAAAAAGGTCGAAATGTTTTAAGTAAGTTTGAACACGTAGCTCCTTTAAATATTTGAAACATAAATGTACTAAAAAAAGGTTTTCAATATATATGAAGCATTTTAATAATTGTTTCCTTTTTCTATGCATAATTAAGTTTAAAAAAAATACATTTCTCTTGAAACACCCTGTATGATATAAAAAATATTTAAGGTTTATCCAGCACCTTGTTTCGTATTTACAATTAACCAACAAGAGAATATTCCTTCAATGGCCAGGTTACTTTGTTATGTATTTCTTGTAGGGTTGGCAATTCAATTGGGATTGTTAATTTGTATGACTTTTGTAGCACTTAAAAAAATTCATTTCAAATGTAGCAAAAAATAAAGAAGTATTTTTTTTATACCTACCTATTAACTTCAGGAAAAATAATGTGCAGCATTAAAAAAAAATTTATTTCATAGTAGCTTTTCATGGTTATTTTAGGTTAGGTTAGGTTAAGTCGGATGTCTAGATTTTTGTTTATTTATAACCTTTTAAAATATTGCTAGAATCCACAATCCGAAAATCCGTAAAATAAAACAAGAATCCGCAATCAACGTATTAATCCCCCTTTTTTTGGGAGGGGGGGCGGATTTTTATAAGAATCCTAATGCGGCCCAAAAATTGGGCGGATTGCCAACCCTAATTTCTAGTAGAGAAGCTTCTCTGCAAATCACATTATGTGTCATTTCGTCCGTTTGTGAAGGTTTTTTTTCTTTTTTATTACCACTGAACAATGAACATCTATAAATCATTTTGCCCGTTTGTCTATTGGTTGTTTATTTAAATCATCTACACAAATGTAACAAATGCAAGATTATTCAGAAAGGCAATATGCTAATATGTCATTTTTATACATCTGTGGTGGATTCTAAAAAAAGTTATGGTCGCTGCACGCTGGTGAGGTAAAATTGTTAATCTGAAAAATCCTCCAAAATCGCATAAAAAATATACAAAAATAAAATAAAATCATAAAAGGGTTATTAACATAAGATTTATTTAATTTTTGTAGATTTTTTATGTGATTCTGGAGGATTTATTACAAAAAAAAACAACAATTTTTACTTTCCAGGGAGCAACGACCCTATTTATTTTTAATAATCCACCTCTGATTTTTTCTATTATTTAAGAAAGGTATTCCAAGTGATAGAGTACTTTTTGGACAATAATATCGCCCACAATGTTTATATATGCAGGTATATTAAATTCTTACTTAGAGCATTTATAAAAAGTTTATTTTCTATCACCTTTGTCATTGTTTACAAATGTAAAACCATGCAAATACTTTTAACTATTCTATTTTTATCAAGCGAGTAAAATGTATAGAATTGCTCCCCCCCCCCTTTTTTACTTTCGTGGTTTTCCAAATATTTGTCTTTGTTTAAAAGTAACTTGTGTTTGTAGCTTAAGATCCTGCTAACGTTTGCCCGACATGGTTCTCTTTTATATTAAAACTTTTCATCTATGTCCAGAGAATGTTATTATTTGTATTGGAGAAGGGTAACTTCCCTCTTCCAAGATAAATCAACCCTTGAGAAAAAAAATATTTTTAAAACTAAGATTAGAGTGGGGGTTATTTAACCCCCACACACTTTTACAAGTGCCTCTAGATGCTATGAGGGGCGTATCTGCTATTTTTCAAGAATACTGAATAAAATTTTAAAAAACACATAATTGTACACGGTGTTTCAGAAAAAACTGCGTTTTCCGTTTTTCTGACACAACCAGAAGGAATACAGAAAAAACGATTATATGTCCCTATTCTCTGTAAAAAAGTACATCAAATTTATAACAGGTGTTTTTCATTATCTCTAAAATTACGGCCTCTATGATAGGTACATAGTTTCCAAAAATGCTTTATGTGAAAAATGTTGTGCAAGAAAAATTAAAATAACTATTCTATTATGTATAAAAAAATCGTAAAATTTCAATATTAATTTAGAAAAAGATATAAGAAAAGTACCTTAATGAGTTTTAAAGGTGAAATGCTTTTTAGCTCCTCACAAAAGCATTTTTAAGAAACTGCAATTTGTCATTTTTTCACATTTCTTGATTGTGATGCATTTGCAGTAAAAGAATCTTCTTTAATAACGTAGGTTATAGTAAAAAGAAAAAAACTCCTTTTTATTTGACAAAAAAATCTCGATGCTGTGAGTATTGGTGCAAAAAATATGACGTAACAAAAAAAATTAGCCAATGAGAGGCCGTTATTGACCAATGGTAAAATTTATAGTGGCCTCTCATTAGCTAATTTTTTTTGTTACGTCATATTTTTTGCACCAAAACTCACAGCATCAAAAATCTCTAAAGACAAAAAAGTTATTGAAGTTTGAATTTTTTTATTAAAGCATTTAATTACAAATTATGGATAAATTATGAGTTTATATCTTAACCTGTCAATCAAATTAAAGGATTATAGGAATAAATGAGGGGTGGGGATTAACGAACATGAGCAATTTTTAAGGTCATGTTTCTTAAGTATACAAAAAGAAAAACAGA
The DNA here is from genome assembly GCF_053477335.1 of Acartia tonsa. Classification (NCBI taxonomy): domain Eukaryota; kingdom Metazoa; phylum Arthropoda; class Copepoda; order Calanoida; family Acartiidae; genus Acartia; species Acartia tonsa. The sequence goes on along the minus strand of NC_137273.1, from coordinate 3,063,829 downwards.
ATATTTGTTTTCAGTGAGGGAATTTTAAATGAAATTTTTAGTGTAATTGGTAGAAAATTGTATTGGCCGTATGAAGATGTTGTTTTCAAGTGAATAAATTTTTTAAAACCAACCTTAAGGCACAAAATTCTACCAGAAAAAAGCATCATACGCATCTTTTGAAATATTTATGCTTTAAAATGCGCCGTTATTTTCAGAGATATTAAAAAACACCTGTAACAATTTCGATGCATATTTTTATAGAGAAAATTGACATATAATTATTTTTTTTGTACTCCTAATGGTTGTTTCCCAAATTTGGAAAACGCAGTTTTTTTAAACGCCCTGTATATAGCACAAACACACCTACATACATCCTACTCATTTCAGGGGACAAGACCCAGAAAATCTAGAAAATTATGATTGTATTCGAATTTTTGTTTGGGCACGGGAGAGTGTTGTAGGTAATATTTATTTTAGGGTTGGCAATCTAGATCCGGAATCCGCCCAATTTTTGGTCAATTTTGGAATCCGAATCCGTATCCGGAAACCGTTTTTTTTTAGCGGATTCGGATTCTTAATTGGTAGGCTAAATTAGCGTCTTGAGTTTTTTCTTTTAACTCCTCCTCTTTGAAGGCAAAGATTTTCGTCATTATATGTAAAATCTTTTAAAATCTGGTACAATTTTTATAATTAAAAAAAACATTTAAAATATGGCTAGAATCCGAATCCGGAATCCGCGGGAATCCGCCATTTTTTTTTGACGGATCCGGTCCAAAAATTTGACGGATTGCCATCCCTAATTTATTTATATTCAAATATCTTATTTGTGTCTTTTCCTTTTTTTTTTCTTTAAAAATATCCAATTTTGTCCAAGTAGTAGTAAAGGAAAAAAAGTCTCTATATTTTGGATTTTTTTTGTGATTTTAACTTAGGTTTTTTTTCAATCAACTATTGTATCTAAATCAAATTGAATTTCTCTTTGCAATTAGGGATGCGAAGTCGTTTGATTATTTTAAATGGGTGCTCAAACTGCTATAGTGTTCATTTTTATTGCATGGTTTAGGTGCCAAGAGGTCAGATAGTTTTGTCATAGCTGTTCTCGAGTTGGCCGGTCAGATTCTGGTTTTCAAGGTAGACTTTTATTGGCGGTTTCCCTCTAAGTTCCTTGCCACAAGTACCTCCCTCCCCCTTTATTTTTAAATTAATTTAAAATATGGTGGTTAGGTTAACGCAAGGAGAGTGCCTTTAAAACATTAAAAAAAAACTACGTACCTCTCCCTTTAAATACAGGTGGTTTCGGTGTCCTTTAGATATTGAGAGGGAAAGCAACCTTTAGTTTTTAAAGTAAAGTCATTTTATCATAATTTTAAAAAATGGAGTAATTTTTTGCGTATTTTTGTAACATTTTAGTCAAATGCTCTTATTAAGTCAAACTGTTCTTAATGATGACCATATGTATATATGTATGTAGAACATTTCACTATAAGGTTACACCCAACTTTACAGAAAATACGCGAAAAAATTACCCCCTTTTTTCTAGCCAGAAATGTATGAAACTATAGAGGAAGATGAAATAAGCCAAGCTCAGCAACGAACTGTTTTACCTGTTTTTAAAAGGTACATAATATTTTCTAATAAGAAATAATACAGGGGTGTTTATTCTGCACAAGATTCATTTTTTTTCCTGTGACATTTTTTAGAAGGGAAGGGGATAAAATGGAAAAATATTTTCAGAACTCTTAATTTAATTTATTCATATTATCCCCACTCCCACATATTCTTTTAGTTTTTTTTTTAACAAAGAAAGGAGAAAATTTGAAAAAAAAATGCTTTCAGTTCTCTTAATTTTTACTTTTTTTCCCCAATCCACACATATTTTATTATTTTACCCCCCTCCCACCCTCCCCCCCTCCTTCCCTTAGCAGGGTCAAATTTGCAGAATATACACCCCTTCAATAATATAATATTACTTATTCGTAGAAACTTTAACTTTGGGTAATTTTAATAAATCTTGATTACTACTTACTAGATTAAAAAAAAGTAGTCTCTTTCCAACCGTGTTCAATCCATAGAAGGGACAAATTTGGTAATCAATTTATCGCCCATTGTCCTATCACTTAAGTTTCCTAATTTAAACAGATTTAGAAAATTTAAAGTAAGATTTAACATTATTCTAATATTTTAATTTCCGCGGATATTAAAATGAAAAAAAAATATAAGATTAAAACCAGTTTTGTGAGCCCCGAGGGGCCAAATGTTCATTCCTACTAAACTGGTATTAATTTTAGGATTTATATTAATATTCATGGAAAATTGTCTATACTATACAATACATGATTTTTAGTATGGCCTAGAACCGGTTCTAATCCAGCGGATATTAGTCAGTTTCGAAGCCATACTGGAAATAATATTCTTTTTTATTTTGTTCAGGGTCAAGGATGAAGTGATTCAGCTACTTGCTACGAATTCAGAAAAATAAGGATTACTAAGGCTATTCAGTATTATTGGTTTATTCGTGCAAACTGTGTTATATAAAACTTAGAGCGGTGCTTTCCCTCAAATTGTCTTTCGAACATTGAAAGTGCTTGTTTTTAATTTTTTCAATAAATAGAAAGTAATGGGGTTGAGTATTTTTTTATTAGTAGTAGACCCTTTACTCGAGTAGCTTAAATCTAAGCTGCTCTAACCCTGCAGGGCTACCTAGTACTCAATATAACCTAACCTAACCTATTTCTGTGCTTGACCTTAAATTTTTCATTATTATATATGACCTATTATTTCACTAATTTGCTTATTATTTTACAAACTTTATTCTTTATTTATCTCCCCTAGCATCTAGAGGCTCTATAAAGGAAGAGATATGGAGGGCAGAAAAATAGCCTAAAACCATACCCGGACTCTTTATAAAAATGTAATAGCCTAAAACTATTTAGGGACCTATAAGAAGCTTCCATATAAAGGAGGACCACATCGGTTCAGCGGTTAGCGAGATCCTTCCCTACATACAAAAAAGCTTTCTATTTTATATGATAGGATTTGTGTGTTATGAACGTAAATGGTCTTATTTTTGTAAATTTGGTTTGTTTATTTTATTATATTACCTATTCAAGTATTTTTTTCTATTTTTTCAGACTTCTACAATGACTGATCTATAATGGAAACCTTCATATAATTTATCCTGCAAGTTAAAGGTAAAAAGATTATAACTACTAAGTTGTCAGAGGAAGTCCCTTCAAAGATTTTCAGAAGGGGTGGGGGGTTAAAACCGTGTTTAGCCACCCCCCCCCCCTCCAAAAAAAACAACAAATAATTTTTGAGTGCCGTCCTACCTCTTATTTTATTATCACTGAACATTTGATTGATAATTCACTTTGTCTGTCTCTCTCAATCCTTGATTTTATTTGGCTTTGCTTTGGATGTGGTCATCCTTGTTAAAAGCGAAGCTTTTCTATAATTAGGGTATGTCCGTCCGTACGTCTGTCCGTCCCAGAGAGATAGCTCTTTTCGTTAATTTAAATAGGTTAGAATTGTCCTATCGATTCCAAACTTTGTATGGTTATTCCTGTAGTAGTTAGGTACGATTTAGAAAGCGTAGCAACTCTATAACCGTTACCAGAATGTCCGTACGTCCATTTTAAACATGTTGATATTTTTACTTTTTTAACAACAAATTTTTATAATATGATCTTATAATCATCCGATTGATCTGATTTTTTGTATATTGATTCCTGAAACAATAAAGTATGACGTTATAAGCGAAGCAACTCTATAATCAAGTCCTAAAAATGTAGGTATGTCCATAAACATTATCCTGAATCAAGCAGTTTTCAACAAATTTACTTACAATTTTGCTTTGACTCTTATACATTTATATTCTGATTATTAGGTTCTGACACTATACAAGTGTTAATGTCCGTTTGTCCTACCGTTTCAGTGCTTCGCTTTTATGGATGTTGTCATCCTTGGTTTTTTTAAAGTTGGATTAGATTGTTTGATTGTTAAAGATAAAAATGCCCTTTTAAAAATATACCTTTATAGGCATTTTCTTCAGCTAAGAGTTTTTGGCGATGTCACTAGTTATTACTCGCATAGGATAGACAGCCTTCTGCGGATATTATGTAAAATGAAAAATTAAAAGATTAAAACCAGGCCCACATCTCATCGGGTCTAGCAAAACTGTCATTATTTTTAATTAAATATTCATAGAAAATTGTCTGTAACTCAATATTAAACATGATTTTTCGGTATGGCTAAGAATTAGTTAAACCCAGTGTATATTAATAGGTTTCGAAACCATACTGAAAAGAGATTAATTTGATATTTTCTTGTTTTTTTTTAAATGTTTGGATATTTAACTTAATGAACCAATCAAACAAAATTCAATAAAACTTAGGTGACTACCAGTAGTGTAATAAACAGGACTTTTCCTAATGTTGTAATCCTTGTTTTTATGAAAAAGTGATAACCTAATTTTGATATTTTTGCTTAAGTTTTGATGTTAGAAAATGAAGAGAGCACAGGATATAGAAGATTTCACCTCAGCTGAGAAGAAATCTAAATTTGAATCACAACCAAATTCTCCGGAGCTAGCAGGTACAATTATCATTCAAAGATCTAATTCGGTTTTTCTAGGACGTCAAGGTGGTCGGGGGGAGGGGGGGGGGGTATTTTCTTCCAACTTGGGGTTGCCATCGAGAGATTTTTTTTGTAAAAAAAGTCTTTAAAAGGTGTTTTTTTTAGAATTAAAAAATAATTTGAAAGGGATAAGTTTTCTTATGTTTTATTTCTTTTTGGCGGGTGGTGCTACCCCCTACCCAAAAATAGTTATGAACCTTCTCAGGGCCAGTGAGAACCATACCTGTTCAGTGGTTAGCAAGATTCTTTGGTATAGACAAAAAAAACAGACTTTTATAGAAGCATAAATGTTATATATCTCGGCTTTAATTTTAGATAGCAAATGGAACCTGAGCAACCTCCCTTTTGATGAATATGAATACCTTCTCAAGTACCTAAACCCTCAGGTAGGGGTGTCAGTATATTCTGCAAAAGATTTGTTTTTTACCCCTGCTTCAAAATATTAAATTTTTTCCTTCAAGGAAGGGTAAAAATGTTTCCAGGACTCTTTATTCTTATTGATTTTTTACCCCACCCACAAACATTTTTCTCCACCTCCTACATATTTTTTTCACCTCCCCCCTCCCCCCCCCTCCCCATGAGGATCCCATGCAGAATATACATACACCCCTGGCCTCAGGACAAACTCAACCTAAAACTAACCTCCACGGCTGTGGAGAAAAGACTGATATCTGTGGATAAATCCATGAGAATGTGGCACGTTGAATTTGACTTCAAGAGCGATACTTACCTCAAACTAGCCGAGGATCTGATGAAAGCTAAACTAAGGCAGGGTTGGCAAGAAAAGTCCAGGGCAGTTAAAACCACATAGTTTTTTTTTCCGGTTTTAACCACCAACAAAAATCCATAGCAAAAGTCGACCTTGAAAAAAATGCTGTTTTCGCCTCCAAACAGGTCCTGAATTACTGGGTATTTTTTAACGCCTGTACACACAGTATAATAGTATAAGGAATTTAGAAATAAGTATTGGGTATTATTTGAAGAAAAAAAATTTGAAAGAAATCAATAGAGGACTATCCACGAACCAGAGCAAGTGATTCTAAGAATCTTCCAGCATTATAGTATTTTTTTAGTGAATATACTAGGTTTATGTTTAATATTTGCTTTGTCGACTAAAAAGTTAGGTTTCACCATGGTTTTATATGAAAAAAACTTTGAAACGTAAAGCAATTTTTAAAGCAACATCATCAAATGCTTTGTTGAGTTCAAAAGACAAAATAAAATAACACTGCAGGAAAGCATCAAATTGCAAAAGTACAGTAATTAAACTGTTTACAAGTTACCAACCCTTTTTCTAAATATACATTTTCAATCACAATAATATGCTTTTGTGTCAAAGATTATAAATAACAGGTTGAACATATCAAAACATTCGATAATATTGCACCAAACAACGCTTAACATTTCAAAGTTTTTTTCATATAAAACCATGGTGAAACTTTTTAGTCAATAAAGCAAATATTAAACATAAACCTAGTATATTTACTAAAAAAATACTATGGGTCAATGCTGGAAGATGCTTAGAATCACTTGCTCTGGTTCATTGATAGTCCTCTTTACATTAAAAAGTAGAATTATTTACCTTTTCTTTTTGAAAATTCTGGTTTTTTCCATGGTTAAACCGGACTTTTCAATTGTCCTCAGACTTTGTAGAAAAACCCAGATTTTTGCCAACTCTGAACTAAGGCATATGTTACATGAAAATTTTGATGACATTCAACTCTCTGTGACATTTGGTAATCCGGTGGATGAGTATAACAGGAATGGATATAGAATAGGGTGAGGCGGGGCATTACCGGTAATTTTTTTGGTTTTTTGAAAAAAAAATGGGGTAAATATTAATATTTTTAAATGGGACCAAGACCATTAGAAAGCTTACGGAAAGGACTATCAGGTCCTAATAGGACGTTATCCTAGGACTTTTAGAAGTTTGTCATAATTGGACTCAAAGAAATTACCGATAAATGCCCCATGGTGGGGCATTGTGGGTAACGTCTTTTCAACCTAAAAAAAATCGATGAAAAACGGCCAAACGGCCAGTCAAACATAAATAATCATAATTAGTATAGGTTATAGGGATTATCCACAAAAATTTTCATAAAGATCGGATTATTCCTTCTATGTCAAAAATCATTTTTTTTTAAAGACGAGAAATTTAGATTTTTTTTTCACAAATATTTTCTTAAAAAATAAAATTTAAATTTTTTTATATAAAAAAAACCTGTTCTATTCACTTTTTGGCCTAATTCTTAAAAAGCCCATATTGAATTTTAGATTTTACCAAAGAAAACCTGAAAATTGATCTTAAAAATCGAATTTGAATTTTTTTTTCGACGTTACCGAAAAATACCCCGCGCGAACTTTGGTCATTTTTGAAAAAAATATTAACTCTACATTTAAGCTCTCAACGGATTTGGAAAGAGCGGGCAATTCTTAGTTCAAAAGGTTTTTACGGATCAGTTCTAGGTCTTACCAATTTTTGTGTAGGTCGATCTTTATACACCTAGGTGAAAAAATTTTTGGAAAAAAAAATTTTTCGTCCGACTTTGAGACCCAAAAAGTACACTTAAAATTCATCTCACAAAAATTTCATTTTATACTTTTTTGTAGGCAATTTAATAAGGAACAATTTTGCTTTGATGTTTTTTTCTGTCAGTCGATTAGAACATGGAGAAAAATGTAATTTTCTGAAGGTGGGTAAAAAATTACCGGTAATGCCCCTTACCGGTTAATGCCCCGCTTGACCCTATACGTGGATATTATGACCAAGGATAAAGTTGTCGTCAATTTAGCTTGCTCACATGGAACTCTTCTATTGGTCAGTCTGTAAATCCATTAGGATAGGTGGGGATGGGGTGAAGGGAGTTGGAAGGGGGGACATCATTATTTTAGACCGCTGCATGTTTCATTTTATTAGGTATAGAACAATGGATGTAGAATATACATGGATATCATGAAAGGAGAAAATTGTCGTCAACTTAAGTTGAAATATCCCCTTGCATTTATTGGTCAGGCTGTTTATCCAGTAGAAGGAGAGGGGATGGGGTAAAGGAGCAGGATGGGGGTGATCCTTATTTTAGCCCGCTCAAGATTTATTTTTATTATAGAACATGAAAATCTGGTGTAAGATCCAAGTAATAATATATCCATTGTAACAGGAATCAACCCCCGAAACAACTCCTCATGATGATTGCAGATTCTGTCATTAACCATTGGAAGGATAATATTGTGTATCTGGATTTATTTATCTATGGTTTTGAATTTTTTCTTACGGATCCTGATCTTAGGATGTCAAATCTGCAAGGGATGAAGTTAAGAAAGCATAAATATGAAGAATGTAATAAAGAATCAGTTATTGTATCTGCGCTAATCAACAAGCACACCGAAATCCTCAAAAGTCTTGATATTCAAAGCTTTCAAAACGTTAATATTCCTGACAAACTGAAGCTAACTAGTTTTACAGCTCTCAATCTTAACTTGGAAACTGTGAAATCAGTTCTGGCAGCCTGCTCCCAAACGTTACTTCAATTTCAATGGAGCATGGATTTTAAAAACCCAATAATAGAAGGATTTGTTTGTCCAACCCTGCCTCAACTCAAAGAACTTACTCTCTTTCAACTTCCCATAGATGTCCTTCTGTCCATTCTCAAATCTTGTTGCACCAACCTTGAAACATTGCGCTTATTTCTAATATATGACTACAAAACATTTGATGTCAAATATGGAAAATGTAGGTATTATAAAATTAAGGATAATGCTTTGAAAGGTATTCAGTTGCTTCAACTAAAGAAATTCGAAATACAAAACTCAGATTTTCATTTGGCCAAAGAGATTATGAAATCTTGCAAATCATCCTTAGAAGAGCTTGGTGTTGAGGAAACCTATATGGATCCTGAAAATAAAGAGATACTAACAGATTTGCCTTGCCTTCCCAACCTCACAAAGTTTAGCTGTAAAAGCGAAGATGCTAAAGTTGCTTTTCATATAATAAACTTGGCAGAAAATCTATCTGAAGTTGCTCTTTTTGAAATGGACGCCATGCTACTGAGAGACACTGAAGTAAGAAACAAATTCACCAAAATTAAACGGCTTAAATGCAGATATGTTTCCATGACAATTGTTTATCCAATCATTGAATCAGCACAACAATCATTGCAGGTATTGGATCTCTTTGGTATGTCTACAAAGGATTTAATCATGGATGATAGTATTTTGCAAAGAATTCCATTCCTCAACTTAAAAGTTAAAAAATTCATGTGTGGAAAAATGCCTAAAAGATTCTCGACAAAACTTTTGGAAGCAATGGAGACTACAGTTGAGGAATTACACATTAAGAACAATGATGATTTGACCATTGAAGAAGATATTGAACTAAATCTAAAAGTGCTGAAAGTTGAATCAATGAAAGCTGAAACCTTTCTGGATATTCTGGAATCAACACAACCAACACTGGAAAGGCTGAGTCTTGCAAATATTGTGCTGGATGTCAAAGGATTTAGATTGCCAAAGTTTACATTTCCAAAGCTACACGAGCTTGAAATTGGGGATGTCCCCAAAGTTTTTCTAAAACCATTCCTCAAGACACACCAGTTTAACCTGAAAACTTTGAAATGTGCCACCACAAATGCTGATATCATTAACTACAAGAATAGAAATCCAGATTGTTGTGTTGTTGTTGATAATTCTGTTGGCCCAAGAAAATCTGAGTTGGACAGACTGATACTTGCTTCTAGAGCCCAATTTCACACCAGTAGTTACCAAAACCGTGAAATAGATGAACAGTCTCTGGCGGATTTTTATATGATGTATGATGAAGGATAGTTATAGATTGTCACAGGGGTGTATATTTTAAACAAGATTCATTTTTCCCCCCTAAAAACTTTAAAATGTTTCCAGTACTCCACATTTTATTCATCTTTAGTACTCCTTCCGCATATTATTTCTAGTTTTTTCCCCCACTCCCTTTTAACAGGGTAACCGGTTCAGAATTTACACCCCTGTAGATTGATCAAGTTGTTGAGATTTTAAACAGATGCAATCATACCTTTCCAAAGCATATTTTTTTTTAATTAAACTATTTATCTTTTTCTTCTTATGTTTCATGAGCTTCAGTAAATCAAATCAGGAAGGGATGGGACATTGGACTGTTTATTACACTAGTCCCCATAGTTTAATGATAACGTTTTCTTATTTGTTGGCTTTAAAACTTAAGGGGCATTTATTAAGTTTTAAAGGGGGAAGGCGGATGTGCCACTTTTTGAAACCAAAACCAAAAGTCAACAAAGAAACTCATCTAAAAAAAGAGTTACAGGTCTGAGATTTTGCATGGCAGTTGCTATATAGGGGTACAATATGGAACTGTGAAGAAACGGCGGCGCAACCGCCGAAAACCGGCGTTTCCTGCCGAATTTTTTTTTTGCCTTTTCTCGGCGGTTTTCGGCGTTTCTTTACAGTTCCATATTGTACCCCTATTAAGCAACTGCCATGCAAAATCTCAGACCTGTAACTCTTTTTTTAGTTGAGTTCCTTTGACTTTTAGTTTTGGTTTCAAAAAGTGGCACATCCGCCTCCCCCCTTTAGATTCCTGCTTCTTTTAGCTTAAAATTATTGAGGTGATAGGAAGATATCATTCAAACTTTTGTCGATATAATTTAATTTGCCATGGAAGGACTTTTATTTGAACCAAAGCTTTAGGGAAGATTAATTTATTTTCCATTGTCCTATCCAAGTTTCCCTGCTCTGACATATTTTGTTATTTTTTTCTACTTTTATACCTAAATTATGTGATGTACATGATATTATTTTTTTTCCAGAACTTAGTTTTTTTAAATAATGGGGGACAAGGGAAGCCCAAGTTCAGATGAGGGATCTTTTGAAGACTGCGTTGAGGTAAATTGATTTTATGGAGGGGGGGGGGGGGGCTCTAGAGGCACAATAAATGTTTCTTTTAAATCTATGTTAATATAAGCTGTTTTTAAAAAAAATATTTTTTCGCCGCTAGATGGGGGTTAGTTATGTTTTTTTTTGCGATTTCTCATGGGAAGGTGGTGGTACCCTCCCCCAGAATAGCCATAAATCTTCCCAGGATCTATGAGAAGCTACACTAAAACCATATCGGTTCTGAAGTTAGCGAGATCCTTTTATACACACAGACAAACAGACAGAGAAGATCCTGCTACTTTGTTATAAGGATGATGGAAATTTTCTTGATTTTAGTTTTATTTGTAGGCGCTAGAGGTCGGCGAAGAGTTGGGTGAAAATGAGAAAGATATAGAGAAACTTACAGGAGCTGTCAAAGAGCTAGAAATTGCCAAAGATTTTTCCCTTGAAAACTTGCATGTTTACTTTCAAAAGGTAAATCATTTTTGACTATCATTTGATTATAGAGATGATTCGCTTATAAATCTTTTCCCCATTGTCCGAGAAATCATTATTCTAATGACAGTCGATCTGATTTTAGAGTTGCTATGCTTTTTAATTTGTACCTAACAATTTCAGAAATTATCATGCCAAGTTTGAAATCCATCGGGCAATTCTAACATGTCTTGATTTAAAAAAAAAAACAATTATAGGCGTATGGACTGACCCTAATTATAGAAAGCTTCGCTTTTTCATTTTTCTTTCGTCCTATTTACTATAGGAAAAACTTTTCCATCATGGCTTCGAAAACGATTAATATCCGGTGGATAAGAACTGGTTCTCAGCCAAACTGAAAAATAATATATAGCATCGTAATACAGACATTTTCCCACAAATATTAAGATAGACATCATAAAATTAAAACCAGTTTTGTTAGCAACAAAAATTAAAATAAGTTTAAATCTTAAAATTTTTCCTTTGTTATCCGTGGAAAGCTGTCTATAATAATATGCGATCAACAACTTTTTTTTTTATTTTCAGTAGGTAAAGTTTACATAAAATTAATCCTTTTTGTTGTAGATTTTTATTATTTTCAGAGCTTTGAAACAACCGAAGAGATCGATATAGCGCATTATATTCTTGGATTTAGGGAGGTTTACAAATTCTTAACACTGCTTGGTTCAGGTCAGTAACTTATTAGTTTTGTTAGGGAGGGAGGGGGCATTGGGTTGTTTATTACACTGGTCCCCAAAGTTTTATGATAACGTTTTCTTTTTCGCTGGCTTAACAACTTTGGGGAACTTTTCATTGAATTTTAATTAGTTGGTTCATTTAGTTGAGTATCCTTTCGTTTTAACCACAAATTGTTATCTATAGAAGAGGTAATTTTGTGAATCATCATTGGAGATGTATATCAATTTATCAGTCATTGTCTTATCCCTTCAGATACCTGAGTTTTTTTTACAATTTGAGCAAGCAGGGTGGCTTAAATCAAGGACTTATGAAGACCTCTTATTAAATCTAAGGTCTAGTGATGCTTCTTGTGGGTTAGGTAAAGTAAATATTGTAGAGCCCTGGGAGGGATAGGTTCCTGTGGGATTACAGCTCCTCCCCCGAAAAATTGAAGGATTACCTAGTAAGATTTCAGCTGATTTTTTTTTTTTTGGGGGGGGGGGCTAACTTAGTATTTTACTAAGGTAGGACAGTCCCCCCCGAATAAGCTGAAATAACAAAATATTTATTTTTTATTAAGTTTTGGACTACAATCATAATTGTTGAACCTTAGGTATCTTCTTTGTTTCAGTGTTCTCTTTTGTGGCAGTAGATGTCCAAATGAAAATAGACGTACTTCACAAATACAACACTGGTAATGATTTATTTTTCTCATCGTATTATGGACAGCTTTCCACGGATATGAAAATGGAAATTTATAAGCTTTTGTTAGCCCCGAGGGGCTCGGCTGTTACACAAGTCGCTAAAGTTTTATAATGGCGTTTTCTTATTCGTTGGCTCAACAACTTTGCGGACTTATATATTAAAGGGGGGGGGGTTTTTAATGCAACCATCTCGTAATCAGTGAGCAAATGGCACTTAGAATTCGAATTTCGATCTAAACTTTTGCATGAGTAATCTTTGGTAGGTCTATTTTCCCTAAATCAACTTTGCGGACTTATATATTAAAGGGGGGGTTTTTTAATGCAACCATCTCGTAATCAGTGAGCAAATGGCACTTAGAATTCGAATTTCGATCTAAACTTTTGCATGAGTAATCTTTGGTAGGTCTATTTTCCCTAAATCGAACAAAAAGTTGGAAAAGTAACGGCTGGCAGCTCAGCCGTTTAGCCGTTTTTGCCTATTTTAGGGTAAATCCTTCATCAATTACGTAGGAATCAACTTTATAAAACATATTTTTGGTTTAATTTATGTTAAATGATAACAATTACCATTTTTGAAACTTCTAGTACCAACAGCTACCGTCAAGAACCGTTTAATAGTGTTTTGGAGTGGCAACGAGTATTATGTGGGGAGAGGTTTCGTGACTAATTTGTATTATAGATATCCAAAAAATGGCAAAACTGCTGAGCCGCCAGCCGTTAGCCGTTACTTTTCCAACTTTTTGTTCAATTTAGGGAAAATAGACCTACCAAGGATTATTCATGCAAAATATCAGATGGAAATTCGAATTCTAAGTGGCATTTGCTCACTGATTACGAGATGGTTGCATTAAACCCCCCCCCCCCTTTTTGATTGGTTGGTTTATTAAGTTAGAACGTACAAATCACTAATTGTAATCTACTTAAGGGGTTAATTTTGTGTATCATCATTGGGGATGTTCATAAAGGGAGGAGTAGTTTGCGCTAAAAATCCGTATAGGTGTGAGCTTAAAAATAGTAGTAGAACGGTAATATTCACTAAATGTGTATTTCTTATTGAAAAGAACTACCTATAGAAAAAAAATTTTTTTAGTTAACTTAAATTTTTATCGTTCTACTACTATTTTTAACTTATAAATCACAACCTTTATAGAATTTTAGCACAACCTACTCCTCCCTTAATCGGCTATTGTCTTATCCCTTCAGATCCCTGATAATATTTATTTATCTTAGGAGAAAACAAAGATAATTACAAGACCTTGAAAACAATGATCCAGTATGAAGTTGAAAATGATATGATTCTCAAAAAGGTATAACACAAATTGGTGCTTTCCCTCATTTCAATTTATTTCGAGTACTTAAACTACCCGCCCCCCCTCCCTCATTTAAAAAAAATAAATTGAAAATAATTGAAATAATACCTGCAGAGAGCGTTGAAAATGGGGGTCCTATACCTGTGGTGCCCTAACCCTGTAGGGCTACCGTACACAGTACCCTTTATAACCTTAAAATGGATAGGTATAGAATATACTTGGATATTAGGACAGGGTAAAAAATGTTAGTTTAGGTAGCGAACATGAAACTCACATATTGGTCAGTTCGCCCACTCACTAGGGAGAGGGGGGATCTGAAAAAGGACTTTACCTTAGACTATCTATCTATTACCCTATTTTCTATCTTTCTATTTCTATAATATCTATCTAATTTTAAAATGATCTTAGAGGAAGCAGAACTTTACTTAGATTGTTTCGAGCCTTTGACTATCTTAATATCTATCCCTCTTATGTCTATCTATCTGTCTTTATATTATCTATCTAGAAACGTGATGACCCAAGTGGTAGCAGAACTTTATTAAGATTGCACAGAGCCTTAGATTATGTTGTTCTTTTCTTGGGTAAGTTGCTAAAGACTAGCTTGGACTAAAGATAATAAAAAACTCGGATCATGGAAAGAAATGAAGTTGCGGGTTTCTTCGTATTTTCACAGTAGCTTTTCTCCTATTTCTAGCCTATGTGGGGGGCTCTAGCACAGCGGGGCATATTTTCTAACCCTGCGGAACAATCATTAGGTAACAGTTTCTTTACCTAACCTAACCTAAAATAACCTTTCAAAAGCTACTGTGAAAATACGATGAAAGCCGCAACTTCGTTTTCTTTCCATGGCCCAAAACTCTTACTGGAAATTAAACAAGAATGACAACAGTCATAAGCACAAAAAAAATCTTGAATAATGACAAGGAGATTTTAAAAATAATGTTTTTTAGTTGGTATGGTTGAATGTCGACAAGAAGTTTTAGCAGTCTATCTTGCCTGGCCCGGCTAGCCTGAAATAAAAATAGAACTTTTTTACGTCCCAAAAGTCATTATGGCTTTAAGTAAAATCGCATTATTACAGAAATATAGATTACAGATATATTACTAAAATAAATGTCTTTATTAATAATTAATGTAAGCCATAGCGACTGGCATTCGGCCATTCACAACGGATTAAAACTTTAAATAATGTGCAAAACCATGTACAAAATTGGATTTAAATGTAAATTTAGTAAAAAATGACTAAGAAATATTTGGACAAAAATAATGATATTGGCACATTCGATATATATCCGCGGAAAGCTGTTTATAATTCAATGCCAGAAATAAATATTACTTTTCAGGAAAGCTTGACGGAATTACTCATGACGACAAGTGTGCTCCTATTTCCAGGTGCAGCATTCATTTGAAACCGATTAATATCCGGTGGATAAGAATCGGTTCTCATACATACTATTTCATAAATTATACCCCATCTGTGATTAAAACTATTGGTTGAAAAGTTTAGAACAAGCCAATCATAATTAAGTAAGTGCCTTAAGTTTATGAAACGACGGATATGATAACGTGCTCATAGAACTTGGTACCAGTGTAATTTACAGTCTAATGTCCCATCCTTACCTGAGAGTACTAGAAATATTTTTTTGTTTGTCCTTAGGCTCGGCATCTATGTTATTGACAGGAGAAGAAGAATTATATGATTAGGCAGCGCAGGGTTAGGCATAGGACACGCTCCCCTCCCCCCCCCCCCCTATAATTTATTTTTAATTAATCCGTGCTCAACCGGCCACTTGTGAGAAAGCACTATTCAGTTATTGATAACGTAGCTCCTTGAGACAGCGGGTCATGGCATAATGTACTTGAGCGTAGAGCTTGATAGCCCTAGTGGCTGTACAAAAGTGTCTCGTCCTTCTCCATGACTACTTAGGTCCAAACACTAAGAGACAATTGCTTCACACTCATTATTAATAACTATTCTATTTCTTAAATCTTATAATTTTTCAGGGAAGCTTACGAGTTAACCCTACAGAAGCATCACATATGGGCCATCCAAAAGGCAGCTAAGGTAACAAATATTTATAATACAATTACACATTAAGCCACTTTGGTTTTAAGCCATTTTTCTTTAGGCTTAAAACATCTACTTAGTTATTATCCTCATGAATAGAACCATCCAGTCACCAAGCCCCCCCCCCCCCCAAAAAAAAAATAGATTTCGGAAAAGAAATTCTTTTAGTGGTGATATCCACTCCTTTGGACCTCCTATTTAAAGTTTCGAAGGTGCTAGTTTTAATGGGCACTATATATGGGAGGTGGATTCAACCCCCCTTCCCCCTTTCAAATTTAGTTTTAAAAGGAAAAGATAGAAAGAATTTTAACAGGGGTTATTTTTTCCAGGGGTTACTTCTCTATGGAGGGTTATGATACACTCCCACAATATAGAGACCCATGATAAGCTACAATGTAAAGCTGAAACATATCGGTTCAGCGGTTAGAAATATTCTTTGGTACAGACAGTCATACATCCTGTTACTTTTATATAAGAATATTATATTTCTAGTTTGATAGGTATTGGGACATTAATTTTTGTTGTCGCACAATTTAATTATAAATATTAACATCCTTATATATATAATATAATATTATATTTTAGCTTGCTATGGCGTTGTTACCAACCAAAGGTGGCCTTGTTCAGAAAGGTAATTTTTCACAAGAATTTATTCATTTTTAGGGGATAAGAAAATTGATGATATGTTATACATCTCCAATTATGATAATTAGAATAACACCTTCTCTAGATCAATTATTATTTGCAACGTTAACGTTTGAACATTACCAATTAATCAAAATTTAAGAACAATACCCAATTATTAAAGTCAACAAATAAGATAACTTGGTTTAAAACTTTTTATACCAATGTTCCCTCCTTCCGTCCCTGCATTGCTGCCCTGACTGAATAAGCCTAAATGTCTAAACTTTTCAACCATTGTCTATTTTAAGTATGTCCCGAGGCGGCTGAGGACGAAGCCATCATGAAGAAGGTGGAGGCTGACTTTATTGCCGCGGTCAACAGCATGAAAAAAGTGTTCGAAACTTCACAGGTTTCAGTTTTATCCTTTTCACAAAGCAGTGATCTAAACGGATAAGACAATTGCCGATAATTTGATGTACATCCATAATTATGACACACAAAATTACCACTTTTGTAAATTAAAATTAGTGGTTGAGAAGTTTATACTTAATTGTTAAGCCAACGAATAAGAAAACGTTATTCTAAAACTTTGGGGACTAGTGTAATAAACAGCCAATTGTCCCCTTTCTCTCTGCTTTTAAATAGTGGCTTAACAAACCAGACAGCCGGACAAACGAACATTAACAATTAACAATTTGAGTGACAGAGCTTTTTATCAAAGATATAAAATTATTTTGCGTTTTATAAGAAGGATTCTATGTTAAGCGAAAAATGCTTAATGTAGGATACCCAATTTTTATCAGTTTTAAAACGTCCCAGGACTCACCTTTATACACTTATTATGTGGTACAGAAGTCCTCATATTAAGTTTCAAATCGATAGGTCAATTCTAACCTGACTAAATATTCGGTAAGAGCTATTGTTGTTGGACAAGTTGTTAATTTAGGTTGGGCATCATCTACTAGTTTCACTTTATTAGAGTACTTGATAATCTGGTTTATGATTCAAGTAATAATAAATCTTTGAGCTATTTGGACGTACAAACTTTTAATAATCTAAGTTTTATTTCAGGCACTGTACGAGAATCACGATCTATTGGACATCCCTTAATAAAAGAATAGCTCCTCTACACAAAAAAAATACTCAATGTAGAAATTAAATGGAATCGTCAGTCCTAGCCAAAATACAGTTAACATTTAAGTTTGAATTTCTTATTGATAAAAAGAAATTGATACTCTAAATATTTTATAATATGTCACTAAATAATTCTGAATTTTCTAGCGATTCCTAATCAAAAATATAATATAATAGCGCAATTTAGATATTTTAAAATTCACTTTTTCACAATTATATACCTATACTTATGTACTTTAAATACCAGTATTTTTATGAGGGATTTGCACTTGAAAAAAAATTGATTAAATTCGGAAATACAGGTTTTTATCAGAACGGCATCGAAACCGATAAATATCCGCTGGATCTGAAAAATCATGTTTAGCATCATTCTACAGACTTCCACGAATATTAAAATATAGATATAAGATTAATATCAGATTTATGCCAGTTTTGTTAGCCCAAGGGGCCGAAGGTTTTAATATTTTGAATTTTCATTTTTATATCAACGGAAAGCTGTCTACGATGCGATAAATAACTCTTATTGCTCAAATGCTAGTTACTTAAAATAATCTGAAAAAGCCAAATTGATGCACAGTAAGTTTCGCGCGGACAAAGTCAACGCGCGTAAAACGTGCGTTTTCTTGAACCTTTTTTGATAATACCAAATTAATGCAAGCTGAAATAACTTTTTATTAGGTGCAAATCTCTTTTATCACTTTAGTATTTTACTTTTAATATTTTTCTATTACTTACTAAAGAATTACAGTATAGCTTTATTTTGGGGTACTTCCATGAAACAGTATGTTATGATTTTTGCTACTTATAGCTAAATTGAAGGATCTTTTTGCGTAGTTTTTACCCTAACTGATTTAAATGATTTTAAGTTGTTATTTCAATAAAAGTTATAGGTTGTCAAAGGGTATCCTAAAAAAGCACTAGAGCATGATTTTTGAACTTTAATCTTAATACCTTTCATGGAAATACCTATTATATTAAATACATTCCATTTTTAGAATTTTATAGTATTCCTTTGAAAGGCATCAATCACAAAATTTTCAGTATTTTATTTGATGTGCTTTCACTTCTGCTTGTTTATCAGGGATTTAAAGGATAAGACAATGGCCAATACATTACTTTAGATTCTCAATTCTCAAAGTTAACCCTTCTGTATATAAAAAAATAGTGGTTGCAACGTTTAAACACTCAATTTAATGAGTCAACCAATCAAAATTCACTCAAGTCCCCAAAGTTGTTAAACCAACGAATAAGAAAACGTTTTTATAAAACTTTGGGGACTAGTTTAATAAACAGCCCTTTGTCCCCTCTCTCTCTGTTTGTTTATAAATTAATTTGTTTTATATTCTAACTAGTGCCTAGCCCCTAGAGACTCAAAGAGGCACTAAAGGGGTGGGGGGATTTATTATTTTGTGAGTGCAGTGGTACCCTCCCCAAAATCTGAGTTTTTAAAAAACCTTCCCAGGACCTATGAGACAGATATCCTTTTATAATCTAATAAACAGACAAACATAATATATTAATCAATAATTTTTTGTTCTGTTAAGATCTTGCTAACCGCTGAACTGTTAACGTTCTTCATTAAAGGAAGCTTCACCAAGGTCCCTGGATGGTTTTAATCTACTTTACTTTTAGTCTTGGGATGGCTTTAGACTATTTTAAATTCTGAAGTGATAAATTCTGCGGATTTGAAAGCACAATTTTATATTTTGTATGTATTATTTTATGAAAATTGATCTGAACATACCCAGGAATCTTAAGGGATAAGACATTGGACGATAAATTGATAAACTATTTACCTATTAATATTATTGGTGGAAAAGTTTAGAGTTAGACACTGCTAGTTTGAACCAACCAAACAACATATATTTAAATTACAGAAAGTTTTAAGCTGACTAATAAAAGAACTTTGGGTACCAGTATAATTTAAAGTCAAATGTCCCCTCCCCCCCTGAAAGATACCCTATATTAAATACTATTGATCTGATTTTTAAGTTACTTGCCACAGATGAAAAAAAAATAATTGACCATTTTTACCTTTTTAATTGAATTTTTTTTATTTTTACATTTATTTTAAAAAGAAATATTTAGTTTGTAATCCTTAGTTTAAGATCTGATGTTTATAGTATTACCAGTGAAGCTATTCTAAACTTACAATTTAATTGTCCGTTAAATATTTGCAATTTAAGCCAAACTTTTTTTTATATATAATGTTCTTTGCGAATTAGATTGAAGATGGTAGAAAGGGTTGTAGTGCTTTTTTATTTAATTTAACAGTCATATGTTATTTTTTAGTTTCTTTTAGCTTATTTTTTTACACATGTTGGACCTTTCATTCAAATTTCTCGTGGAGCACTTTTTTTTTACTTTAGGTTTTGTTATTTTGGGTATTGGGTAGCCCCGCAGAATTCCCCCATCCCTCCGAAGTTGTAATTTTCAAATTAAATGGGGGGGGGGGGGTTCTGTGCTCGAGAAGAACTTCTTTGGAAAAGCACCCAATCATTGCTGCGCTTTTTTTGTACTTTATCATACTTGTTTATTTTGCAACGGCAAGACAAACTTTAAAATTTGCCACCAAAAAGAGAACCAATAACGTGTCTCTTTTTAAAAATACCCGCATGTTATTGGCTGTCATATGATAAAGGAGTCACATGATTGGTTCATTTTGGCGGCAATTAACAAAGTTGTGTTTTCGTTGTAGCTTTGTTCGGTTCTATTGGAATACATCCATACGGGATTCTAATCATAAATTATAACCATAAGACTTCCTTAAGGGCTGCCAAACCCTTCAGAGTGCCCCAATATAACCTTACTTAACCTAACTTAACCTATTAAGATTGTCGTAATCCCGCGTGGGTATGATTTCATGTTCTGTTCACCGATATCACAAATTACCTTTCTAGTATGGCTTCAAATTAGATAAATATCCGCTGGATTAGAACCGGTTCTTAGCCATACTGAAAAATCCTATATCGTATCGTATTATAGACAATTTTGTGCGAACAATAGCCCCGAGTAGGGTTTTAATTAAACTTAATTCTACATTTTACTATCCGCGAAAAGTTGTCTATAGTACAATGCGTTAAATCACATTTCAAATTATATGTAATTATTTTTTAAAAATTTTAAACCAAGTCTCAAATTCAGTGCTTATTATAAATTTAAATTTTTTCTAATAAATATGTTAATCGGTCAATATTTAATCGGATTTTTTTTGGCCAAAACAAAAAAAAATACTCAACAGTCGTTATATGAAGTAGAAGGATATATCTCTGTGTATGGCTGTCTTTTCAGAAGGAGAGTGGGGACAATAGGCTGCTTATTCCACTTATTTCCAAAGTTTTATAATAAGTTTTTCTTATTCAGTGGATTTTAATTGGTTAGTTCAAGTTGAGTGTTCAAACGTTTCAACCTCTAATTTTAATCTAAAGGGTCAATTTGTGTATCATAAATGGGGATGTGCATCATTTTATCGGCCTTTGTCTTATCCCTTTAGCTCCCTGCCGTCTTTTAGAATTTGAGTTCTTTCCTGCTAAAGAAGTTTTTATGTCAATAAGTAAAAGCAAAGTTCATTTTGAACGGCGCAAGTTTTCAATGAACTATTCTTGTCACTAAACGTAATCACGCAACTTTGTGTTATAAAACTTCGCGAAACCTTTTAAACCAAGGGTTTTTTTTAATGCAGGGAGGGAAATGATAATAGAATTGTAAATTAGGTCTGTCGCCAAAGTTTCATAAACCAATTCCCTGAAGTGTTCTAACTTCTTAATCTTTAGAGGGGAAAATTTTGTTTTTTATTATTGGAGAAGTATATCAATTTATCGTCCCTTTCATTATCCTTGAATGCAGTCCATGCTTGATATGAGACACAAACGATTGCCTAATAGTACTGGGAATCAGTGTTAATAAAAATGAAATCCCTCTCTTACAGACCAATAGATTTGTTTTAGAGTTGCTATGTTTTTAGCAAACAGTTATACTGTTTTCCTTTAAGTAATTTAAAGCAGGGATCTAGAGGGATAAGACAATGGCCGTATTGTGCATCCCCAATGATGATACAAAAAATACCCCTTTTGCAGATTAAAATTATTGGCTGAAAAGTTTGGAAACAACCAGTTACAATTCAACGAAAGTACCCAATTTTTTTAAGCCAACATAGATCAATAGATCATAAACAACGTTGCCAATTCTGTAAATTAAAGTTATTAGTTAGAGTTTGGAAACAACCAAATGTACCCCCTTGCTCCCTGGTAATATTCCAGGGATGGAGGGGACATTAAGCTGTTATTATACTAGTCCCCAAAGTTTTATAATAACCTTTTCTTATTTGTTGGCTTAGTAACTTTGGATACTTTTATTGAATTTTGATTGGTTGGCCATATATTTGAGTGTCCAAACGTTTCAACTATTACTTGTAATCTACAGGAAGAATATTTTTTTGTAGTATCTTAGGGTATGTACATGAATTTATGGGCCATTGTCTTATCCCTTAAGATCCCTGGATAAATTCCCACTGGCTGTATTTATCTTGATTTAAAATTAATCTCGAGTACAAAGTCAACATGAACAAGTTTGTTCACTGCCAGGGATCTAAAGGTATAAGACAATGGCCGATAAATTGGTGTACATTCCCAATGTAAATCACCCCTTAAATGATTAAAATTATTATTATTATTCTATAATTTATTGGGTTTTCTATAAAATAAACATAAAAAAATTGATAAAATACGCATATGATATATTAAAACATGATAAGATAAAGTAAAATAAAAAAAACGGTGGGATATAGATCTACTG
The DNA here is from genome assembly GCF_053477335.1 of Acartia tonsa. Classification (NCBI taxonomy): domain Eukaryota; kingdom Metazoa; phylum Arthropoda; class Copepoda; order Calanoida; family Acartiidae; genus Acartia; species Acartia tonsa. The sequence goes on along the minus strand of NC_137273.1, from coordinate 3,041,546 downwards.
GTTAATGAGTTTGATGGCTGTATCGATTCCATTTTCCATGTTGATGTTGTCATCCTCTGCATCGTCGTTAGTGTTGATGATGGTGTCGCTATTGAAGATATTCTTCTTTGATAGCAGGGAAGAGAGTTGTACCTGTAGACTCTTCTTATATCTGGAAGTTGGTTTGTTTAGTTTGGTTAGCAGACCAAACACGAAATTAGACAATGTTTCAGTGGCGCTATCCTGTAGATGGACGCCATCAGTGAGGTTGACGCCAGCAAAGTTATCACCAAACACAGCAGGATATTCAATGTAGTGTACATGTTCATGGCTGAGACCAGGTGACATGGCGATGTATTTGGAGACAGCTAGTGTGTAGTTGATCATGTTAACATGGCTGCCTGTGACGTCAACAATAGCATGATCACGGTTGTCACAGCATGTCTCTATGTGTCGGGGAAAGGGACCAATCATGACTATTTTCCCTGTGAAGGTACTTGTTAGTTTTACCAGTACTTGTGACAGATGTACAACATGAAGGGCAGCTTGTTCGTCATTCAGGAGTTGGGGGTGAAGAAGGTGGTACTGTCCATTAACTAATTGGTGCTGCTCTTTGACAAGCATACTGTTGCCAGTTGCATGGAGGATAATAATGTCGTCTTTGTTACACTCCTTTAAAGCAGACAAGTCAAGTTTCTTGAACGACTCAAAAAAATCACCTTTGGACCAGTTGACCGTCTCAACTCCGGATTCAGCGCAAATACAACGAAGGCAGCTTTCAATATTTCTCAGGATTAAAATTAGAGAACGTTTAAACATTCAACTTAATGAGGGAACCAATAAAGAATAAAGTTGTTATGATAACGAATAAGAAAACGTTGTTAAAAACTTTGGGGACTGGTGTAATAAACAGCCCTGTGTCACCTCTCTCTCTTTAAGGGATAAGAATTCTGACAAACAAAGTGAATATTTCCCAACATCTAATTTCTCTTCCCCTCCCCCCCCTCCCTCTTCTTCTTGCCCACTTCCCTTTAGTTACAGAACAAAACAAGTTTTACGCTACAAAAATGACAACATTTTTAGCAGATTGAAATGGAATTAATGTTGAATAAGGTATAGCCAACATTCGAATTTCCAAAATGAAGAACAATATTTGAGGGGCAGATAAAAAGGTCGTCAAGTCTACTGTCTATTCTACCTTTCAATTTATTTTAAAAATAATAGGTAAAACAGATATTATATTTTAAAAGCGTACTTCATTACTCCTAGCCCTAACCTAACCTAACCAGACCATAAAGTCAGGTAGGAGACATTTCGAACTATTTCGAACTGGTCCTTAAAGTTTTATAATGACGTTTTCTTATTCGTTAGATTAACAACTTTTAGGACTTTTAATTTAATTTTTATTGGTTGGTTCATTAAGTTGAGTGTCCAAACGTTTCAACCAATATTGGTAATCTACAGACGGGGTAAATTTGTGTATAATCATTGGGGATGTACATTAATTTATCGACCATGGTCTTATCCCTTTAGATTCCTGCCATAAAGTAATCATCATAAGAATTACATGCTATTAACGTTTGTTGGTCCATTCTTAGTTTGAGGGGAATTGCAAGATTTATTTGTAACGAGTAAAGTGTGTCTATGTTCATCCAGGGAGGTTAAGGGATAAGATAATGGACGATAAATTGATCCACAATTATAATAAACAAAATTATTCCATCTTTATTTGTAAAAAAAAGTTTGAATACTGCTAATTTGGCCACCAATTAAACTTTTTTAAAGTACCCAAAGTTTTTGAGCTAATTAATAAGATTATATGCTCATAAAAACTTTGGGTACCAGTTTAATTTACAGCCCAATGTTCCCTTCCTCCCTGCTTCTATGATGTTTATCTGAAAGCGTAAATAATGTCAACATTATCTTTTAATATTATAAAAGTACCCAAAGTTTTTGATTAACAAATAAATAACATGCTTATAAATCTTTGGGTACCAGTGTAATTTACAGTCTAGTGTCTTTCCCTTCTTTCCTGGTGTATATCTGAAAGCGTGAATAATGTCCACATTAACTTTTAATTTTGGCAAGAATTTTCTTTCATCTTGTTTATACCATCAGGTTTATACAATCCTACAAATAATATTACCTCCTTCGATTTCAAGTGATCATATCAAGGGCAAGCGCTTGTTATGGGATGCAACACTCACTATTGGATATTAGATTCAGTAACAGACAACCAACCCTTTAATTTTTACGACCGTTGATAAGTCGTAACTGTGCATGGTAATGAGTTTTGCCTGTTTATGGGCTAAGGCATTCGCCCTAATCTAACTTTTTTTATGTCGTGCACCTGACTTAGTAGTAGAGATCACTTTAAACGTCCTTAGTAATGAAGCGGTGTTGTCCGAGATTCGAACCTAACACCTTCCCGAATGAAAAGAGCTAATCTGCGCTTTTAGATTTAATAGAAAAATTAAAGTTGCAAGATTGTAAAACAGATAGGACTAACCTATCATGCGGAAAACAAAAAGTATGGTGAAAACAGCTAGTTTGTTAGATTGTATAAACACTCCTGTGTTAAATTTTGATGAAATTGCGTAAATCTTGAAGAATGGGTTGTAATAAATAGAGATGTAGGATATAGAGAAAAAATTTTTGTGTTAAGTAGGTATCCTCTTAAAATTTTTTTTTCAATTTTGAAATTTTGTTTTCCCTACTTCTGGTTGTTTCCCAACAACTGGAACTAAAAAATGGTATAATCTTTATTCTCTGTATAAATATGCATCAAATTTATAAAAAAAAGGTGTTTCAAATATCTCTTTAAACAACCAACAACCCATATTAGATCTTCTGATTGAATTCCAAAAGTATCTGTGATCCTTAATTCTGGTAGAATTTTGTGCTTATGGTTCAAAAAAAAATGTAATTGAAATATCAGTTTGGCCCTCTGAATCTGCTAGACATATTGTTATATTCCTCTCTCTTAATTCAATTACAAAATAACATTGTCTTTTTGTAAGTTTGGACCTCTACAACTGTTAGTTTTATTGTTTTATCACTAACTTTATTTGAAATATTAATTATTACCCTTCTAAATCAGTTAGCTTTTTTTGTTATATTTATTGTTTATTGCTTTATCTCTAACTTCATATAAAGATCTTAAATTGAACCTCTAAGCTTGTAGATTTGTTGTCATATTTTCCCCTCATGATACAATTACATTAACCAATCTTTTTAAGATTGTACCTCTAAGTCTGCTAGCTTTATTTTTAACTTTATACAAAGATCTTAAATTGTACCTCTAAGTCTGCTAGGTTTATTGTTATATTTCCCCCTCTTGTTACAATTACAATACAACATTAACCAATTTTTCAGGGATAATTTCTTTTAAATAGGACGGCCGAGATAAAATACAAAATACTAGTTTTAGGATTAAAAAAAAATAAAACTAGAAAGATTACGGTATCCTCCAAAGTTAATAGATAGAGTAAAAAAAATTAAATGCCTTATAACTTCGAAACTGATTAATATCCGGTGGATTAAAATCCAGGGAGTAAGGGAGGGGACAATGGGCAATTAATTCAATATAAGAGTTATCAAAGAAAGGGCATGAAATCCAGTTTAATCCAATAAATTTGTAGGAAATTATAAAGGGATTGTTAATTGAATAATAGATTTCCATAGCATCATGTAAAGTGAAATCACAACTTGTTTTTGATGAAATATATTGAGGTTTTTTGGTGTGATTTTTATATTAAAAGATTATTGGACCCGGCCAGCTCCTAGCAAGAATATGACTGCCCCTTTTTATTCTGTTTATTTCCCTTGCCCCTTTCCCCCACCTCTCTTCTCCCTTCTCCCCCTCTGCTACATTCCAAACTAACACAACGAGTGTTTATTTCCCTTCCCCCCACTTCCCTTATCCGGTCTCCCCGTCTGCAATATTCAAAACATACATAACGAGTAGCGGCATTCTATGCGCAAGTCTCCAAACTCAGTCAGAAACTGCTAAATTGTAGCACATTCCCTTTAAGCCAGTCCCCAAAGTCTGAGACTCCTAAAAATTGAATATTCGATCCATTGTCCCCTCCCTTAGGGTAAAGCGGGGCGAACTCGGTCTTTTTTTCGGTTTTTTGAACCTGCAAATCGTAAAAATTATTTTTTTTAAATGGGACCAAGACCAGTAGAAAGATCTCGGAAAAGTCGATCAGGTCCAAAAGGGACGTAAACCTAGGACATTGGGAAGTTTGTCAAAATTGATCTCTAAAACGGCACCGACTTCGCCCGCCTTGAGGCGAAGTCGGTAGGGCATTTTCAAGCTTCAAAAAATCGATGACGTATTGATTTTATTACAGCATGCCCAAAAGGTAAAAGTTGCTAAATGTAATAAAGAGTATACACAAAAGATTTTATTAAGATAGGTCAATTTTTTCTACCAAAAAAAATAATTTTTCCGAAGTACGCGAAATTTGACTTTTTTTTTCGAAAATTTTCTTGATAAAAAACATAAAAATACTACTAGAAAAAATAACTTTTTATGACTTTAAAGGCCTGATCCTTAAAATTCAGGCAATTTTAAATAGATTTGGCCAAAAAAAATTAGTTCTATTAGCAAAATTTCCTAAAAAAATCAAGTTGAAAAAAAGAGAAAAGTTTGGCAAAATCTGTGGTTGATTTTCCAGCTTCAAAAAACCTATGACATAGTGATTTAATTACAGCATGCCCTAAAGGTTAAAGTTGCTAAATGTAATAAACGCATTCACAAAAAAAATTATGAAGATCGGACAATTTTTTCTACAAAAAAAAAAAAAAATTTTTCTAAGTACGAGAAATTTGACTTTTTTTCTCGAAAATTTCACTTTTTTATATAAAATTGAAAAAGTTAGTATAAAAAGTGAAAAAACCGAATTCGCCCCGCTTCACTTTTAGTCGATTTAAGAAAAAACTATACAAGCTTTTTTAAAGTTTTAAACGGAAATGGATAGCCTATTAGATTCTTAATAAGTCCCCTGAAGACGTCTAAGCTCTAGCTCTTACCAGTTTTTGTCCAACTTACCGTTTTTCCGACCGAAGCAAAAAAATCGAAAAAAAAAAATTTTGTCGTCCGACTTTAAGACCCAATAAGTACCCTAAAAATTCATCTCACAAAAATTTCATTTTATACTTTTTTGTAGGCAATTTAATAAGGAACAAATTTGATTTTATGTTTTTTTTCTGTCAGTCGATTAGAACATGGTGAAAAATGTCATTTAATGAAGGTGGTCAAAAAAATATCGACTTCACCTCAAAACCGAGATCGCCCCGCTTTACCCTACTCACTGATTAAAATCGGTTCCCAGCCATACTGAAAAATTATGTCTAGCATCGTATTATATCCAATTTTCTACGAATATAAAAATGTACAATTATAAGATTAGAAACCATTTTTTTAACATCTCAAGGATTAAAAAATGGTTTTATTCTTATAATTGTACATTTTTTATATCGGCGGAAAGCTGTTTATAGTACGAAGCGAGAAATAACTTTTCAATTATTTTTTTGAGAGTGTGTTATTCCCTGTGGGACGAATTCTCTCTGGAGTGGGGAGGTACACCCCTAAAAAATAGTTAAGAACCTTCCCAAGACCCATAAGAAACTTCACTGCAAAGTGAACCATAGCGGTCCAGCGGTTAGTAAGATTCTTCGGTAAACACAGACTGACAGACACACACACAGATAGACATACTGTTACTTTAATATAAGAATTTAGGATCTACTGCAGTTCACGGTAAAATATTGCTGGTAAGCAATATTTCCAAAAATCTATGAATTTTAAAGGCTGCTAGCTGCCAAACGGCTGAACGTACAGATCATGCCCGCACACTGTTTTAAGCGGCATAAGAAGGCCTACAAATAATCTGGAATAGCCATAAATCAATAATGCATGATTATCTCGCAGTGCAGAGAAATGCGCGAAAAAGACCTATTTTACGCATTTATTCTTCAGTGAAGCTTTCCCTGTGCATAATTGGATCTTGGCTATTCCAGATTATTTGTAGGTCTTCTTATGCCGCTCAAAATAGTGTGCGGGTATGATCTGTACGTTCAGCCGTTTGGCAGCTAGCAGCCTTTAAAATTCATAGAGTTTTGGAAATAGTGCTTACCAGCAATATTTTACCGTGAACTGCAGTAGATCCAGAATTTAAAATGAATCACTATATTATCATTTATTAGTCAGAAGAATTTGCATCTGAATTTTCAAAATCTCTCTCGTTAAGCAGCGAAATAAATTACATATCTCCTACAGACGATCTGTTTTTCTCAATATAATAATGAAAGAACGTACGCACAACTTATCGACAGATAATATTTTTTACAGAGTAAACATTTTCAGATGTTTATCTTTAATAGCAGCCGTGAAATTAACGTTTCCCATATACTGTATCTAACGAAAGGACAATAAAGACTCGTAGATAAGCTTTTAAATTTTCTAAGTTTTGTTATAAGGAGGGTGGGTTGATGATGACCCCCTTTATCCTTGTCTTATTACGCCCTTGCAAATGTAATTGTTGACCTAACTTTACATTAATTTATCCTAGCAAAAGGGGGGTGAAGTACACCCCCCCCCCCCTCAACTTGATATTAATAGATCCCAGAAGGGTTTAAGCAAACACATTAGAGCTGGAACTATATTTGAAGCGCAGCACCTCTGTAATTAATACAAGTATTATTTATCTCTTTATACATATGATACTAAACCCAAAGTTTTAAATGCCCAGACTAATATAAAGCTTTTAGGGGCTCCAATCACCCCTAAAGGTCGGTTATGATAACCCTAGCCATTTAAAATTATTAACTCAAATCGAACTTCTAAGTTCTTTGTCATTTTTATTTTCTACTAGTGGCTGCGCCCCTATCACCTATCAAAAATAGCCTGAAACCATCCTATAATATAAAACCAACCTGGGACCTTTTCTAAAAAGAAGAACTTAATCAGTTCAGTAGTTGTTGAAATCGTAAGAAAAAAAATTGGAAAATTCTGCGAATTTTTGAACAAGATGATCCTTGTAAACAAATATATGAATGAAATAATACAAATTTTTGGCTAAATAAACTTAAATAAACTGATGATCTGTTGATTTAGCGACAAAACAGCCATTTTGGGAATATTACAGAGCAAGGCGGGGAAAAATAGTAATGGGGAAATGAGTTTTAACCCTTTGCAACCGACAATATTTTTCCCTATATACATATATAGTTACAGAAAAAAAGTTAGTTTAGTCAAAATGCCATTGAAAAGATTGAAAAACCAGTGAGGGAGTGGATATTGGACTGTAAATTATACTACACTGTTAAAAAAAAAAAAATTTTTTAGCATCACATAATACTATATATTCTTCACATTAATGTATAGTATCAATCCGTACATTATAGGAAAAAAACCTCATTACGATACAAGGAAGTTTTCAATACTGTATTGGGTATTAGATAATGTACTGTGGAGTAACATGTAGTACTAAATAATGTATTTGTCTGTAGAGTATTATCCAATACGCTCTTGGGAATAAAATTCAATATGGTAGAAGTAAGTTTTTAATACTCTCCTTTGCAATTTTTGATATCCTCTATCATAATTTTTGATACGCTGTACAGTATGAAACTGTTTTACTTTGAATGAAAGATCAGTTTATAATATATGGTTATTATATGTACATATACATTTTGTTATATCAACAAACATACCAAGCAGAGCAATAAAACATTAATTTAAATGTAAATTTAGTAAAAAAATGACTTTAAAGATGTTTAGGACTAAACATGATCCTTAAAAAGAAAAACTATGGTCAGTCATAATTACAAAAATTAAAACTATAAATGTGAGCATAAACAGTAACTTTTCATCTTTGTCTAAAATGACCAAGCAGAAACACTTCCATGAGAGGTATGCACCAATGGTGTCTGTTTCAATTATTCTTTACAGTACAGATTCGTACCCTAGAATGTATGAATAGTTACTATCTTAATAAACCATTCTCTTGTGTATTGTCTGATACGCTACAGCGTATGAAATAGTACTAAATTAAAAAACTTTTCTACAGCGTATTTTCCAGTACACTAGAGTCTATCAAATAGTACTATTTTAATAAACATTTCTGTACCGTATTTTCCAGTATTCTAGAGCATATCAATCAATACTAAAAAAATGTATGGGTTCTGTATAGTAATAATTATTGTGTTATATAGTATTACATAGTGTTATATATTAATTATATAGTTGTAGCTTACTTACGGTTCCAATACTCTCCAGAGTATCAATTGATACTAAATAAAAAAATTATTTTTAACAGTGTAGTACCCAAAGTTTTACTCATTTGTTAGGCCTAAAACTTTTTTTATTATTAAATTGTTGTTACATTTTAGTAATGTTTAAACTTTTCAATCAATGAATTTGATCTACTTAAGGAGCAATTTTGTTTATCATAATTGGGGATGTAGATTCAATGTATCGTCCATTGTCTTATCCCTTAAGATCCCTGTTCAAACTATTGTATGATTTTTGGGTTAGGTGAGCCTAAGGTTTGACTTTACAAAAATGAAAAGCAAGGCTTTCGTCTTGAAAGGGTTAAACAATTACTAATAGTTAGGGTAATCCCCCCATGGGGGCTTTAAATTTCCCCCCATAAACCTCCCAAAAATAACTTCTTGACTCTTTATTTGTTTTTCCCCCATCTCTCTCTCTCTCTCTCTCTCTCTCTCTCTCTCTCTCTCTCTCTCTCTCTCTCTCTCTCTCTCTCTCTCTTTCTCTGGCGATACTAATTATAAGTGTTTGTTGAAGTGTATATCCTGAAAAGATGTTCTTGTACAACGGTAAAACTGTCAAAAAATAGGAAAAGTATGTAAAACTGGTTAGAAGCGTAGCTGCTTTATAGGTAGGGTGTGTCCGTACGTCGCTTCATCATATCTTCCGTCATAATTATGAATTATATCTTCCTTCTATATATTAAAAATATTTGGCTCTAAATGTGATGAACTTTATAAAAATGAATTTAAAATTTAGCTTTCTACTTTTACTTTATTGTTCTTTTTTTCATCCCAGTATTTTATTGTAAGATAAACTGGTACCCAAAGTTTTAAAACCATTTGATGACTTTAAAAGCTATAATTACTTTTATTAGATCTTAGATGGGTAGGTTCAAACAATAAGTATAAGGAGGGGTATTTTGTCTATCATCACTGGGATATTTTACAGTTTTGTATGCCAACTGTATTCATTTATCTTTCTTATCTAAACTAATTTATCCCCCTTGCTTAATGACCTGTGCAAGGATTTCAATCTGTAGAGCCCCGCCGGGATATAGGGGATAGGTAAATGCATATCCTACAGGATGTCTATCTATCTGTCTGTATTTGTTTTTGAGTGTGTAACAAAGGATCTCGTTAACCTATCAATCATTGTGGTACAACTATACAGTGAACTGAAGTTTATAAGAGGTCCAGGTAAGGTTTAAACCTAGTTTTGAAGATTAGGTTCTGCTTTTTAGTGATTATATATGATGGTTATATCGTAGCCTAAGCCTTTGATTAATTTGAATAATGTTATGTCGATAAATAGTCATCTATGATCACTTTTATTTAATGCCATATAGTCGACATAATTTACTTTATATTTCAACAGGACAAAAGACATTAAATTATAATACTACAGCATTTATTTGTCAGTCGTGGAAACGTTTTTTCTTAATCTAATTTCATACAGTCGAACCAAACAATTGAAATATTACAGAATTATTTTCTATGCACTTATCCCTTAATCCCTGTCAAATATATATAGCTCCGGTGTGCTCTGCTGTGTTCACCCAACAGAGAACAAACTTGTCTTTGTTCCTCATAATTCTAGGACAAATCCCACAATGAAAAAGTTCCTCATAATTATGGGTTAAAGTCCATCAGGACAAATTATGATAATTTATTTGTTGAATATTTAGCTCTAGTGTGCCTTGCTATGTTTACCCAACAGAGAACAACCTTGTCTTTGTTCCTCATAATTCTAGGACAAATCCCACAATGAAAAAGTTCCTCATAATTATGGGTTAAAGTCCATCAGGACAAATTATGATAATTTATTTGTTGAATATTTAGCTCTAGTGTGCCTTGCTATGTTTACCCAACAGAGAACAACCTTGTCTTTGTTCCTCATAATTTTGGAGAACCTACACAGACAAAGTTCCTCATAATTCTAGGTCAAATCCCATGAGGACAAATTATGAAACTATTCCTGTTGAATATATAGCTTCAGTATGCTCTGCTATGTTTACTAGATCTTTTCATGAAAATAACCATTTTCGAATTTCAATCTTCTGCTAACCTAAAAAGTTACGTTAGGGGCCTAGAAATATATGTACAAAATTTCAGCTCTCTATCTCTACTGGCGACCTAGCGCCAGGCATGTAAAATATCAACAGATAACGGTAGCACGGCGGTTTTAACAATATCTCAGTAATGTGCAGGTTTTCAGCTCTTCTGCATATTTCAATTTAAACACATAAGGCCAAAGATATTATATCCAAAAAATCTTTTGTCAAAGTCTACTCTAGACCTAGCACCAGTCAGTTTTCTAAAATCATGCATTTTATACCTGTGAAAAATGAAATCGCCAGCGCTAGGTGTAGAGTAGACTTTGACAAAAGATTTTTGGGATATCATATCTTAGGCCTTATGTGTTTAAGTTGAAATATGCAGAACACCTAAATTCACCTTCCAAGCCATTCTCTAAGCATTTTAATTTTTTTTTTGAAATAACGGGATTTCAAAACTGCCTTTTGAAAAGGCCTAAAAAATATCTTTTTTTGTCCCTTTTTTCACTGTATATAGTTACAACTTATTAAGATATTATTCTCAGGTAAAAAAAATTGGCGCTTCCAGCACCAAAACCGGCAAAAACAGGCAGTTAAATTTCTGAACCCCTACTTAACCCCCTGACAGACCCCCCCTCTATCTTGGCTCCTGTTACAGATAGAGACGTAAAACTTTCTTCTGGTTGTTCATGTGTATTTTTAGAGAATTACTTTTTCTAGTCATAGCGGTCAGACTGCTCCTTATCCCCTTTTTAGCGGCCAGCCGCTAAATATTAAAACAGCTGTAAAGCGGCCAATTTTAAAGCTAAGAAAACCAAATTTTATGACAAACTATTATTTTTTATAATAAAAAATACCTTATTTTTACCTGTTGATATTTTACATGCCTGGCGCTAGGTCGCCAGTAGAGATAGAGAGCTGAAATTTTGTACATATATTTTCTAGGCCCCTAAAGTAACTTTTTAGGTTAGCAGAAGATTGAAATTCGAAAAAGGTTATTTTCATGAAAAGATCTAATGTTTACCCATCTGAGAAAAGACTTGTCTTTGTTTCTCATATTTCTCAGACAAATTCCATAAGGATAAAGTTCAAATCCAATCAGGACAAATTATGATAATTCAGTTTAGGTGCTCTCTATTTGACTATGTAGTCCAGAGAATACAGCCACCCTGTTCCTCCATGAAGTCCTGTCCTTGCCATGTGCTTCAGCGTCTCCCTGTGTCAATCTTATTAAATTAGAATCTTTTCAGTGCTATGCCTCTAGGTCGTTTTTGATTGTTCCTGTCTAGGTTTGCAAGTAGGGTTGAGCAATTTTTTTGTAATCCTATTATGTTGTATTATATCAGCAGTGCATAAGTGAGACACACAGAAAACTGTCCCGAATTTGTATTAATTTTGAGGAACAAGACTCCAGTGACAACATATTTTTCTTTCCCGAAAAAGGGAAGGGGGGAAGAAAATCTCTTCAAAAGAGATGGGGAAAACCCCCTTTTCTCCCATCTCTTTTTTCTTCCCCCCTTCCCTTTTTTTTTGCCCTTCCCTTTTTCGGGAAAGAAAAATATGACGTAACTGGAGTCTTGTTCCTCAAAATTAATACAAATTCGGGACAGTTTTCTGTGTGTCCATAAGTGATAAAGATTGAATTATTATTATTGGTGGTTTAAAAGCATTATATCAAAGTGGCTATAAATGACATATCATCACATAAAGTAAAATAAAATTAATGGTATAGTAAAATCCAGAGAGAGGGGAAAATGGGCTGTTTATTAAACTAGTCAACTACTAGTTCTTCATTTCAACTACTAATTTTAATCTACAGACGGGGTAATTTTGAGTATCATCATTGTCCTACCCTTAAGATCCGTGAATAAAAGCACAAAGTTATAAGTTATGGATTTTACCTTATGGGATTTTTCCACCAAATGAAATATAACAAATTTAGAAATGAATGTTTAAACTAAAGGGAATTGTAATGTGATGAGAGCTTTATATTTACTAGTGCCTTCTCCCCTTGTCTCTAGGGGATTAGTTAAGTTTTGTAATACTCACAGATCTTAAGGAATAAGACTATGAAGAACAAAAGGGAAGTGTTATGTGATGAGTGCTTTATATTTTACTAGTGGCTTCTCCCTGTGTCTCTAGGGGATAAGATTAGTTTTATAAGCAGCCAGGTTCTTACAAAAAGTTGTAAAGTAAGATTTATGATTACAAGTCTTGTGTTGTTAGAAAAAAGAACAAATTTTTGGTGGATTTTCCCCAATGGGATTTGTCCATCAAGTGAAATAAAACAAATTTAGAACTGAATGTTTGAACAAAAGGGAAGTGTTATGTGACGAGAGTATTATATCTTAATAGTGGCTTCTCCCCTAGTCTCTAGGGGATTAGTTAAGGTTGGCAAGACCCAGATATCTTAAGAGTTAAGACAATGGACAATAAATAACTGTACTACCATAATTATGACAAACAAAATAACCTTCTACAGATTGAAATTATTGGTGGAAAAGTTCAAACACTGACTGGGATTGTAAAATCCAGATATCTTATGAAAATGGAAGACAAATTGTTGCACAACCCCAATTAAGACAAACAAAATTATCCCTTTGTAGATTGAAATTATTGCTAGTTTCCAACTGGTGACTTCTCCTCTAGTCTCTAGGGGATGTGTTAAGGTTGGTAAGACCTAGTGATCTTAAGGGATAAGACAATGGACAATAAATAACTGTACAACCATAATTATGACAAACAAATTAACCTTCTACAGATTGAAATTATTGGTGGAAAGTTTAAACACTGATAGGGATGGTAAAATCCAGATATCTTATGAAAATGGACGACAAATCGTTATATAACCCCAATTAAGACAAACAAAATTATCCCTTTGTGGATTGAAATTATTGCTAGTTTCCAACTGGTGACTTCTCCCCTAGCCTCTAGTGGATTAGTTAAGGTTGGTAAGATAAAAAGAATTTAGGGAATAAGATAATGGACTCCCTCAATTATGACAAACAAAGTTAATCCTGTAGATAGAAATTATTGCCAGAAAAGTATGTAACATCCAATTAAAATATAATAGAAGTTTCCAAAATTTTAAAGTCTTAGAATATGAAAAGGTGTTCATACAACTTTGGGAACATTTATAAATTTTATCACTCTAGGTTTTAGTTTATAACCCTGTTTACTTTATCAAGAATGTCAAAGAGAAGCTTAATTTTTATTTTTGCTTTTAATAATTATTTTTATTTGATTTAAACAATGTATTTGATATCAAAGGTGATGAATAAACCGATTATCAAAGAATTCAGCAATTTCTTTTCAAACTTCTTCAAAATTCAAAGTTATATTTTTAAATATTAGTTTGCCCGACTGTCCGCTTTGATGAGCTTTGTTTTTATGGATGCTGTCATCCTTGTTTCAAATATTGCCAATCTTGTTTTTATGTGAAATATTAAAAGGTTTCATAAAACAATTGTTGAATTTATAGATTTAACAAAAACAGTTATAGCCAATAAGGCGAAGCAATAATTTTAGAATATTATTTTCAGGGATCTTAGAGGAGAAGACAATCAACTTACAACTTCCTATTACTATAATTTAAATAACCGCAATTCTGAAGATTAGAATTAGTGTTGGAAAAATTTGGAAATTAAAGGTTTGTAAAAGCTAGTAAGCTAATAAATATTCTGAATGAGTAAATTAAATAAAAGTCAAAACTTTTCGTGTTATTTTCTAAAATGTTATTGATACTGCTGCGCCACTATTTTCCTCATTAGGGGCGAGGCTGCTTTCCATAACATTTTAACGTTGGTTTCAACAGTTGCGCCTGATTAAGGGCCAAGTCATCCCTCCTACTCAAACTATTTATGTCACATGTCTGACATAGCAGCAGTAGGTACAATTCTTACCATCTACTATGACGTGGTGTGTTTCAAGCTCAAAACCAACACCTTACTGACAGCAAGCCGATGACAATGATCAGAGCTTCGTCAAGTCAGTTTGTTGAATTATCTGTTCATGTTATGCCCTCGTCAAGTTGTAGAAAATCTGCTGCCATTTTAGGTTGGGTCCATAGGGATAAAACATCTAGGTTAGTAGGGTTATTCGGGCATTCAAACAGATGTAAAGTTGTGTGTGGTGATTGGTTGCATAAAGTGCAACTGTCGTCAGGTTTTTCTCCTATTCTGTGTAGATAGGAGTTGAGGATTCTGCTGTATCCAGATCGTAGTTGTGATAATCTGGATCTTGTTATTCTTGATAGGTTCAGTTCCTCCTTATTTACCTCTGGTGGGTTTCGTTGCAGGATTTATTTGGAGGGTATTGTGCCAGGGCCTTTTGCACTTCAGTAGTGTGGATGATTTTTATTTTGGCCTTTAAATCATCTTAGTCCACAGGGAGGAGATGAGCAATATCTTCTCTACTGTGTTGTATAGATGTCGAGGAAGAGCCTGTACGAGGTGCAGCATCTACCTGGAGCACAACAACACCAGAGCCCCAGCAAAGTCTTCTACCCTACTCCTCTCAGAGGATTTATCAATTAATCTAATGCCGCTGGTTGCTGCGCTACATATAGATAATGGATTGTACTATTCGATATATAATTACTTGGATGTTGCACCAGATTTTCATGTACTCTAATAAAGTAATACTTCCTAGCTGGTTAAATTTACGATATGCCCCATCCACCCCCTTTACCCCATCCCCTCCTACCGGATGGACGAACTGACCAATAAATGAGGTTCATATTAGCAACCTAAATTGACGACAAAATTACCCCTTGTCAATATATCCATGTATTGTATAACCATTATTGTATTATTTTGTGTAAATGTACCTGTACAAAAGAAATTGACTAAGAAAAACCGTTTCCCAATAAAACCAATACTATAAAAGGTTTAAAGAGACAGATAGATAGATAGATAAATAGATACTTGATAGATAGATAAATAGATACTTGATAGATAGATAAATAGATACTTTGATAGATAGATAATTAGATACTTTGATAGATAAATAAATAGATACTTGGATAGATAGATAAATAGATACTTGATAGATAGATAATTAGATACTTTGATAGATAAATAATTAGATACTTGGATAGATAGATAAATAGATAATTTGATAGATAGATAAATATATACTTTGATAGAAAGATAAATAGATACTTTGATAAATAGATAAATAGATACTTTGATAGTTTGATAGATAGACATATAGATACTTTGATAGATAGATAATTAGATATACTTTGGTAGAAAATTAAATAGATATTTAGATAGATAGATAAAAAGGACACACAGAAAACTGTCCCGAATTTGTATTAATTTTGAGGAACAAGACTCCAGTTACGTCATATTTTTCTTTCCCGAAAAAGGGAAGGGGGAAAGAAAAAAAAGGGAAGGGGGGAAGAAAAAAGAGATGGGAGAAAAGGGGGTTTTCCCCATCTCTTTTGAAGAGATTTTCTTCCCCCCTTCCCTTTTTCGGGAAAGAAAAATATGACGTCACTGGAGTCTTGTTCCTCAAAATTAATACAAATTCGGGACAGTTTTCTGTGTGTCGATAAAAAGATACTTTTATAGATAGATAGATACTTTGATAGAATGATAAATAGATACTTAGATAGAGAGATAGATAAATACTTTGATAAGTATAGTGTATGAGCTATCCGTTACAGATTGAAAAAGATACTAACGGGTGAAAAACTCCTGTATGTAGAAAAACTTCGCTTTAAAATATACATAAATGTGTATTTTAACTCTTTAATGTTTTAATTTTAAAATATGTTGTTTAATTTTAAGCGGCAAAACGGTTCATAATTTAATATAATTAAAGAGAAAGAATGCTATGCTGTGAATTCACTGCCGCACATGTATTATATTCATTGATGGCAATCCTAGGTACTTTTTACCAGGGGATAAAGGGATAAGTCAGTGGTTGATAAAGTAGATCCCAAATGATGATACACAAAATTACCCCTTCTGTAGATTACAATTAGTTGTTGTAACGTTTGGACGCTCAACTTAATGAACCAACCAATCAGATTCAATAAAGTGTCCAAAGTTGTTAAGCCAACGAACAAGAAAACTATAAGACTGGTGTACTAAACAGCCCAATGTTTTAGACATTTTCAAGGGTGGAGGGGGGTTGTAATATAATAGTAAGTTGTATTTTTGAATTTTCGCAAAGAATTAGTAAACAGCTAAAAGGTTTTAGGCTATATTAATGGGAAGGGGGTATGAAGTAGTAATTTGTATGTTTGAGTGTTTTCTAAGATCTCGAAAAGGGCTTAAAGTTAACTAATGGTCTTGGAAAGGTTTCAAGCTCTTTTTAGGGGGAGGGGGAGGGGGGGGGGGAATAATCCGAATTGAGATTACCATGCCTGATCGTATTAACAAATTATTACAACAGCAGAAACTACCTCTTTTCTTTTGCTTTAAATAGCCTCTAATATTTGCTATTGTGTCTTTTTGCAAATATTAAACACTATGGGGAAATATTTGCACATCCAGAATTTTATGTATATGGTGCATTATTTGCCAAATGTACCACTTTTCTGCACTACCTCTCCGATTTTGTTAATACTCTATATTTTGGTCCGTTGGGTCATTCAAGGATGCTGGATGGCCAAAAAAAAGTTTCAGAGTCCCTGGATGTCTAGATATCTAGCTATCTATGAAGGTAGGTAACAAAAATGTAAAAAACACCCATTTTTTTACAATTTTAAAAATTAATTTTTTCATCAATCTTACATCCAATCTATACATTTTATACACCAAAATGATTGTTTATTTATGTAAAAAGCGCACATAATGCTATTTTGGCCAAAACTCTAATTTTACAGGGTGTCCAGCAAAAAGTGTATTTTGGATATCTAGCGTAATACCCAAAATACCTGTCCGAAAAAAATCATTTTTTTTGGCTTAAATCCTGTGTTTTATCTGTGTGCATATGTGGTATATAACGGTTCGGACCACCCGGGACTATAAGGATGTCAAATTTCACTTTGGGACACCCTGTAAATGTGATTTTTGCGTCTGTAGAGCTAAAACTTGGTCCAAATTGGCTATTTTTTTCAAATTACTCTAATATGTGTCTTAGTATGTTTGGCCATAGTGTTTTCTGACCAGATCAATAATTTCATATTTTTTGGACACCCTGTATTTTCAAAAAAAGAGAAAAAAAATTTTTGTTTTTTTTTAAATTTTTTTTCTATTTTTAAGTTACTTAAAACTGTCATATTGATACAGATTTTGACTAATAACAATAATATTTGCCTATTTTACAATTTTTTACACTTTTGGGACACCCTGTGCATGTTTTTGAAAAATGATGGTTTTTACTCATTTTTGGGGGGAAGAAGTCGTTTTAGGGCCATTGACTATTTCTTCATTTTTATAGAACTTTTCAAGACACATCGTTTGTTATTTATGCAAAAACCGCAAAAACCGAACCGTTTTGCCGTTATTCACCGCCAAAGGCGGAATTTTTTTACGTTTTTGCCGTTTCGGAGGTTGTAATGGGCATTTGTGGTAAGAAAACGTTGATTTATCAAGATCCCTCTTAAATACTTTTATTTAGGTAATTTAATTTACTAAATTTCATATAAAGTAAAATTTTTTGTGCAGCTAACCGTTTTTCGTCGAGATGGATTTCAATTGTTAAAACAAGAAAATTAAGTGAATATAACATAAATAATTGCTATAACATAAGTGATAAAAGAAACATAAATCATGTGCATTTGAAATTCCTTTTGACAAAAATCGGTTGGATATACAAAAAAATTTACTTCACATGAAATTTAGTAAATTAAAATGCCTAAATAAAAGTATTTCACAGTTATCTTGATAAATCAACGTCTTCTTACCACAAAACATCCAGAATTTTATGTATAAGTGGAGTAAGAAGGGTAATTTTAATAAATTTGCATGTATGTACATTCAGGGAGGGAGGGGACATTGGACTGTAAACTACAATGGTACCCAAAGTTTTATAACCACGTAATCGTATAAATTTATTACTTTCATTAAAATTTGTTTGGTTAGTTTAAACTTTAAGTGTCCAATATTATCAACCATTCATTTAACTCTACTGATTGTTTAATTTTGTTTCCATCATTGAGGATGAATATCAATGTATCGTCCATTGCATTGGCTTATCCCTTAAAATCCCTGATGTACAATTAGAAACAAGGAAGATTACTTTCAAAACTTTTGGAAACTAAAAGTTGAACATAAGAGAATACATTAAGAGAATGAGAAAGAGAGAGAAAGGGAGAGAAAGATATGGAAAAAGAGGGAAAGTGAGAGAAGGAGAGAGAAAGAGAGAGAGAGAGAGAAAGAGAGGGAGGGAGAGAGAGAAAGAGAGAGAGAGAGAGAAAGAGAGAAAAAGAGAGAAAAAAAGAGAAAAAGAGAGAAAAAGAGAGAAAGAGATGGAAAAAGAGAGAGAGAGAGAAAGAAGAGAGAGATCAACAGACAAAATGAAACTTTAATCTATTTTTGATAATTTTAGGTGCTCTATCTGAAAGAGCCTGTCAAGCACTGAAACGCCCCTCCCCCCTATGTCTGACCTATACGGAGAAGTCCTTATTTTGCGGGACTACTCATTACCCAATATAACCTAACCTAAACTGACCTAAAGTAATAAAGACACAAACGAAAAACTATCCCACAACCTTATTTTATATGCTCGACAGTGCAATTTGAGGGAAAACGCGGAATTTGAAAAATGAAAATAAGAGATTTAAGGAATTGTAGAGTAGCGACGCATCTTAATAATTCAAAACACAACATGGCAAACGTACATCATAAGGTTTTGTAATGGATATACAATATGTGGATATTGTGACAGGGAAAAGTTTGGTCGGCAATGTAGGTCGCTAATATAAACCTCAGATGTTAGTCAATATGTACCTCCATGGTTGTTCAGGGAGGGGGATTGGACTAAGTCATCGTTATATTAGCCAATTGGGAGAAGCACTTTATCAGAATTTCTCACAATATCCACTTATTCTGAATCCATTGTTTTTTTTAAAGTTTTTAATTTGAAAAAGAAGGTTAGAAAATTGTAATAAACACAAAATGTAAATAGGGGAAAGTTGACTTTGTTTGAATCTACCCTCCAAACTTCTGACTTTGTAAGCTTAAATTGTATGGGGAGGGGGGTGTTAAAGAACAAAGCCCCTAAAAACTTTTTTGTTTGTCGTAACTGGGCGGAGGTTGTTTATTGCAACCACCCCTTTGATTGCACGACCCTTATCTAGAAGTCATAATTCTGTATAATAATCATAAGCGCCTGTTTTTGGATAAAAGCAACCCCCCTTATGTAAGGTGTAGGTAGTAAAGATCAGACTCAAACCCGAAGCCACACAAACTAACTTTTAAGTAAAAAATCCATGAATTTGTTTTTTAATATCCATAATTTAAAAATTTTACTTAATATTTACATACAAAGGGTTTAAAGAAAAAGGAGTAAGAAAAGGATTTTTGGTGGTTTCCTTTAAAGTTCCTAGCCAAGCAAAGAAACCCCCTCCTTATTTGGATATAAATTGAAAATAAGGGGGAAGGGTAGACGGTTTTTCGTTTGTTGTTAATACTTTAGGTAAAGTTAGGTTAAGTTATGTTTGGTATTTAGTAGCCCCAAAGGGTTGGGCCTCCAAGCAGAGGTTAAGGATTAGATGAGAAAAACTAACCCTAACTGCCGTTTTTAGAATAAGGAACCCAGAAAAAAAAACTTTTTTCTATAACTTCTAGTCTAAAACGTTGTTTTTAACTATTATAATCTTAACAACTTTTTTCAGATTTTTGGACAAACATACTGACAAAAGTACCTCTAGTTATAGAGTAGTTGCAATATTATTTTATCTTCCAATTATCTATCCCTGTGTTTTTAGATTGCGGCAGGAAGGGAGGGGACAATGGGATGTTTATTACACTAGTTCCCAAAGTTTTATTATTCGTTGGCTCAATAACTTTGGGGTGTTCAATATTGATTGGTTTGTTCATTAAGTGGAGTGTCTAAACGGTTCAACCACTAATTATGATTTACAGAACGGTTAATTTTTGAGGATATTTATCAATTTATCGGCTATTGTCTTATCCCTTTATATCCTTGGAATTGCGCGGCCATTAATTGCTAGTTTTTTTTCAAAGTTAATTAGAAATATTTTGACATGATGGACATTCAAATAAAATAAAAATCGTGTACATACATTCCAGCAGATTATCCTTATAATAAAGTTGCAGGATGTCAGTCTGTTTGTCTGACTGCGTGTTTGTCTGTCTGTGTGTTTGTATGTTTCTACTGAAGGATCTCGCTAACCGCTGAACCGATCGGGTTTTCCTTTGCAGGGTAGCTTCTCGTAAGTCAAGGAAAGGTTTATAACTATTTTGGGAGGGTACAACCACCCTCTGAAGAGTTATCACCACCCCTTCCCCCCAAAAAAGCTAAAATTGTAAATAGGTGGGGTTGTCGATTTTGCTATTTTATTTTCCCTTCTTTGTCTGGATACCCAAAATCTAAAAATCAAATCACAAATGTTAAATTTTGAAATTGGGGGGAGGGTTGTCATTTATTTACCCCCCCCCCCCCCTCCCCTCTTCTATTGTTTAAGGGAGGGTGTCATTTTATTATTTTATTTGGTCTCAAATTTTATTTGTATTTTGTATTTGATAAAACTCTTAATTTCCAGGATCTATAGGGATAAGACAATGGTCGATATATTGATTTACATCCCCAATGATGATACATAAAACTATCCCTTCTCTAGATTACAATTACAATGGCCGATAAATTGATATAAATTCCCAATGATGATACACAAAATTACCCCTTCTGTAGATTACAATTAGTGTTTTAAAACGTTTAGACACTCAACTAAATGAACCAACCAATCAAAATTCAATAAAAAGTCCCCAAGGTTGTTAAGCCAATAAATAAGAAAACGATAAGACTTTTGGGGACTAGTGTATTAAACAGCACAATGTCCCTCCTCCCCTGAATAATTTCACTATTTCTTGGATCTGCGCTTCTCTAAAAGAAGTTGCAGGTCTGTCTTTCTACCTGTTTACCTTTGTGCTTGATTGTATGAGGATTCCTGAAACTTTAAGGCATAATATTGGGGCCGTCAAACGTTTAGACACAAAGGCACCGGGATGGAGGCTACAATTACAATCTCTTATTCGTTGGCTTAAAAACTTTGGGGACTTTATTTAGTTAAACAGACCAACAATGCCCAACATTTTTACCGCGAATCTAAATGTCATAGGAGGTAATTTTGTTTATTATCCTTGAAGATGTGCATTAATTTATCAATCATTGTCTTATCCCTTAAGATCCCTATTTTGTTGAGCTTCGTATTAATGGATGTTTTTATCCTTGGGTTTTTTTCTAGGCCATTTTTCCTATTCTTAAAAATAATTTTTGACACCTTTTTATTATTGAATCAAATTTGTAGATTTTAAAAGGTCATAAAAAGTCTATATTTGAGGACAGAGACGTGCTAAAGGGGCTTTTAGGGGGTTGTATCTACACCCTGGTAAAATCTATGGTATTTGATACTCCCCCCAGGGTGTCCACCTCATACACCCCCCTTATTAAGAGTAAACACCACCTGATTCACCACCAAAACAGCCAATGGGGGAGTAATGGTAAAAAAGTCACCACCCCCCTCCTAAAATTTAAGGGGAGAGTTTTAAAAAAATAACAGTAGAAGGACGCTTTTATATCTTTGGAGTTTATGTAGAGCAAGGACGTCTAATGGGGGGGGGGGGGGGGGTAAAGTGGGGATAAAAATTTTTAGGGGGAAAAAAAATTTGCTGCGCAATTTTACCCTGCCCCCCCGCCAAAATAAAAAAGCTTGGACGCCCCTGATGTAGAGGGTAAACTTATCGGGGGTATATCCACCTTACTAACATTAATATAACACCCCCCTTGTGGTCTCTATCACACCCCCTTCACTTTGGGATGAGGGATTTAAAATTTTATGATGCGCGCTTTGCGCACTACTCTGGTGAAACCCTGTGCACGCCACTTATTGATTGTCTATAATTATTTAGGGAGGGATAGGTCAATTCTATACTATACAAAGTAACAGGATGTTTGTCTGTATGTCAGTGTCTCTGTCTGTAGCTCAAAACCTTGCTGATCGCTTGGCTGACGTGTTTCTCCTTTACAGTGAAGTTTTGTATAGCAAGTTTTATTATTATTTGGGGAGGTTACCTCCTCCCTCCAATTTCTGGTAATGATTATAGAGTTGCTACGCCTTTTGAAACCGAAGCTTTTATATAATTAGGGTCGGTCCGTCCGTCCATCCGTCCGTCAGTAACGGATAGTTTTTTTTTTGTTAATTTAGGCATGTTAGAATTGTCCTATCGATTTCAAACTTTGCATGGTGATTCCTTTAATAGTTAGGTACAATTTAGAAAGCATAGCAACTCTATAATCATTACCAAAATGTCCGTACGTCCATTTTAAACATGTTGATTTTTTTACTTTTTTTAACAACATATTTTTATGTGATCTAATCATCCGATTGATCTGATTTTTGGTATATTAATTCCTGGGACAACAAAGTATAATATTATAAGCGAAGCAACTCTATAATCAAATCTTGAAAATGTAAGTATGTCCAAAACATTATGTATCAAGCAGTTTTTTAACAAATTTCCTTACAATTTTGCTTCGACTCTTATACATTTATATTCTGATTATTCAGTTCTGACACTATATAAATGTTAATGTCCGTTTCAGTGCTTCGCTTTTTTGGATGTTGTCATCCTTGTTTAATTGGACCTTATTGTTACATGAATAATCACGCAAAGTTTGAAATTAATTGGACAATTCTAACATTCTTAAATCAACGTTAATGTAGGGACGTGCTGACCGGGAGACCCTAATTATAGAAAAGCTTAGCTTTTAAAAAAAGCTTTGTTCAAAAAACATCTTAGTGTATAATTTTGTATGTATGTGGGTATCAGCCTTACAGGAAAGAGGGTTAAATTCAGACCAATACGCGATATCCGGTAAAAAAAATTTTAAATCAGAGACCTTATAATGAGAGAGAGAGAGAGAGAGAGAGAGAGAGAGAGAGAGAGAGAGAGAGAGAGAGAGAGAAAGACAGGGAACAATATGCTGTTTATTACACTAGTCCCTATAGTTTTATAATTAATAACGTTTTCTTATTCGTTGGCTTAACAACTTTAGGGACTGTGGTGAATTTTTATTGGTTGGTTAATTAAGTTGAGTGTTCAAACCTTTCAAACTAAAACTTTGGTCAACAGAATGGAAAATTTTGTTTATCATCATTGGGAATGTATATCAATTTATCGTCCATTGTCTTATCCGTTACGATCCTTGAGATAATCTCTAGGCGATGGGATACCCTTTAATTTTAGGACCTTTTTCTCTATGTATGGTTTCGATTTTCGCCTATTATGGGCCAAAGCATTACCCTAAAAGTCAAATCTTTTTCATATAAAGAAAAAAACACAACATATGAGCATATTCTTTTTATTCATTTTTAAACAAAAATATGGATAAGGGTTTTTTTGTATAATTTTAATAACATTTTTAACTAGAAACAATATTCACATATGGTTTTTTTACTCTTTTTTAAAAATTATCATATTAAATATTCAAAAATCACAAAATTATAACTAATTGAAATGTGATAAAAGAAAGATAAATTTTTATAGTAAAAGGCTCAATTCTAGTTAAATATCTACTATAACCACAAAAGTAGGTAAGTATTTAAGCAAATTTATTAATTGAAGTTAATTTTTATAAAAATCTTAAAAGTAAAGCTTAGAAGCAGCTTATAATGCCTAATAAAAAATGATGTCATACAATACAATTTACCAATAGTAGAATGTATATACTGGCCTATCATTGGTCATTTGTATTGTATGACGTCAGTTTTATTAGGCACTATAAGCTGTTTCTAAAACTGATTGTAAAAAAAACAATCAAATGTAGATACTTATCCAAGGATATATTAAACTACAGTAGAGCCAATTCCTTTTTTTATCTTTTCTTTATTTCCTATATTAAATTGTGATATCAGAGGTTTTATACTATAAAAATTAAATTTTCAAATTAAACATTTTCTTTTGTATTGACTTTTGAAAGACTTACAACTTATACAATTTTTATTTATGAGTATGATTTGTGATTTTCTGGGATTTCTGGAATGGAACATTGGAGAAAAATTTTATTTTTGAGTGTGGTTAGACTTTGGGTACTTGTTTAAAGGGTTTGCAACTGTTTTGATGAACTTTGGGCACAAATATTTATTTTGAATTGATTGTCCATTGGCCCATCCCTATATATCTGGTGATTTGGATCTTTTTATAAGATTTTTCTTATATGTCCTAAATTAATATCTTCATTAAAAACAAGGATAACATAGTTCATAACAAGCAAAGCAAAACTATTTTTTAAAAAAATAATTTACAGTTATAGTTTTAAACACAGGGAAGGGGGGGGGGGTACATTGGACTGCAAATTAATCTAAGTTCTATAAACACGTTCTCTTATTCGTTGGCTTAAAATCTAAGGTATTTTTGTAGGTAAAAGGTATAATATTAATGTACAGAAGGAGTAATTTGATTTTTCTGCAAAAATGTTAGGTTCTGCAATTTATCGTCCATTGTCTTATCCCTTTAGATCCCTGATAAAACACTATAGAAAAAAATACCTTTCTCTATTAGGACAAGCGGACAAAGTGAATTATAAATTAGCTAGGTTAGATAAGCAAATAGTAGTTTTTAGCTGCTCAAAGAATAATATCCTAATTTTTCATTTGCGATAAATGGCACAATTTTTAACAAAGCAAAAATCCTATCTAGCAAGAGAATTTTTTTTGGTTCTACTGTAGAATCGACCCAACAATTTAAACCATATTAAAACCCCAATGAATTAAGGATCGCTCAAGAAGGAAGTGTACATTGAAGATGTTTATGACACTAGTCCTTAAAGTTTTATAATAACGTTTTCTTATTCGCTTCCTTAACAAATTGGGGACCTTTTGTTTTGATTTGTTGGTTCGTTATATTAAGTGTCCAAACGTTTCTACCAATAATAGTAATATAGAAAAGGGGTAACAATGTGTATTATCATTTGAGATATACATCAATTTATTACAATTGTCTTATCCCTGAGGGGGGGGGAGTGATTCTACAGTAGAGCACCAAATTCTTAAGAATTTACATTTTCGGCCTATACATAAAATTCTAAAAAAACATTTTATACAAAATTAAAATATAAAATCACAATTTTTCAAAACAAAATTATAACAAGAACGATACTGAATGAAATTGGGGAGCACAAAAAATCGCCATAAAATTGGCAAATTATTTTATCATTGGTAGAAATAAAATTAAATAACATGTAAAGACAATTTTAAGAATTATGGTTTTTTTATTGAAAATTTTAAATAACTGTTTTTTTTCTTGACTTTTTTTGGTAACTGGTTATTTCAATAACTGGCGTTTGTTTGGGTTTGATAACAAAGTACATAAAGACAGGTATTGTGTCTAAATCTGAATACCATTTTAAGTCTTTATATATGTACATTGTTATATTTATAATATGAATTACACCTAATAGTTTAATAATGAGATAATTTGTCCGGTTTTTTTCATAACACAACAACAATATGTACATATACATAATATACATATACACAACTTTTTTTCACCTTTTAGTTTATAATTTAACAATAACAAAAAGCGATACCGAGATTGATAAAAAAAATCAGTTAGAAAATCTCTCAATCAGAATCCTCGACTCTGATTTGCGGAGAACTGC
Source organism: Acartia tonsa (assembly GCF_053477335.1). NCBI lineage: Eukaryota > Metazoa > Arthropoda > Copepoda > Calanoida > Acartiidae > Acartia > Acartia tonsa. The sequence goes on along the minus strand of NC_137273.1, from coordinate 3,015,432 downwards.
CGCCACTCAGCGCTTCTCGACTCCTCATTGGTGGAGAGCTTCCGCCGCTCAGCGCATCGCGACTTCTCATTGGCGGAGAAATGCCGCCGCCTAGGGCTTCTCGGCTCGTCATTGGCGGAGAGTGTTGCCCCAGTCCTGGTAGTCCCCGTCCCCCATTGGCAAGAATAAAGTGGGGGGCTGCCAGCAGCAGCAGGGAGGGATGGGGGTGCGGATGCATTCCCATCGACGTGGGGGGAAAGCCGTGGGGCAGGCTGACCGGGGGACGTGGGCCACCGCCCATCAGCCCGGGGTGGGGGTGGGGCAGGTGAGAGAGGGGTGATGGACCGCCACCACCGCCAGGGGCGCCCCCACCTCCGCCACCCGGTAACAAAGGAGTTTTTTCAACGTCTTTTTTCAATTCCTCCATATCACGCTTGAACTTGGCCCGACGGTTCTGGAACCAGCAGATAACCTGAAAATAGATAGATAATTAATTTGATAGATAGATAATTAAAATGATAGATAGATAAATGGATAATTAGTTTGAAATATAGATAGATAGATAATTGAATTGATAGATATATGGATAATTAGTTTGGTAGATATATACATAGATAATTTGATTGATAGATAGAAAAATAATTAAACTGATTGATAGATAGATAGATAGATAAGAAGACAATTAGAAATTTAAAGAATATATAAAAAGAGAAAAAGAAAATTATTAAAATGATAGATAACATGAAGGAGAGATAGATAGATAATTATAAAATAGATAAAAGGAGAGATAGATAGATAATTATAAAATAGATAAAAGGAGAGATAGATAGATAATTATAAAATAGATAAAAGGAGAGATAGATAGATAATTATAAAATAGATAAAAGGAGAGATAGATAGATAATTATAAAATAGATAGATAGATAATTTGAAATAAAGCAAATTTCCTGTTCTATTAAATAGAGAAACCCACCAAAAATTTATAAATTAAAGTATTACGATTAAAAGATTAGCTGAAATAAATTCTTTATTTTAAAGTTAGAAGGTTTTTTAACCTATTTTTAGTAAAAATACACTTTTCTAAGACATAAAGATATTTTTAGAATAACACTGGTACCCAAAAGTTATATAAATCACGTTGACTAAAATAGTTTGGGTACCTTATTGAATTTTAATTGGCCAGATCCTAACTAGAAATGTCTTAACTTTTCAACCACTAATGTGTTATTATTGGGGATGTATATATATCAATTTCCATGGTCTTATCTCTTAAAATCCCTGACAAAAAGGTATTCCTAAGCACAATACTGAATTATAACTTGTAATGAAATAATAAAAGAAGTTGAATTTTTATTTTGACAGGCGAAGTAAAGTCGGATTAATAGCAATAGACAGCCAGAAAGAGAGAGAGAGAGAGAGAGAGAGAGAGAGAGAGAGAGAGAGAGAGAGAGAGAGAGAGAGAGAGAGAGAGAGAGAGAGAGAGAGAGAGAGAGAGAGAGAGAGAGAGAGAGAGAGGTTTAGAGGTTTAGAGGCTTCAGGGACTATAAGGATACTGAAGATTAAATAAATCTACAACCCTTTGATCATCCAAAGACATTATTAAAGTTACAAGAATAGGGATGAGGTGGTAATTTCACGTCCCTTGTCTTATCCCCTAAGTCCCTGTACTAGAGGTTATGATAATAAAAGAAAATGATTGTTTCTTAGGAAACTAGATGTCAACATGATTTATATAGATACACAGATAGATAGATAGATAATTAGATAGATAATTTGATAGATAATTAGATAGATAGATAGTTAGACATAGATAATTAGAGATAAAGAATTAGATAGATAGATACTTAGATAGATAATGAGATAGATAGAATTTATATAAAGAGATATAAAGAAAGAGAAACATAAAAAGATAAAGAATGAAAGAAAGAGAGATAGATGCTTTATAGAATTTGAAATACAGACAGACAAGTAACAGGAAGTATATCTGTCTGAATGTAAGATCTTGTCAACAGATGAATCTTCGTTCCAAAATGTCCATTTAATGTTCGAGGAAAGGTTTGAGGCTATTTGTAAGGGATGATATAACCCCCACACCACACCCTCGCCTAAAATTAAGAGGGGAGAGGACTAGGAGCTTCGCTCCTAGAGGCTGTGGGGCGCAGACACTAGTAGATAAATGTTGAGTGGGTGTGAGAAACTTAAATATTGTCTTTTTAGTTTATTTTATTTTAAGTCAATACTTTGCTAAATAAACTCATTAAAAATTTATTCAGTCGCAAAATTTCAAGATTTACAAAGTGTCTTAAAAAATCAGCCATGTGAAGTCATAAAATCCATCTCTTCTTTAGGGTTTCCTTTCCCACTTCTCCTCTCGTCTCTCATTTTTATAAAAATTATAGATTTATTGGTAAAGCAGTTACCGAGATCTTATAGACAATCAGATTTCAAAAATAGGAATCTAGAATAGTTAATTATCGACAGCTTTCCGCGGATATTAAAATAAAAATAAAATAAAGATTATAACAAGTCTAGTATTAATTTTAAGATTTTTATTTTATTATTCGTATAAAATCGTCTGTAATACAATGCTATACATGATTTTTCAGTATGACTGAGAACCGGTTCTAATCCAGAGGATTTCGAAGCCATTCTGAAAAAAATGTAAATTTCATCGCTTGAATATTATTATTTTGGCAAATATTGTAAAAACAACTTCCTTTTATAATCTTCACCTTCATAATTCTGTCAGCGATATTCAACAGGGGAGGGAGGGGACATTGGGCTGTTTATTACACAAAGTCCCCAAAGTTTTATAATAACGTTTTCTTATTCGTTGGCTTATTGATTGATTGATTGGTTGGTTAATTAAGTTGATTGTCAAAACGTTTTAACCATTTATTGTAATCTACAGAAGGGGTAATTTTGTGAAACATCATTGGGGATATACATTAATTTATCGGCCATTGTCTTATCCCTTTAGATCCCTAAGTATTAAAGATAGCTAACCAATTAATATTCATAAAAAGATCCAAAGTTCTTAGATAAGATAAGATAAGATAAGATTTATTTTCCTCAAAGGTACAACATATTTTATTAGATATATATTATAAATTATGTTACTATGCTTGATTTGTTTGATTCATCTGGTTTGTTGTGTTTGGTGCAGGTTAGATAATAATATACATAATAACAATTATTAAGTACCTAGCATGGAATTGGCCGAACTTCATCTCCACCTAGTTACCAGGCCAGTTTAAATTGAATGGAGACAATATTTTACAATAAAAATTCCATGCAACATTGTACCAGATAGTTGGCATAACCCTTTAAGGGTTGTGGAGCCACTGGTGTACTTTGACGCTTGCCAAGCCGATACAATGTTATATGTGCAAATAAATAATAATCTTAACAATGAAACAATATCTTGCTGTGTATTTCAGACATCCTCCTACTATCAGTTGCAACTTCTCCAAGCGTGAATTCGGAACAATTAAGGAACCAAAACCTCCATAAGGAGTCGCTATTCCCGTTGAGATCCCTTTTCAGCTCCAAATAGACAGTTTCCTTTATATCAAATTATTTTCATTATAGAGTGGAGTTTTGTCCGGGTTTTAAGGACATCTCCACACCAATAATTACAGGATAACGGCAAATTTCGCGATAACACTTGGTCCAATCCAAAAAATCCAAAAAAAAACCAAAGAAAAGTCCAAAAAAGGACAAGAATACCCTAATAATAATCATATCGTGTACTTAAGTGAACAAGGTGTAATGGTTGGTTTCGATTCCTACGGAATCTGATTTTTATTTTTGAGAATGGATATAAAAAATCCTAAGAATAGGTCATATGCGATTCCTACGGAATCTGATTTTGGTATTTTGATAATGGGAGTGTGTCCCTAAATATGTATGGTTCGATTCCTCCGGAATCTGATTTTTGTGTTTTGAGAACTGGTCACAGCATGGCTGTGAATGGGGCAACAAAATGGGAGAGGAAGAGGGGGGGGGGGAGGGGGTTTTAAGGGAAGGCGAAAACGTATCATTAATCCATTGATTCCACCCCTTTTTGAAGGTAAAAGGGTGAAAGTGGGTCATGTTAAAAAAGACTGTGGCGTGCTATTGCGCGCGTAATTTGGTTATAGCTTTGCTTTAGTGAGGTTTAAATCTTACTATTGTTTAGACACGAAATGTTCGGAGAGGAAGAATACCAACAAATGTGGCAGCCGCTACGCAATAGATTGACAATAACATATGAACGACTTCTCAATATAGTTAATGGTGACAATGTCAGTGACGAAGTACGTCGTGAGGTAGCCCGTCTTCTATACCAACAGGGTTATTTAGAAACCGAGTTGGCCCTCACACTATACAACCCAAACAAGGACATGGAGTTTCATGAAGCTAAATTGGGTGAAATTGCTGAGCGGATAACTGCTCAAGAGGGGGCCTGTCTCCAGCTATAGTTCCAGAAGTTGGCCATTTCCGGTTTGAACCAGTTACGGTCAAGTTCTCTACGACTTTATATACAAGATATCCGCAAAAATATCCGCAAAAACACCCGCGGAAATGTCCACATGATGTTCACAAAAATCAACAAAAATCAACAATGAATCAACAGAAAAAAACTGCAAAAAGTTACTGATATGGCTATTGAAATATAAAATTGTTTTTGAAGAATAATACAGTTTAGTTTTATCCAAAAAAGTAAAAGTATTAAAATATCATAAATTATCATAAATTCATTGATTTGTTTAATAAATCCTAGATATCTTGCTATGAACTTTTATTTTTTATGAAGGATGTATAGAGTAATAGGATGTCTGTTAATATTTCGCTATGGATTAATTTTCATTAGCATAAAAAAAAGTGAAGTGAGAAACTGGTTAAAATAAGGGAGATGGGTCAGGGAATTCAACAGGTTAGGGGGAGGAGGGGGGGAAAAAACTAGAAGGGGAGTGGTGGGTGGTTTGTGCGCGGCCGTGACTTCCAGCTAGACAGACGGAGCGGCGCCTATCGTTTGGTATATACTGGGGGGGAGAAAAATAGGGGGAGGGGGGAAGAGTGGTTTTCCGGTAAAGCACGGCAGAATAAAGCAAAAGAATAAAGCAAAAGAGGGGGCGGGGGGGAGACAATTGGTTGTAAAGCATAGGGGGAATACGCGGGAAATCGGAAGTAGGGAAAGTTATTTATTAATTAATAAGTTAAATTAAGATTGAATAATGTATGGTATTAAGACACAAGGGGGGTATAAATATGGGGGTGGGTAGGGTCAAAGTTCAATTGTCTCAGAAATGTCAGATCAAGAAGAGGAAGTTGGACAAGGCCAAGGTGCTTTACCGGATGGGGCGCCGGAAGTTCCGGAGGAGGCTGGAGGAGAAGAAGATGTTCCCCTCCAAGACCAGGTGCAGGAGCTCATCGCCATGTTGAACTCAAGCGATGAAATCGATGATCCTGCACCCGTGCACGGCGTCCAGCAGCTGCTGAACCTCGCGGCAGTGCCTGATCTACTCCCATTTCCGGGGGTAGACAGGCGCTGTCTGGACCTCTGGTTTATGGTCAAGAGGAGGTTAATGGGCGTCGTGTACGAGGGCGACAGACTTATGTGGAGGAGATTCCGCCAAGATGCCATCGATGAGGAGATCCTCCGCATGATGTACTCCAACTATGGGTTAGTCGTGAGGCTAATTTCAGTAATGCCCACGTACGCCCGCTCCTTCCAGGCCAACATGGATTCCATCGCCACCATGGACCGCTTGGTCACCGTCCAGCAGGACCTTGTGGAGGAGCTCCTCCAACAGGAACCCGACGACGTCGATGACTCCAGCGACTACGACGAGTAGATGGCTATGCCCACTACATGAGCTTAACCAGTCCAGTCAGCGATAGTCATATATTAAACAAAATTTTCGATATCTAAATTTGAATAAATAAATATATTTTTGGTCAAAATTATGAAAAAACTTTGTTATTTTTTTATTAGATAAAATAGAGGTAGAGGTTGCGCGATTCGTTAGTTGCTTGATAAAAAATATATAATATAATAGAAGAAGTCAAAGTCAAAATATAAAATGTAAAATGAATAAAGTGGATAAGAAACAAACTATGCTAAAGCTACTCTATACATAGGTATGTATGTCGGTTCCTACGGAACCTACTCGTTGAGATTTGAGGTTAAAGAAATGCTGTTTTATTATTTTTTTGGTATAGAAATTAAGTGCTTACAAAAAGTCGAGGGCTAAAGATACGAATAGAAACTTAGTTAGAACAAAAAATTGTTAAATAGAGGAAGAGAAAAAATAAAGTATTTGCTTTTTTTTTAAGAAAGTAAGTAATAAGTAAGTAAAATATCTTTCTTGAGAATAATTTTATTATCAATCAGTTTAATTTCAAAAATAAAATATTTGCTTTTTTAAAATATTTGCTTTTTTAAAACTCAATCTTGTTTAGGTAATAAGTAAAACATTTTTTCTTAAAAATATTTTTATTATCAATTAGTTTAATTTCAAGTGGAAGGTTGTTGAATATAGTTGGGAAAGAGTTAAGAGGGGCGTGCAGGAGAAAGTTTCTATTGGTGCCCGGTTCGTAAGCAAAGTTGTTCCTGTTCCTAGTGCCATACGTATGTCTGTCTTGAACAAAATTCCAGGTGTTTTCGAAAATTTTGGGAAAATTGCCTAATTTATAGGCGTGCATAAATTTACAAACATTGAATTCAATTAACAGGTTAAATGGAAGTATGCCATTAGATTTAAAGAATTCAGCTGTGTGAGCTCTGCTAGGTAAATTTTCGATTATTCTAATGGCTTGCTTCTGCAACTTAATGATTGGTGCTAACAGATACATAGGACAGGCAGTGAACAGGAGACAACAATATTCGATATTCGACTTAATATAAGAAGAATAGAGTAGCTTTAAGTGTTTCTTGTCCAACAAATGACGCATTACTTTCATACTATAAATTATTTTAGAGACTTTGCTATAGACTTTTTCAAGATGATAAGAAAACTTCATTTTCTCGTCCAATTGAATTCCCAAGTGTTTGATACTACCCTCATTGGTACCGCTCACAAGATCCAACTTAGTGATTTTTGACTCATCATTTTCGTTATGATTATTCATGTTTACATAGACTTCAAAGTTGGTCTTAGCGGCGAGCTCAGCGGGGGTGAGTATCTCACGGGGGGAGGAAAAGACCATACATTTGGTCTTGCGGGGGTGAATAAGAAGTTTATTGGCATTGTACCATTGGGTCAGTCTGGGGACAAGCTCCTTTGCAAGGTTGATCAATTGTATAATATTCTGCTTTTCAATGAAGCCCACTGCGTCATCAGCAAAGAGATTGATTAGGATCTCTTCACTGCATGAAACAAGGTCATTGATAAAAATCAAAAAAAGAATTGGTCCCAGGACTGACCCCTGAAGTACGCCAATGATAATGAATTCAATTGTGGAGGAGAAAAGGCCCTTAAAATATACACGCTGTTTCCTATTTGCATAATAACTACGGAACCAATCAAGTGCAACCCCCCTTATCCCTGAATTCTCCAGTTTGCTAAAAAGGATGTCCCTATTTATCATGTCGAAACACTTCCTTATGTCCAAAAATATGGCCATACAGGAAGTGTCTCGACTGAGTGCTTGGGTGATCAATGTGCTTAAGTTCAATACATTGTGAAAGGTTGAGATTCCTTTCATGAAGCCAAACTGGCGGTTGCTAAAAAAAGACCGATCTTCCAAGAACTTAACCAGCGTTTCACAGACATATTTTTCAATGGGCTTGGAAAAGTTGTCAATGAGTGAAATTCCTCGATGATTATCTGCCTCGCTGAGTGAACCTGATTTGTGAAGGACAACTATTTTGGAAGTTTTCATTTTTTCAGGAAAAGTGCCATTTTGAAGTGATAAATTATAAACATGTGTTAAGGGAGTGGCAATGGTATCAGCACAGCGAGACAGAACATACATCGAGACATCATTTATGTCTGTGGAACGCTTAGGTTTAATACTACGAATGATATTAATAACCTTGAAGGGGTACAATGGCTCAAAGAAGAGGGAATCTTGACATGGGGGTGGTAAATATTCAAAGAAATTTTTGGGGGTGGAAGGAATTTCAGGCCTTAGGGAAGACCCAATCTGACTAAAATAACGATTAAATTCATTAGCTATTTCTTGGTCATTTTCAATTTTGTTTGGGCCTACTTGAAGGTATGTGCACTCAGGGGAAGATTTACTAAACCCAATGACTTCCTTTAGGGTTTTCCAGAGTTTTTTCCCATCCCCGTTTGCATCTCTTATTTGTTGTCTGTAATATTCAATCTTTGCTCTTCTCACTTGCCTATTGTAATTATTCCTATAGACATTGTAAATACTTTCATTTTCAATTGTTTTGTCTTTTAAAAAGTTGCTGTACAAAATATCTCTATGCAATCTACAACGCAATAAAAAGTCTGACATGAAAGGCTGCTGAGGCTGGGTACGTTTGTTTTTTCGTTTTTTTCTAACTGGACACTTTTCATTATAAAGTCTCAAAAAGGTTGAAATAAAGTTATCATAAGCAATGTTTGTGTTGTCTTGGTTTAAAACGTGATTCCAGTTAGTGTGGTAGAGTGCATAGTTTAAGGCATCAAAGTTTTCATCATTCAATTCTCTTTTTTCAAAGAAATCTGGAGGTTTGGGTTTATTTACTCTGTCTATTCGGAATGAATTAATAATTGGCAAGTGATCGGAGATTTTTGAAGTTAAGACAAAGGAAGACATTAGGTTTTGAATAAAGTTACCTATCCCGAATAAATCAAGAAGGGTTGCAGTGGTTCTAGTTACTCTAGTAGCTCTGGTAACGGTATTTATGATACCGTTAAAGGAAAAAGACTCAATAATTCTCATGGAGTTGCTATTTATATTATTTATTTTGAAAAGATCAAAATTGAAATCTCCTACAATGAAGTATGGTATGCTTAAAGCTGCTATTCTATCAATCAGGTCCAAAAAAAGTTCAAAAAATTCTTCTATTTCAGCACTACTCTGATTGGGTGGCCGATAACAGTTTAGTAAGCAAAACTTTAGTCCATTGTGGGAAATTTTTAAGCAAATAGATTCAAGAATATTTTCTTTAAATGAAAATTTATCAAATAGTTTATCTACTTTATAATATTTGCTTACTAGAATACCCACCCCTCCCCCCCTACTTTTTGTGCGGAGTTTAACATGCCAATCGTAATTATTAATTCCATAGCAATCCATATTTACATCCTTATTCAGCCATAATTCTTGAAAACACAGAACATTTAAGTGGATATCATGTTGTCTAAAGAAGTCTACAGTGGAGACAATATCATTGTATTTAGAATGTAATGACTGACAATTAATACTAAAAATATTGAGAAGGTTTTCATTGAATGTTTTCAGTTTCTGTACGATACCTTGTTCACTTGAAAAAACGCAATTTATTCCGAATTCGTTCTCAAAATCGTTAAAGTAGTCGCCGTAAATCGGATTCATAAGATTTAGACCAATGTTATCGTTTAAGTTACCGTAATCCTGGTTAATCTGATCATTAGGGAGGTTTGTCATAGCAGAGCTGGTCCAGGAGCACCGCAGGAGGAATCGTCTTAACATCAAGTATGGACATCTGAAACACAGTAGATATTAGTGGACAAATAAAAATAGGTAATATACAATATATTATCGTTAAAGCGAAAAAAATTACCATATTTACTATGGTTATTCCGATAGCGTTTAGTTTATGTGTGTGTTGGGGGTGGCAACACATTTCAAGCTAGTTTAGTTCCCCCTACTCATTTTCATACAAGTTCCAAGTATTTTATATGCTAATCAGCAGAAAAATAAGAAAAATAGATTGAAATTAATATGCTATGTTGGCGTTCTAACAAGTTGGGTAATATTTAATATTAATATTATAATAATATAGAGTTTACGTGGATATAAACATTAAGTTTTTCGAAATAAATCACTTTGTAAATGAATTTAAAAATGATGATAATAATTTTGTTAAGTACCTTTTTTTCCGACGTATAAGATACTTAACCTCATGATGTGATTACCGCCTTTGTAGCTTTGCTTTGCTTAGCTTTGTTGGCGGTGTCTCTAGCTTTGGCCCTCGTGGCCACAGGATCAGAAGGTGCTGAGTCAACGACAGGGGCAACAGGTACAGAAGGTGCTGAGTCAACGACAGGGGCAACAGGTACGGAAGGTGCTGAGTCAACGACAGGTGTAGATGCGGCAGATGCGGCAGACGTGGCGGCAAGTGCGGCGGTGTGTGTGGCGGTAGGTACGGCAATAGATGCCGCAGGTACGGCGACAGACACGGCGGCAAGTGCGGCAGACGTGGCGGCAGATGCGGCGGCGGTCACGGCGGCAGGTGCGGCGGTGAGCGCGGCGGCAGGTGCGGCAGTGAAATCAGCTGTAGCGGCGGCTGCGGATGCGACGGCGGCAGGTACTGACTGTGTGGGCTGTGCGGCTGGTGCAACGGCTGTATGTGCGGCGGTTGCGACGGTTGCGGCAGAGTCTATGGGAGGGAACACAGCTAGGTCCCCAAGAGCTGGGGCAGGGGCAGACGTTAAATTATGTTGAATCGTGCTGGAAGGGTGGGCTGTGATCGTACTAAACTGTCTTGGGAAGTCATCCTCTGTTAAGTCAGCCTGATTAGAGAAGAATGTTTTCCTTTCCTCAGGCGCTAGCTTGTTGAAACAAAGGATAGGCGGTGCCTCTGACAGAAAAAAATCCTCGCTTCCAGGTATGGGTTGGGCCATTTCCTTCAGGTCTTTGCCAAACGGGTTAAGGCAGCGTATCCAGCGGCTGCCGTTCTTGAGCTGAAATTGGACATGTTGGCCAGCGACTTTGGCCCTCGAAATCTGGTTTGTGGCATACACAAAGGTCATGGTCTTCCTGTTGAGGTCGGACATATCTTGCTTCGCCTGGACTAACCTATTGGGGAAGAACGGGACCGGTGACGCGTTGTTCCTGGGATTGAACCTCTTGATCTCGGCGTTGTAACGGTCAAGCACAGCCTTCTTATTGTTCATCCACGCGTCGAGGTAGGATCTAGACATAAAACGAAAAATAAAAACGGGGATCTGGCCCTTTGTATATGGGAGCATATGGGCACGCTCGACGATATCACAAAAATGTGAGGGAATATATTCTAATTCTCCACGTTTAAGAGCGGCTTCAAGGGTGGGCCTTATAATGTTTCTAAATATGATAAACTCTGTAATATTTTCACGGCTCCACGGCTGCTGAAAATTCACTATTCTACAACTCCAATCGCGGCACCTTTGCTCTCTTATCGAGTTTTGTAGAAGTTGAAATTTGACGAAATTTTCTCTCGACGATTCAATAGAGTTTAAATAGTCTTT